>NW_026645689.1:0-352140 GCF_949987535.1 Balaenoptera acutorostrata | reverse complement strand
TGAAAGCACAATTGAGGTGCCTTGAAAAGGTCAACGTTGAGCTACCATACCAGTCAATCAATCAAACCCACTGCTGGGTCTATCACCTGAGAAAATGAAAATCAAAAATCACAGGCTGGCAATCCTGCACTCCAGCAATATTTACCATAGGCAACACTTGGAAGCAACGAAAATGTCCATCAACAGAGGAACGCACCAAGAAGAAGTGGTCCATGTACACACTGGAATATTAGCCATGGAAAACATGGAAGCACTGCTCTTTGAGGCACCACAGATGAGCCTGGAGATAATCACAAAACATGAAGTAGGTCGGAAAGCAAAAGACCTATAGCCTATATTATCACTTATGGCATTATCTACTAACTGACACAGATGAACATATTTCCAAAGAGAAAGACACTCACAGGCTTAGAAAACAAACCATGCTATCTAAAAGGAAAGGTGGGGGGAAATTGAGAAATGAAGATTAGTGTCACTATACATATACAAATACATATTATATACATGTATCAAAAGACCGAACATATAGCAAGGGAGGTCGGCGGAACACTGTAATATTTTACATGGGAAGAGGATCTGTACATTCATAGACATACATAATGTACAAATGAACCAGATTGTGTACACCTAGGACAAACAATATTCTAAACTTTACCCAGATTTAAAAAAAAATGTAAAAACCAAGAAGAAGTAATGAGACATAAACTTATGGGGATTTCTCCTGGCAAATTCCATCCTAATTTACAACCTAGGACAATGACTTCCAGAAAGGCTCTGCTGCCCTAGTACCCAGATTGGGGAATGGAGAAATGCTACCTCCTTGTGGCCATTTCCCACAACAGCAGCTTTGAACGCACTGCAAAAGGTCACTAAATTTTCACCAACTTGCAGTTCTGTAAATGACACCTGCCCTCCAGAAAATTTCTGGGGTCAAAAATCGACCAAAAATTTCAGAAGAGGGCAACCTTCGAAGAAGACAATTTCAAGAGCTATATTGTACTCACGGTTTTTTCTTTTAAGAAAAAGGCATAGGAATATGATGAATTTTAAAAATTTTAATGACATGCATACCCATATTACAAAAACCTATCAGCTCACAGCAGTCAGAATGGCCATTAGGAAAAATGCTGCAAAAAATAAATGGTGAAGGGAGTGTGGAGAAATGCGTACCCTCGGTTGTAAGGGGGGGGCATGTAAAGAGCCACTAAAGAAAACACAATGTAGGTGCTTTGAAAAGGGAAACATTGAGCTACCAGTCAATCAATCACAACCACTGCTTGGCCTATCACCTGAGAAAATGAGAATCAAAAAGTCACAGGCTGGCAAACCTGTACGCCAGCAAGATTAACCATAGCCCGCACTTGGAAGCAATGAAAATGTCCATCAACCGAGGAATGCACCAAGAAGAAGTGGTCCACGTACACAATGGAATATTACTCTAATAATAAATATAGATTAAATTTGAAAACAAACAAAAGCAAGGAGACATCAACATTTGTGGGTTTACCCGGGCACGTTGCACTGTAATTTATAAGCGAAGAACACCACTGGCCGGTAGGTCTGTTTCCCTAGTACCAGCAAGGGGAACGTAGAAAGGCTGCCGCTCTCTGGCCGTTACCTGCAAAAGCAGGTTTAAAGCCTGAGCTAATGGTCACTTCATATGAACAAGTACTGCAGGGCTGTAAATGAAACCTGCCCTCAAAATGTCTTGAGGGAGAAAATGGCCAAAATATTTCAAATGGTGACACATACTTTAAGAAAACACTTTGAAGAATGAAGCTCTAATCACAGCTGGAAAAATAAAAAGGACATGTCTTAAAGCTCAATTTCAACGCATTATGAGACACATGCAAATTCAACCACAAAGAGGTATCAGCTCACACCACTCAGAATAACCATCAGCAAAAACTACAAAGAATAAATGCTGAAGGTGCTGGGAAGAAATACATACCCTCCACTTTAAGTGGGACCTAACCTGGAAAGAGCCACTAAGGAGAACAGAAGAGAGGTGCCTTTAAAAGGTAAACATTGAGCTACCATATGATCCAGCAGACCTATTCCTGGACCTATAAACTAAGAAGACAGAATTGGAAGGACACAGGCACGCAAATCTGCATTGCCTAGTATTACAATAGCCAAGATATGGAAGTAACCAAAAAGTCCACAGACAGATGGGTGGACAAAGAAGAACTGCTACCTGTAGAGATGGAATATGAGCTAGTGAAAAAATGAAACAATGCCATTTGGAGCACCATAGATGAGTCTAGAAGTAATCACGCAACTTGGAGTAAGTGAGAAGGCAAAAGACACATATCCTATCATATCACATATAGGTGTTACCTAAAAAATGATACAAACAAAGATATTTCCACAGAGAAACTCTATCATAGATTCATTAAAAAAACTTATGCTTCACCAACTGGAAAGGTGTGAGGATTGGATACATTACCATATTGAGGTTAACAGAGAGATACAAACACATGTGAAATATAGAATCACCAAAGACCTACGCAATACCAAGAGAAGACGACTCAACATTGTGTCATAAGCTACGTGGGAAAAGGATCCGAAGAAGAATAGATATATGTATATGTGTGAAAGAACCACATCTTGCACACCTAGAACAAACAAAACATTGTAATCAAGTTTGCTGTGATAAAAAATAAAAATTAAGTTAAAACTACGAACAAGAAGTAATGAGACATAAACTTAAAGGGCTTTTTCCTGGCACATTCCATTCTAATTTAAAACCTACAACACCACTTCCAGTAAGGCTCTGTTGCCCTAGTAACCAGATTTGGTAAAGGAGAAATGCTGCCGCCTTGTGGCCGATTCCCGCAAGAGCAGCTTTTAACCCACAGCTAATGGTCACTTACCATTCACAAGGACTCAGGGCTGTAAAGGACACCTGCCCTCAAAATTGTGCTGAGGTAGGGAATGGATAAAAAAAAATTCAAAACAGGCAAAATTTTCCAGAAGATAGTATGAAGAGGTAAGTTTTCCTCACTGTCTTTTCAAAAAAAGGAAAATGGATAAAAGCTCCATCTCAGGAAGTATTAGACTCATGCAATCTAATCTACAAAAAGGTTTCAACTCAAACCAGTCGACTGACCATTGGCAAAAAGTCTACAAACAATAAATGTTGAAGAGGTTTTAGAGAAATGTGTACCCTCTAGCTGCTGGTGAGATGTAAAGGGGTTAACCGCCAATAATGAGAACAGAAAGGAGCTGCGTTTAAAAGGAAAAATTGAGGTACCATTCAATCCAGCAGGCGCACCAATGGGCCTCTCACCTGAGAAGACCAGAATGAAGAAGACCCGGGCTGCAAAAGCTGCACTGCAGCCTTATTCACAATAGACAAGACAGTGAAGCAACCAAAATGTCCATCAACAGATGAAAGGATAAAGAAGAAGTGGTCCATGTACACAATGAATACTAGCCATGGAAAACAATGAAACACTGCTCTTTGAGGCACCATAGATGATCTTGGAGATAATCACAGAACACGAGGTAAGTCGGAAAGCAAAAGTCCTATATCCTATGATCTCACTTATAGGCGTTATCTAATAACTGACACAAATGAACATATTTCCACAGAGAAAGTCAATCACAGACTTATTTAAAAAAACACTATGCTTATCTAAAAGGAAAGGTGGGGGGAATGGGTAAATGAAGATTAGCGTTACCATACGTGTACAAATACATATTATATACATATATCAAAAAGACCGACCATATAGCAAGGAAGGATTACGGAACACTCTGGAATAATTTACACGGGAAGAGGACCTCTACATAAATAGGTATATAGGATATGTAGATGAACCAGAGTGTGTACACCTTGGACAAGCAACATTCTAACGATTACCCCAATTGAAAAAATTAAAACAACGAACTAGGAGTAAGGAGACATAAACTTATGGGGGGTTGTCCTGGCACATTCCATCCAAATTTAAAACCTAGGCAAACAACTTCCAGAATGGCTCTGCTGCCCTAGTACCCAGATTTGGGAATGGAGAAATGCTGCATCCTTGTGGCCGTTTCCCACAACAGCAGCTTTAAACCCACTGCAAAAGGTCACTAAATATTCACCAATTGCAGGTCTGTAAATGACACCGGCCCTCCAAACAATACTGAGGTCGAAAATCGACCCAAAAATTCTAGAGTGCCACCTTCCAAAGAGAAAATTTGAAGAGGTATATTATACTCACACATTTTTTTCTTTTTTCTTTTAACAGAAAAGGAAAAGGCGTGGAAAAATGATGAATTGTAGGACTTTTTACAGACATGTAAACCCAAATTACAAAAACCTATCAGCTCACACCAGTCAGAATGGCCATCAACAGAAATGCTGCAAACAATAAATGCTGACGTGATTGTGGAGAAATGCGTACCCTCGATTCTAAGGGGGACGTGGTAAGAGCCACTAATGAAAGCACAATTGAGGTGCCTTGAAAAGGTCAACGTTGAGCTACCATACCAGTCAATCAATCAAACCCACTGCTGGGTCTATCACCTGAGAAAATGAAAATCAAAAATCACAGGCTGGCAATCCTGCACTCCAGCAATATTTACCATAGGCAACACTTGGAAGCAACGAAAATGTCCATCAACAGAGGAACGCACCAAGAAGAAGTGGTCCATGTACACACTGGAATATTAGCCATGGAAAACATGGAAGCACTGCTCTTTGAGGCACCACAGATGAGCCTGGAGATAATCACAAAACATGAAGTAGGTCGGAAAGCAAAAGACCTATAGCCTATATTATCACTTATGGCATTATCTACTAACTGACACAGATGAACATATTTCCAAAGAGAAAGACACTCACAGGCTTAGAAAACAAACCATGCTATCGAAAAGGAAAGGTGGGGGGAAATTGAGAAATGAAGATTAGTGTCACTATACATATACAAATACATATTATATACATGTATCAAAAAGACCGAACATATAGCAAGGGAGGTCTGCGGAACACTGTAATATTTTACATGGGAAGAGGATCTGTACATTCATAGACATACATAATGTACAAATAAACCAGATTGTGTACACCTAGGACAAACAATATTCTAAACTTTACCCAGATTTAAAAAAAATGTAAAAGCCAAGAAGAAGTAATGAGACATAAACTTATGGGGATTTCTCCTGGCAAATTCCATCCTAATTTACAACCTAGGACAATGACTTCCAGAAAGGCTCTGCTGCCCTAGTACCCAGATTGGGGAATGGAGAAATGCTACCTCCTTGTGGCCGTTTCCCACAACAGCAGCTTTGAACGCACTGCAAAAGGTCACTAAATTTTCACCAACTTGCAGTTCTGTAAATGACACCTGCCCTCCAGAAAATTTCTGGGGTCAAAAATCGACCAAAAATTTCAGAAGAGGGCAACCTTCGAAGAAGACAATTTCAAGAGCTATATTGTACTCACGGTTTTTTCTTTTAAGAAAAAGGCATAGGAATATGATGAATTTTAAAAATTTTAATGACATGCATACCCATATTACAAAAACCTATCAGCTCACAGCAGTCAGAATGGCCATTAGGAAAAATGCTGCAAAAAATAAATGGTGAAGGGAGTGTGGAGAAATGCGTACCCTCGGTTGTAAGGGGGGGCATGTAAAGAGCCACTAAAGAAAACACAATGTAGGTGCTTTGAAAAGGGAAACATTGAGCTACCAGTCAATCAATCACAACCACTGCTTGGCCTATCACCTGAGAAAATGAGAATCAAAAAGTCACAGGCTGGCAAAGCTGTACGCCAGCAAGATTAACCATAGCCAGCACTTGGAAGCAATGAAAATGTCCATCAACCGAGGAATGCACCAAGAAGAAGTGGTCCACGTACACAATGGAATATTACTCAAATAATAAATATAAATTAAATTTAAAAACAAACAAAAGCAAGGAGACATCAACATTTGTGGGTTTACCCGGGCACGTTGCACTCTAATTTATAAGCGAAGAACACCACTGGCCGGTAGGTCTGTTTCCCTAGTACCAGCAAGGGGAACGTAGAAAGGCTGCCGCTCTCTGGCCGTTACCTGCAAAAGCAGGTTTAAAGCCTGAGCTAATGGTCACTTCATATGAACAAGTACTGCAGGGCTGTAAATGAAACCTGCCCTCAAAATGTCTTGAGGGAGAAAATGGCCAAAATATTTCAAATGGTGACACATACTTTAAGAAAACACTTTGAAGAAAGAAGCTCTAATCACAGCTGGAAAAATAAAAAGGACATGTCTTAAAGCTCAATTTCAACGCATTATGAGACACATGCAAATTCAACCACAAAGAGGTATCAGCTCACACCACTCAGAATAACCATCAGCAAAAACTACAAAGAATAAATGCTGAAGGTGCTGGGAAGAAATACATACCCTCCACTTTAAGTGGGACCTAACCTGGAAAGAGCCACTAAGGAGAACAGAAGAGAGGTGCCTTTAAAAGGTAAACATTGAGCTACCATATGATCCAGCAGACCTATTCCTGGACCTAAAAACTAAGAAGACAGAATTGGAAGGACACAGGCACGCACATCTGCATTGCCTAGTATTACAATAGCCAAGATATGGAAGTAACCAAAAATTCCACAGACAGATGGGTGGACAAAGAAGAACTGCTACCTGTAGAGATGGAATATGAGCTAGTGAAAAAATGAAACAATGCCATTTGGAGCACCACAGATGAGTCTAGAAGTAATCACGCAACTTGGAGTAAGTGAGAAGGCAAAAGACACATATCCTATCATATCACATATAGGTGTTACCTAAAAAATGATACAAACAAAGATATTTCCACAGAGAAACTCTATCATAGATTCATTAAAAAAACTTATGCTTCACCAACTGGAAAGGTGTGAGGATTGGATACATTACCATATTGAGGTTAACAGAGAGATACAAACACATGTGAAATATAGAATCACCAAAGACCTACGCAATACCAAGAGAAGACGACTCAACATTGTGTCATAAGCTACGTGGGAAAAGGATCCGAAGAAGAATAGATATATGTATATGTGTGAAAGAACCACATCTTGCACACCTAGAACAAACAAAACATTGTAATCAAGTTTGCTGTGATAAAAAATAAAAATTAAGTTAAAACTACGAACAAGAAGTAATGAGACATAAACTTAAAGGGCTTTTTCCTGGCACATTCCATTCTAATTTAAAACCTACAACACCACTTCCAGTAAGGCTCTGTTGCCCTAGTAACCAGATTTGGTAAAGGAGAAATGCTGCCGCCTTGTGGCCGATTCCCGCAAGAGCAGCTTTTAACCCACAGCTAATGGTCACTTACCATTCACAAGGACTCAGGGCTGTAAAGGACACCTGCCCTCAAAATTGTGCTGAGGTAGGGAATGGATAAAAAAAATTCAAAACAGGCAAAATTTTCAAGAAGATAGTATGAAGAGGTAAGTTTTCCTCACTGTCTTTTCAAAAAAAGGAAAATGGATAAAAGCTCCATCTCAGGAAGTATTAGACTCATGCAATCTAATCTACAAAAAGGTTTCAACTCAAACCAGTCGACTGACCATTGGCAAAAAGTCTACAAACAATAAATGTTGAAGAGGTTTTAGAGAAATGTGTACCCTCTAGCTGCTGGTGAGATGTAAAGGGGTTAACCGCCAATAATGAGAACAGAAAGGAGCTGCGTTTAAAAGGAAAAATTGAGGTACCATTCAATCCAGCAGGCGCACCAATGGGCCTCTCACCTGAGAAGACCAGAATGAAGAAGACCCGGGCTGCAAAAGCTGCACTGCAGCCTTATTCACAATAGACAAGACAGTGAAGCAACCAAAATGTCCATCAACAGATGAAAGGATAAAGAAGAAGTGGTCCATGTACACAATGAATACTAGCCATGGAAAACAATGAAACACTGCTCTTTGAGGCACCATAGATGATCTTGGAGATAATCACAGAACACGAGGTAAGTCGGAAAGCAAAAGTCCTATATCCTATGATCTCACTTATAGGCGTTATCTAATAACTGACACAAATGAACATATTTCCACAGAGAAAGTCAATCACAGACTTATTTAAAAAAACACTATGCTTATCTAAAAGGAAAGGTGGGGGGAATGGGTAAATGAAGATTAGCGTTACCATACGTGTACAAATACATATTATATACATATATCAAAAAGACCGACCATATAGCAAGGAAGGATTACGGAACACTCTGGAATAATTTACACGGGAAGAGGACCTCTACATAAATAGGTATATAGGATATGTAGATGAACCAGAGTGTGTACACCTTGGACAAGCAACATTCTAACGATTACCCCAATTGAAAAAATTAAAACAACGAACTAGGAGTAAGGAGACATAAACTTATGAGGGTTGTCCTGGCACATTCCATCCAAATTTAAAACCTAGGCAAACAACTTCCAGAATGGCTCTGCTGCCCTAGTACCCAGATTTGGGAATGGAGAAATGCTGCATCCTTGTGGCCGTTTCCCACAACAGCAGCTTTAAACCCACTGCAAAAGGTCACTAAATATTCACCAATTGCAGGTCTGTAAATGACACCGGACCTCCAAACAATACTGAGGTCGAAAATCGACCCAAAAATTCTAGAGTGCCACCTTCCAAAGAGAAAATTTGAAGAGGTATATTATACTCACACATTTTTTTCTTTTTTCTTTTAACAGAAAAGGAAAAGGCGTGGAAAAATGATGAATTGTAGGACTTTTTACAGACATGTAAACCCAAATTACAAAAACCTATCAGCTCACACCAGTCAGAATGGCCATCAACAGAAATGCTGCAAACAATAAATGCTGACGTGATTGTGGAGAAATGCGTACCCTCGATTCTAAGGGGGACGTGGTAAGAGCCACTAATGAAAGCACAATTGAGGTGCCTTGAAAAGGTCAACGTTGAGCTACCATACCAGTCAATCAATCAAACCCACTGCTGGGTCTATCACCTGAGAAAATGAAAATCAAAAATCACAGGCTGGCAATCCTGCACTCCAGCAATATTTACCATAGGCAACACTTGGAAGCAACGAAAATGTCCATCAACAGAGGAACGCACCAAGAAGAAGTGGTCCATGTACACACTGGAATATTAGCCATGGAAAACATGGAAGCACTGCTCTTTGAGGCACCACAGATGAGCCTGGAGATAATCACAAAACATGAAGTAGGTCGGAAAGCAAAAGACCTATAGCCTATATTATCACTTATGGCATTATCTACTAACTGACACAGATGAACATATTTCCAAAGAGAAAGACATTCACAGGCTTAGAAAACAAACCATGCTATCTAAAAGGAAAGGTGGGGGGAAATTGAGAAATGAAGATTAGTGTCACTATACATATACAAATACATATTATATACATGTATCAAAAAGACCGAACATATAGCAAGGGAGGTCGACGGAACACTGTAATATTTTACATGGGAAGAGGATCTGTACATTCATAGACATACATAATGTACAAATGAACCAGATTGTGTACACCTAGGACAAACAATATTCTAAACTTTACCCAGATTTAAAAAAAAATGTAAAAACCAAGAAGAAGTAATGAGACATAAACTTATGGGGATTTCTCCTGGCAAATTCCATCCTAATTTACAACCTAGGACAATGACTTCCAGAAAGGCTCTGCTGCCCTAGTACCCAGATTGGGGAATGGAGAAATGCTACCTCCTTGTGGCCGTTTCCCACAACAGCAGCTTTGAACGCACTGCAAAAGGTCACTAAATTTTCACCAACTTGCAGTTCTGTAAATGACACCTGCCCTCCAGAAAATTTCTGGGGTCAAAAATCGACCAAAAATTTCAGAAGAGGGCAACCTTCGAAGAAGACAATTTCAAGAGCTATATTGTACTCACGGTTTTTTCTTTTAAGAAAAAGGCATAGGAATATGATGAATTTTAAAAATTTTAATGACATGCATACCCATATTACAAAAACCTATCAGCTCACAGCAGTCAGAATGGCCATTAGGAAAAATGCTGCAAAAAATAAATGGTGAAGGGAGTGTGGAGAAATGCGTACCCTCGGTTGTAAGGGGGGGGCATGTAAAGAGCCACTAAAGAAAACACAATGTAGGTGCTTTGAAAAGGGAAACATTGAGCTACCAGTCAATCAATCACAACCACTGCTTGGCCTATCACCTGAGAAAATGAGAATCAAAAAGTCACAGGCTGGCAAACCTGTACGCCAGCAAGATTAACCATAGCCAGCACTTGGAAGCAATGAAAATGTCCATCAACCGAGGAATGCACCAAGAAGAAGTGGTCCACGTACACAATGGAATATTACTCTAATAATAAATATAGATTAAATTTGAAAACAAACAAAAGCAAGGAGACATCAACATTGTGGGTTTACCCGGGCACGTTGCACTCTAATTTATAAGCGAAGAACACCACTGGCCGGTAGGTCTGTTTCCCTAGTACCAGCAAGGGGAACGTAGAAAGGCTGCCGCTCTCTGGCCGTTACCTGCAAAAGCAGGTTTAAAGTCTGAGCTAATGGTCACTTCATATGAACAAGTACTGCAGGGCTGTAAATGAAACCTGCCCTCAAAATGTCTTGAGGGAGAAAATGGCCAAAATATTTCAAATGGTGACACATACTTTAAGAAAACACTTTGAAGAAAGAAGCTCTAATCACAGCTGGAAAAATAAAAAGGACATGTCTTAAAGCTCAATTTCAACGCATTATGAGACACATGCAAATTCAACCACAAAGAGGTATCAGCTCACACCACTCAGAATAACCATCAGCAAAAACTACAAAGAATAAATGCTGAAGGTGCTGGGAAGAAATACATACCCTCCACTTTAAGTGGGACCTAACCTGGAAAGAGCCACTAAGGAGAACAGAAGAGAGGTGCCTTTAAAAGGTAAACATTGAGCTACCATATGATCCAGCAGACCTATTCCTGGACCTATAAACTAAGAAGACAGAATTGGAAGGACACAGGCACGCAAATCTGCATTGCCTAGTATTACAATAGCCAAGATATGGAAGTAACCAAAAAGTCCACAGACAGATGGTTGGACAAAGAAGAACTGCTACCTGTAGAGATGGAATATGAGCTAGTGAAAAAATGAAACAATGCCATTTGGAGCACCATAGATGAGTCTAGAAATAATCACGCAACTTGGAGTAAGTGAGAAGGCAAAAGACACATATCCTATCATATCACATATAGGTGTTACCTAAAAAATGATACAAACAAAGATATTTCCACAGAGAAACTCTATCATAGATTCATTAAAAAAACTTATGCTTCACCAACTGGAAAGGTGTGAGGATTGGATACATTACCATATTGAGGTTAACAGAGAGATACAAACACATGTGAAATATAGAATCACCAAAGACCTACGCAATACCAAGAGAAGACTACTCAACATTGTGTCATAAGCTACGTGGGAAAAGGATCCGAAGAAGAATAGATATATGTATATGTGTGAAAGAACCACATCTTGCACACCTAGAACAAACAAAACATTGTAATCAAGTTTGCTGTGATAAAAAATAAAAATTAAGTTAAAACTACGAACAAGAAGTAATGAGACATAAACTTAAAGGGCTTTTTCCTCGCACATTCCATTCTAATTTAAAACCTACAACACCACTTCCAGTAAGGCTCTGTTGCCCTAGTAACCAGATTTGGTAAAGGAGAAATGTTGCCGCCTTGTGGCCGATTCCCGCAAGAGCAGCTTTTAACCCACAGCTAATGGTCACTTACCATTCACAAGGACTCAGGGCTGTAAAGGACACCTGCCCTCAAAATTGTGCTGAGGTAGGGAATGGATTAAAAAAAATTCAAAACAGGCAAAATTTTCCAGAAGATAGTATGAAGAGGTAAGTTTTCCTCACTGTCTTTTCAAAAAAAGGAAAATGGATAAAAGCTCCATCTCAGGAAGTATTAGACTCATGCAATCTAATCTACAAAAAGGTTTCAACTCAAACCAGTCGACTGACCATTGGCAAAAAGTCTACAAACAATAAATGTTGAAGAGGTTTTAGAGAAATGTGTACCCTCTAGCTGCTGGTGAGATGTAAAGGGGTTAACCGCCAATAATGAGAACAGAAAGGAGCTGCGTTTAAAAGGAAAAATTGAGGTACCATTCAATCCAGCAGGCGCACCAATGGGCCTCTCACCTGAGAAGACCAGAATGAAGAAGACCCGGGCTGCAAAAGCTGCACTGCAGCCTTATTCACAATAGACAAGACAGTGAAGCAACCAAAATGTCCATCAACAGATGAAAGGATAAAGAAGAAGTGGTCCATGTACACAATGAATACTAGCCATGGAAAACAATGAAACACTGCTCTTTGAGGCACCATAGATGATCTTGGAGATAATCACAGAACACGAGGTAAGTCGGAAAGCAAAAGTCCTATATCCTATGATCTCACTTATAGGCGTTATCTAATAACTGACACAAATGAACATATTTCCACAGAGAAAGTCAATCACAGACTTATTTAAAAAAACACTATGCTTATCTAAAAGGAAAGGTGGGGGGAATGGGTAAATGAAGATTAGCGTTACCATACGTGTACAAATACATATTATATACATATATCAAAAAGACCGACCATATAGCAAGGAAGGATTACGGAACACTCTGGAATAATTTACACGGGAAGAGGACCTCTACATAAATAGGTATATAGGATATGTAGATGAACCAGAGTGTGTACACCTTGGACAAGCAACATTCTAACGATTACCCCAATTGAAAAAATTAAAACAACGAACTAGGAGTAAGGAGACATAAACTTATGGGGGGTTGTCCTGGCACATTCCATCCAAATTTAAAACCTAGGCAAACAACTTCCAGAATGGCTCTGCTGCCCTAGTACCCAGATTTGGGAATGGAGAAATGCTGCATCCTTGTGGCCGTTTCCCACAACAGCAGCTTTAAACCCACTGCAAAAGGTCACTAAATATTCACCAATTGCAGGTCTGTAAATGACACCGGCCCTCCAAACAATACTGAGGCCGAAAATCGACCCAAAAATTCTAGAGTGCCACCTTCCAAAGAGAAAATTTGAAGAGGTATATTATACTCACACATTTTTTTCTTTTTTCTTTTAACAGAAAAGGAAAAGGCGTGGAAAAATGATGAATTGTAGGAATTTTTACAGACATGTAAACCCAAATTACAAAAACCTATCAGCTCACACCAGTCAGAATGGCCATCAACAGAAATGCTGCAAACAATAAATGCTGACGTGATTGTGGAGAAATGCGTACCCTCGATTCTAAGGGGGACGTGGTAAGAGCCACTAATGAAAGCACAATTGAGGTGCCTTGAAAAGGTCAACGTTGAGCTACCATACCAGTCAATCAATCAAACCCACTGCTGGGTCTATCACCTGAGAAAATGAAAATCAAAAATCACAGGCTGGCAATCCTGCACTCCAGCAATATTTACCATAGGCAACACTTGGAAGCAACGAAAATGTCCATCAACAGAGGAACGCACCAAGAAGAAGTGGTCCATGTACACACTGGAATATTAGCCATGGAAAACATGGAAGCACTGCTCTTTGAGGCACCACAGATGAGCCTGGAGATAATCACAAAACATGAAGTAGGTCGGAAAGCAAAAGACCTATAGCCTATATTATCACTTATGGCATTATCTACTAACTGACACAGATGAACATATTTCCAAAGAGAAAGACACTCACAGGCTTAGAAAACAAACCATGCTATCTAAAAGGAAAGGTGGGGGGGGAAATTGAGAAATGAAGATTAGTGTCACTATACATATACAAATACATATTATATACATGTATCAAAAAGACTGAACATATAGCAAGGGAGGTCGACGGAACAATGTAATATTTTACATGGGAAGAGGATCTGTACATTCATAGACATACATAATGTACAAATGAACCAGATTGTGTACACCTAGGACAAACAATATTCTAAACTTTACCCAGATTTAAAAAAAAAATGTAAAAACCAAGAAGAAGTAATGAGACATAAACTTATGGGGATTTCTCCTGGCAAATTCCATCCTAATTTACAACCTAGGACAATGACTTCCAGAAAGGCTCTGCAGCCCTAGTACCCAGATTGGGGAATGGAGAAATGCTACCTCCTTGTGGCCGTTTCCCACAACAGCAGCTTTGAACGCACTGCAAAAGGTCACTAAATTTTCACCAACTTGCAGTTCTGTAAATGACACCTGCCCTCCAGAAAATTTCTGGGGTCAAAAATCGACCAAAAATTTCAGAAGAGGGCAACCTTCGAAGAAGACAATTTCAAGAGCTATATTGTACTCACGGTTTTTTCTTTTAAGAAAAAGGCATAGGAATATGATGAATTTAAAAAATTTTAATGACATGCATACCCATATTACAAAAACCTATCAGCTCACAGCAGTCAGAATGGCCATTTGGAAAAATGCTGCAAAAAATAAATGGTGAAGGGAGTGTGGAGAAATGCGTACCCTCGGTTGTAAGGGGGGGCATGTAAAGAGCCACTAAAGAAAACACAATGTAGGTGCTTTGAAAAGGGAAACATTGAGCTACCAGTCAATCAATCACAACCACTGCTTGGCCTATCACCTGAGAAAATGAGAATCAAAAAGTCACAGGCTGGCAAACCTGTACGCCAGCAAGATTAACCATAGCCAGCACTTGGAAGCAATGAAAATGTCCATCAACCGAGGAATGCACCAAGAAGAAGTGGTCCACGTACACAATGGAATATTACTCTAATAATAAATATAGATTAAATCTGAAAACAAACAAAAGCAAGGAGACATCAACATTTGTGGGTTTACCCGGGCACGTTGCACTCTAATTTATAAGCGAAGAACACCACTGGCCGGTAGGTCTGTTTCCCTAGTACCAGCAAGGGGAACGTAGAAAGGCTGCCGCTCTCTGGCCGTTACCTGCAAAAGCAGGTTTAAAGCCTGAGCTAATGGTCACTTCATATGAACAAGTACTGCAGGGCTGTAAATGAAACCTGCCCTCAAAATGTCTTGAGGGAGAAAATGGCCAAAATATTTCAAATGGTGACACATACTTTAAGAAAACACTTTGAAGAAAGAAGCTCTAATCACAGCTGGAAAAATAAAAAGGACATGTCTTAAAGCTCAATTTCAACGCATTATGAGACACATGCAAATTCAACCACAAAGAGGTATCAGCTCACACCACTCAGAATAACCATCAGCAAAAACTACAAAGAATAAATGCTGAAGGTGCTGGGAAGAAATACATACCCTCCACTTTAAGTGGGACCTAACCTGGAAAGAGCCACTAAGGAGAACAGAAGAGAGGTGCCTTTAAAAGGTAAACATTGAGCTACCATATGATCCAGCAGACCTATTCCTGGACCTATAAACTAAGAAGACAGAATTGGAAGGACACAGGCACGCAAATCTGCATTGCCTAGTATTACAATAGCCAAGATATGGAAGTAACCAAAAAGTCCACAGACAGATGGTTGGACAAAGAAGAACTGCTACCTGTAGAGATGGAATATGAGCTAGTGAAAAAATGAAACAATGCCATTTGGAGCACCATAGATGAGTCTAGAAATAATCACGCAACTTGGAGTAAGTGAGAAGGCAAAAGACACATATCCTATCATATCACATATAGGTGTTACCTAAAAAATGATACAAACAAAGATATTTCCACAGAGAAACTCTATCATAGATTCATTAAAAAAACTTATGCTTCACCAACTGGAAAGGTGTGAGGATTGGATACATTACCATATTGAGGTTAACAGAGAGATACAAACACATGTGAAATATAGAATCACCAAAGACCTACGCAATACCAAGAGAAGACTACTCAACATTGTGTCATAAGCTACGTGGGAAAAGGATCCGAAGAAGAATAGATATATGTATATGTGTGAAAGAACCACATCTTGCACACCTAGAACAAACAAAACATTGTAATCAAGTTTGCTGTGATAAAAAATAAAAATTAAGTTAAAACTACGAACAAGAAGTAATGAGACATAAACTTAAAGGGCTTTTTCCTCGCACATTCCATTCTAATTTAAAACCTACAACACCACTTCCAGTAAGGCTCTGTTGCCCTAGTAACCAGATTTGGTAAAGGAGAAATGCTGCCGCCTTGTGGCCGATTCCCGCAAGAGCAGCTTTTAACCCACAGCTAATGGTCACTTACCATTCACAAGGACTCAGGGCTGTAAAGGACACCTGCCCTCAAAATTGTGCTGAGGTAGGGAATGGATAAAAAAAAATTCAAAACAGGCAAAATTTTCCAGAAGATAGTATGAAGAGGTAAGTTTTCCTCACTGTCTTTTCAAAAAAAGGAAAATGGATAAAAGCTCCATCTCAGGAAGTATTAGACTCATGCAATCTAATCTACAAAAAGGTTTCAACTCAAACCAGTCGACTGACCATTGGCAAAAAGTCTACAAACAATAAATGTTGAAGAGGTTTTAGAGAAATGTGTACCCTCTAGCTGCTGGTGAGATGTAAAGGGGTTAACCGCCAATAATGAGAACAGAAAGGAGCTGCGTTTAAAAGGAAAAATTGAGGTACCATTCAATCCAGCAGGCGCACCAATGGGCCTCTCACCTGAGAAGACCAGAATGAAGAAGACCCGGGCTGCAAAAGCTGCACTGCAGCCTTATTCACAATAGACAAGACAGTGAAGCAACCAAAATGTCCATCAACAGATGAAAGGATAAAGAAGAAGTGGTCCATGTACACAATGAATACTAGCCATGGAAAACAATGAAACACTGCTCTTTGAGGCACCATAGATGATCTTGGAGATAATCACAGAACACGAGGTAAGTCGGAAAGCAAAAGTCCTATATCCTATGATCTCACTTATAGGCGTTATCTAATAACTGACACAAATGAACATATTTCCACAGAGAAAGTCAATCACAGACTTATTTAAAAAAACACTATGCTTATCTAAAAGGAAAGGTGGGGGGAATGGGTAAATGAAGATTAGCGTTACCATACGTGTACAAATACATATTATATACATATATCAAAAAGACCGACCATATAGCAAGGAAGGATTACGGAACACTCTGGAATAATTTACACGGGAAGAGGACCTCTACATAAATAGGTATATAGGATATGTAGATGAACCAGAGTGTGTACACCTTGGACAAGCAACATTCTAACGATTACCCCAATTGAAAAAATTAAAACAACGAACTAGGAGTAAGGAGACATAAACTTATGGGGGGTTTTCCTGGCACATTCCATCCAAATTTAAAACCTAGGCAAACAACTTCCAGAATGGCTCTGCTGCCCTAGTACCCAGATTTGGGAATGGAGAAATGCTGCATCCTTGTGGCCGTTTCCCACAACAGCAGCTTTAAACCCACTGCAAAAGGTCACTAAATATTCACCAATTGCAGGTCTGTAAATGACACCGGCCCTCCAAACAATACTGAGGCCGAAAATCGACCCAAAAATTCTAGAGTGCCACCTTCCAAAGAGAAAATTTGAAGAGGTATATTATACTCACACATTTTTTTCTTTTTTCTTTTAACAGAAAAGGAAAAGGCGTGGAAAAATGATGAATTGTAGGAATTTTTACAGACATGTAAACCCAAATTACAAAAACCTATCAGCTCACACCAGTCAGAATGGCCATCAACAGAAATGCTGCAAACAATAAATGCTGACGTGATTGTGGAGAAATGCGTACCCTCGATTCTAAGGGGGACGTGGTAAGAGCCACTAATGAAAGCACAATTGAGGTGCCTTGAAAAGGTCAACGTTGAGCTACCATACCAGTCAATCAATCAAACCCACTGCTGGGTCTATCACCTGAGAAAATGAAAATCAAAAATCACAGGCTGGCAATCCTGCACTCCAGCAATATTTACCATAGGCAACACTTGGAAGCAACGAAAATGTCCATCAACAGAGGAACGCACCAAGAAGAAGTGGTCCATGTACACACTGGAATATTAGCCATGGAAAACATGGAAGCACTGCTCTTTGAGGCACCACAGATGAGCCTGGAGATAATCACAAAACATGAAGTAGGTCGGAAAGCAAAAGACCTATAGCCTATATTATCACTTATGGCATTATCTACTAACTGACACAGATGAACATATTTCCAAAGAGAAAGACACTCACAGGCTTAGAAAACAAACCATGCTATCTAAAAGGAAAGGTGGGGGGGAAATTGAGAAATGAAGATTAGTGTCACTATACATATACAAATACATATTATATACATGTATCAAAAAGACTGAACATATAGCAAGGGAGGTCGACGGAACAATGTAATATTTTACATGGGAAGAGGATCTGTACATTCATAGACATACATAATGTACAAATGAACCAGATTGTGTACACCTAGGACAAACAATATTCTAAACTTTACCCAGATTTAAAAAAAAAAATGTAAAAACCAAGAAGAAGTAATGAGACATAAACTTATGGGGATTTCTCCTGGCAAATTCCATCCTAATTTACAACCTAGGACAATGACTTCCAGAAAGGCTCTGCTGCCCTAGTACCCAGATTGGGGAATGGAGAAATGCTACCTCCTTGTGGCCGTTTCCCACAACAGCAGCTTTGAACGCACTGCAAAAGGTCACTAAATTTTCACCAACTTGCAGTTCTGTAAATGACACCTGCCCTCCAGAAAATTTCTGGGGTCAAAAATCGACCAAAAATTTCAGAAGAGGGCAACCTTCGAAGAAGACAATTTCAAGAGCTATATTGTACTCACGGTTTTTTCTTTTAAGAAAAAGGCATAGGAATATGATGAATTTTAAAAATTTTAATGACATGCATACCCATATTACAAAAACCTATCAGCTCACAGCAGTCAGAATGGCCATTTGGAAAAATGCTGCAAAAAATAAATGGTGAAGGGAGTGTGGAGAAATGCGTACCCTCGGTTGTAAGGGGGGGCATGTAAAGAGCCACTAAAGAAAACACAATGTAGGTGCTTTGAAAAGGGAAACATTGAGCTACCAGTCAATCAATCACAACCACTGCTTGGCCTATCACCTGAGAAAATGAGAATCAAAAAGTCACAGGCTGGCAAACCTGTACGCCAGCAAGATTAACCATAGCCAGCACTTGGAAGCAATGAAAATGTCCATCAACCGAGGAATGCACCAAGAAGAAGTGGTCCACGTACACAATGGAATATTACTCTAATAATAAATATAGATTAAATTTGAAAACAAACAAAAGCAAGGAGACATCAACATTTGTGGGTTTACCCGGGCACGTTGCACTCTAATTTATAACCGAAGAACACCACTGGCCGGTAGGTCTGTTTCCCTAGTACCAGCAAGGGGAACGTAGAAAGGCTGCCGCTCTCTGGCCGTTACCTGCAAAAGCAGGTTTAAAGCCTGAGCTAATGGTCACTTCATATGAACAAGTACTGCAGGGCTGTAAATGAAACCTGCCCTCAAAATGTCTTGAGGGAGAAAATGGCCAAAATATTTCAAATGGTGACACATACTTTAAGAAAACACTTTGAAGAAAGAAGCTCTAATCACAGCTGGAAAAATAAAAAGGACATGTCTTAAAGCTCAATTTCAACGCATTATGAGACACATGCAAATTCAACCACAAAGAGGTATCAGCTCACACCACTCAGAATAACCATCAGCAAAAACTACAAAGAATAAATGCTGAAGGTGCTGGGAAGAAATACATACCCTCCACTTTAAGTGGGACCTAACCTGGAAAGAGCCACTAAGGAGAACAGAAGAGAGGTGCCTTTAAAAGGTAAATATTGAGCTACCATATGATCCAGCAGACCTATTCCTGGACCTATAAACTAAGAAGACAGAATTGGAAGGACACAGGCACGCAAATCTGCATTGCCTAGTATTACAATAGCCAAGATATGGAAGTAACCAAAAAGTCCACAGACAGATGGTTGGACAAAGAAGAACTGCTACCTGTAGAGATGG
The DNA here is from genome assembly GCF_949987535.1 of Balaenoptera acutorostrata. NCBI lineage: Eukaryota > Metazoa > Chordata > Mammalia > Artiodactyla > Balaenopteridae > Balaenoptera > Balaenoptera acutorostrata. The sequence goes on along the minus strand of NW_026645689.1, from coordinate 332,208 downwards.
AATATGAGCTAGTGAAAAAATGAAACAATGCCATTTGGAGCACCATAGATGAGTCTAGAAGTAATCACGCAACTTGGAGTAAGTGAGAAGGCAAAAGACACATATCCTATCATATCACATATAGGTGTTACCTAAAAAATGATACAAACAAAGATATTTCCACAGAGAAACTCTATCATAGATTCATTAAAAAAACTTATGCTTCACCAACTGGAAAGGTGTGAGGATTGGATACATTACCATATTGAGGTTAACAGAGAGATACAAACACATGTGAAATATAGAATCACCAAAGACCTACGCAATACCAAGAGAAGACTACTCAACATTGTGTCATAAGCTACGTGGGAAAAGGATCCGAAGAAGAATAGATATATGTATATGTGTGAAAGAACCACATCTTGCACACCTAGAACAAACAAAACATTGTAATCAAGTTTGCTGTGATAAAAAATAAAAATTAAGTTAAAACTACGAACAAGAAGTAATGAGACATAAACTTAAAGGGCTTTTTCCTCGCACATTCCATTCTAATTTAAAACCTACAACACCACTTCCAGTAAGGCTCTGTTGCCCTAGTAACCAGATTTGGTAAAGGAGAAATGCTGCCGCCTTGTGGCCGATTCCCGCAAGAGCAGCTTTTAACCCACAGCTAATGGTCACTTACCATTCACAAGGACTCAGGGCTGTAAAGGACACCTGCCCTCAAAATTGTGCTGAGGTAGGGAATGGATAAAAAAAAATTCAAAACAGGCAAAATTTTCCAGAAGATAGTATGAAGAGGTAAGTTTTCCTCACTGTCTTTTCAAAAAAAGGAAAATGGATAAAAGCTCCATCTCAGGAAGTATTAGACTCATGCAATCTAATCTACAAAAAGGTTTCAACTCAAACCAGTCGACTGACCATTGGCAAAAAGTCTACAAACAATAAATGTTGAAGAGGTTTTAGAGAAATGTGTACCCTCTAGCTGCTGGTGAGATGTAAAGGGGTTAACCGCCAATAATGAGAACAGAAAGGAGCTGCGTTTAAAAGGAAAAATTGAGGTACCATTCAATCCAGCAGGCGCACCAATGGGCCTCTCACCTGAGAAGACCAGAATGAAGAAGACCCGGGCTGCAAAAGCTGCACTGCAGCCTTATTCACAATAGACAAGACAGTGAAGCAACCAAAATGTCCATCAACAGATGAAAGGATAAAGAAGAAGTGGTCCATGTACACAATGAATACTAGCCATGGAAAACAATGAAACACTGCTCTTTGAGGCACCATAGATGATCTTGGAGATAATCACAGAACACGAGGTAAGTCGGAAAGCAAAAGTCCTATATCCTATGATCTCACTTATAGGCGTTATCTAATAACTGACACAAATGAACATATTTCCACAGAGAAAGTCAATCACAGACTTATTTAAAAAAACACTATGCTTATCTAAAAGGAAAGGTGGGGGGAATGGGTAAATGAAGATTAGCGTTACCATACGTGTACAAATACATATTATATACATATATCAAAAAGACCGACCATATAGCAAGGAAGGATTACGGAACACTCTGGAATAATTTACACGGGAAGAGGACCTCTACATAAATAGGTATATAGGATATGTAGATGAACCAGAGTGTGTACACCTTGGACAAGCAACATTCTAACGATTACCCCAATTGAAAAAATTAAAACAACGAACTAGGAGTAAGGAGACATAAACTTATGGGGGGTTGTCCTGGCACATTCCATCCAAATTTAAAACCTAGGCAAACAACTTCCAGAATGGCTCTGCTGCCCTAGTACCCAGATTTGGGAATGGAGAAATGCTGCATCCTTGTGGCCGTTTCCCACAACAGCAGCTTTAAACCCACTGCAAAAGGTCACTAAATATTCACCAATTGCAGGTGTGTAAATGACACCGGCCCTCCAAACAATACTGAGGCCGAAAATCGACCCAAAAATTCTAGAGTGCCACCTTCCAAAGAGAAAATTTGAAGAGGTATATTATACTCACACATTTTTTTCTTTTTTCTTTTAACAGAAAAGGAAAAGGCGTGGAAAAATGATGAATTGTAGGAATTTTTACAGACATGTAAACCCAAATTACAAAAACCTATCAGCTCACACCAGTCAGAATGGCCATCAACAGAAATGCTGCAAACAATAAATGCTGACGTGATTGTGGAGAAATGCGTACCCTCGATTCTAAGGGGGACGTGGTAAGAGCCACTAATGAAAGCACAATTGAGGTGCCTTGAAAAGGTCAACGTTGAGCTACCATACCAGTCAATCAATCAAACCCACTGCTGGGTCTATCACCTGAGAAAATGAAAATCAAAAATCACAGGCTGGCAATCCTGCACTCCAGCAATATTTACCATAGGCAACACTTGGAAGCAACAAAAATGTCCATCAACAGAGGAACGCACCAAGAAGAAGTGGTCCATGTACACACTGGAATATTAGCCATGGAAAACATGGAAGCACTGCTCTTTGAGGCACCACAGATGAGCCTGGAGATAATCACAAAACATGAAGTAGGTCGGAAAGCAAAAGACCTATAGCCTATATTATCACTTATGGCATTATCTACTAACTGACACAGATGAACATATTTCCAAAGAGAAAGACACTCACAGGCTTAGAAAACAAACCATGCTATCTAAAAGGAAAGGTGGGGGGGAAATTGAGAAATGAAGATTAGTGTCACTATACATATACAAATACATATTATATACATGTATCAAAAAGACCGAACATATAGCAAGGGAGGTCGACGGAACAATGTAATATTTTACATGGGAAGAGGATCTGTACATTCATAGACATACATAATGTACAAATGAACCAGATTGTGTACACCTAGGACAAACAATATTCTAAACTTTACCCAGATTTTAAAAAAAAATGTAAAAACCAAGAAGAAGTAATGAGACATAAACTTATGGGGATTTCTCCTGGCAAATTCCATCCTAATTTACAACCTAGGACAATGACTTCCAGAAAGGCTCTGCTGCCCTAGTACCCAGATTGGGGAATGGAGAAATGCTACCTCCTTGTGGCCGTTTCCCACAACAGCAGCTTTGAACGCACTGCAAAAGGTCACTAAATTTTCACCAACTTGCAGTTCTGTATAAATGACACCTGCCCTCCAGAAAATTTCTGGGGTCAAAAATCGACCAAAAATTTCAGAAGAGGGCAACCTTCGAAGAAGACAATTTCAAGAGCTATATTGTACTCACGGTTTTTTCTTTTAAGAAAAAGGCATAGGAATATGATGAATTTTAAAAATTTTAATGACATGCATACCCATATTACAAAAACCTATCAGTTCACAGCAGTCAGAATGGCCATTAGGAAAAATGCTGCAAAAAATAAATGGTGAAGGGAGTGTGGAGAAATGCGTACCCTCGGTTGTAAGGGGGGGCATGTAAAGAGCCACTAAAGAAAACACAATGTAGGTGCTTTGAAAAGGGAAACATTGAGCTACCAGTCAATCAATCACAACCACTGCTTGGCCTATCACCTGAGAAAATGAGAATCAAAAAGTCACAGGCTGGCAAACCTGTACGCCAGCAAGATTAACCATAGCCAGCACTTGGAAGCAATGAAAATGTCCATCAACCGAGGAATGCACCAAGAAGAAGTGGTCCACGTACACAATGGAATATTACTCTAATAATAAATATAGATTAAATTTGAAAACAAACAAAAGCAAGGAGACATCAACATTTGTGGGTTTACCCGGGCACGTTGCACTCTAATTTATAACCGAAGAACACCACTGGCCGGTAGGTCTGTTTCCCTAGTACCAGCAAGGGGAACGTAGAAAGGCTGCCGCTCTCTGGCCGTTACCTGCAAAAGCAGGTTTAAAGCCTGAGCTAATGGTCACTTCATATGAACAAGTACTGCAGGGCTGTAAATGAAACCTGCCCTCAAAATGTCTTGAGGGAGAAAATGGCCAAAATATTTCAAATGGTGACACATACTTTAAGAAAACACTTTGAAGAAAGAAGCTCTAATCACAGCTGGAAAAATAAAAAGGACATGTCTTAAAGCTCAATTTCAACGCATTATGAGACACATGCAAATTCAACCACAAAGAGGTATCAGCTCACACCACTCAGAATAACCATCAGCAAATCTACAAAGAATAAATGCTGAAGGTGCTGGAAGAAATACATACCCTCCACTTTAAGTGGGACCTAACCTGGAAAGAGCCACTAAGGAGAACAGAAGAGAGGTGCCTTTAAAAGGTAAATATTGAGCTACCATATGATCCAGCAGACCTATTCCTGGACCTAAAAACTAAGAAGACAGAATTGGAAGGACACAGGCACGCAAATCTGCATTGCCTAGTATTACAATAGCCAAGATATGGAAGTAACCAAAAAGTCCACAGACAGATGGGTGGACAAAGAAGAACTGCTACCTGTAGAGATGGAATATGAGCTAGTGAAAAAATGAAACAATGCCATTTGGAGCACCATAGATGAGTCTAGAAGTAATCACGCAACTTGGAGTAAGTGAGAAGGCAAAAGACACATATCCTATCATATCACATATAGGTGTTACCTAAAAAATGATACAAACAAAGATATTTCCACAGAGAAACTCTATCATAGATTCATTAAAAAACTTATGCTTCACCAACTGGAAAGGTGTGAGGATTGGATACATTACCATATTGAGGTTAACAGAGAGATACAAACACATGTGAAATATAGAATCACCAAAGACCTACGCAATACCAAGAGAAGACTACTCAACATTGTGTCATAAGCTACGTGGGAAAAGGATCCGAAGAAGAATAGATATATGTATATGTGTGAAAGAACCACATCTTGCACACCTAGAACAAACAAAACATTGTAATCAAGTTTGCTGTGATAAAAAATAAAAATTAAGTTAAAACTACGAACAAGAAGTAATGAGACATAAACTTAAAGGGCTTTTTCCTCGCACATTCCATTCTAATTTAAAACCTACAACACCACTTCCAGTAAGGCTCTGTTGCCCTAGTAACCAGATTTGGTAAAGGAGAAATGTTGCCGCCTTGTGGCCGATTCCCGCAAGAGCAGCTTTTAACCCACAGCTAATGGTCACTTACCATTCACAAGGACTCAGGGCTGTAAAGGACACCTGCCCTCAAAATTGTCCTGAGGTAGGGAATGGATAAAAAAAAATTCAAAACAGGCAAAATTTTCCAGAAGATAGTATGAAGAGGTAAGTTTTCCTCACTGTCTTTTCAAAAAAGGAAAATGGATAAAAGCTCCATCTCAGGAAGTATTAGACTCATGCAATCTAATCTACAAAAAGGTTTCAACTCAAACCAGTCGACTGACCATTGGCAAAAAGTCTACAAACAATAAATGTTGAAGAGGTTTTAGAGAAATGTGTACCCTCTAGCTGCTGGTGAGATGTAAAGGGGTTAACCGCCAATAATGAGAACAGAAAGGAGCTGCGTTTAAAAGGAAAAATTGAGGTACCATTCAATCCAGCAGGCGCACCAATGGGCCTCTCACCTGAGAAGACCAGAATGAAGAAGACCCGGGCTGCAAAAGCTGCACTGCAGCCTTATTCACAATAGACAAGACAGTGAAGCAACCAAAATGTCCATCAACAGATGAAAGGATAAAGAAGAAGTGGTCCATGTACACAATGAATACTAGCCATGGAAAACAATGAAACACTGCTCTTTGAGGCACCATAGATGATCTTGGAGATAATCACAGAACACGAGGTAAGTCGGAAAGCAAAAGTCCTATATCCTATGATCTCACTTATAGGCGTTATCTAATAACTGACACAAATGAACATATTTCCACAGAGAAAGTCAATCACAGACTTATTTAAAAAAACACTATGCTTATCTAAAAGGAAAGGTGGGGGGAATGGGTAAATGAAGATTAGCGTTACCATACGTGTACAAATACATATTATATACATATATCAAAAAGACCGACCATATAGCAAGGAAGGATTACGGAACACTCTGGAATAATTTACACGGGAAGAGGACCTCTACATAAATAGGTATATAGGATATGTAGATGAACCAGAGTGTGTACACCTTGGACAAGCAACATTCTAACGATTACCCCAATTGAAAAAATTAAAACAACGAACTAGGAGTAAGGAGACATAAACTTATGGGGGGTTGTCCTGGCACATTCCATCCAAATTTAAAACCTAGGCAAACAACTTCCAGAATGGCTCTGCTGCCCTAGTACCCAGATTTGGGAATGGAGAAATGCTGCATCCTTGTGGCCGTTTCCCACAACAGCAGCTTTAAACCCACTGCAAAAGGTCACTAAATATTCACCAATTGCAGGTGTGTAAATGACACCGGCCCTCCAAACAATACTGAGGCCGAAAATCGACCCAAAAATTCTAGAGTGCCACCTTCCAAAGAGAAAATTTGAAGAGGTATATTATACTCACACATTTTTTTCTTTTTTCTTTTAACAGAAAAGGAAAAGGCGTGGAAAAATGATGAATTGTAGGAATTTTTACAGACATGTAAACCCAAATTACAAAAACCTATCAGCTCACACCAGTCAGAATGGCCATCAACAGAAATGCTGCAAACAATAAATGCTGACGTGATTGTGGAGAAATGCGTACCCTCGATTCTAAGGGGGACGTGGTAAGAGCCACTAATGAAAGCACAATTGAGGTGCCTTGAAAAGGTCAACGTTGAGCTACCATACCAGTCAATCAATCAAACCCACTGCTGGGTCTATCACCTGAGAAAATGAAAATCAAAAATCACAGGCTGGCAATCCTGCACTCCAGCAATATTTACCATAGGCAACACTTGGAAGCAACGAAAATGTCCATCAACAGAGGAACGCACCAAGAAGAAGTGGTCCATGTACACACTGGAATATTAGCCATGGAAAACATGGAAGCACTGCTCTTTGAGGCACCACAGATGAGCCTGGAGATAATCACAAAACATGAAGTAGGTCGGAAAGCAAAAGACCTATAGCCTATATTATCACTTATGGCATTATCTACTAACTGACACAGATGAACATATTTCCAAAGAGAAAGACACTCACAGGCTTAGAAAACAAACCATGCTATCTAAAAGGAAAGGTGGGGGGGAAATTGAGAAATGAAGATTAGTGTCACTATACATATACAAATACATATTATATACATGTATCAAAAAGACCGAACATATAGCAAGGGAGGTCGACGGAACAATGTAATATTTTACATGGGAAGAGGATCTGTACATTCATAGACATACATAATGTACAAATGAACCAGATTGTGTACACCTAGGACAAACAATATTCTAAACTTTACCCAGATTTTAAAAAAAAATGTAAAAACCAAGAAGAAGTAATGAGACATAAACTTATGGGGATTTCTCCTGGCAAATTCCATCCTAATTTACAACCTAGGACAATGACTTCCAGAAAGGCTCTGCTGCCCTAGTACCCAGATTGGGGAATGGAGAAATGCTACCTCCTTGTGGCCGTTTCCCACAACAGCAGCTTTGAACGCACTGCAAAAGGTCACTAAATTTTCACCAACTTGCAGTTCTGTAAATGACACCTGCCCTCCAGAAAATTTCTGGGGTCAAAAATCGACCAAAAATTTCAGAAGAGGGCAACCTTCGAAGAAGACAATTTCAAGAGCTATATTGTACTCACGGTTTTTTCTTTTAAGAAAAAGGCATAGGAATATGATGAATTTTAAAAATTTTAATGACATGCATACCCATATTACAAAAACCTATCAGTTCACAGCAGTCAGAATGGCCATTAGGAAAAATGCTGCAAAAAATAAATGGTGAAGGGAGTGTGGAGAAATGCGTACCCTCGGTTGTAAGGGGGGGCATGTAAAGAGCCACTAAAGAAAACACAATGTAGGTGCTTTGAAAAGGGAAACATTGAGCTACCAGTCAATCAATCACAACCACTGCTTGGCCTATCACCTGAGAAAATGAGAATCAAAAAGTCACAGGCTGGCAAACCTGTACGCCAGCAAGATTAACCATAGCCAGCACTTGGAAGCAATGAAAATGTCCATCAACCGAGGAATGCACCAAGAAGAAGTGGTCCACGTACACAATGGAATATTACTCTAATAATAAATATAGATTAAATTTGAAAACAAACAAAAGCAAGGAGACATCAACATTTGTGGGTTTACCCGGGCACGTTGCACTCTAATTTATAACCGAAGAACACCACTGGCCGGTAGGTCTGTTTCCCTAGTACCAGCAAGGGGAACGTAGAAAGGCTGCCGCTCTCTGGCCGTTACCTGCAAAAGCAGGTTTAAAGCCTGAGCTAATGGTCACTTCATATGAACAAGTACTGCAGGGCTGTAAATGAAACCTGCCCTCAAAATGTCTTGAGGGAGAAAATGGCCAAAATATTTCAAATGGTGACACATACTTTAAGAAAACACTTTGAAGAAAGAAGCTCTAATCACAGCTGGAAAAATAAAAAGGACATGTCTTAAAGCTCAATTTCAACGCATTATGAGACACATGCAAATTCAACCACAAAGAGGTATCAGCTCACACCACTCAGAATAACCATCAGCAAATCTACAAAGAATAAATGCTGAAGGTGCTGGGAAGAAATACATACCCTCCACTTTAAGTGGGACCTAAGCTGGAAAGAGCCACTAAGGAGAACAGAAGAGAGGTGCCTTTAAAAGGTAAATATTGAGCTACCATATGATCCAGCAGACCTATTCCTGGACCTAAAAACTAAGAAGACAGAATTGGAAGGACACAGGCACGCAAATCTGCATTGCCTAGTATTACAATAGCCAAGATATGGAAGTAACCAAAAAGTCCACAGACAGATGGGTGGACAAAGAAGAACTGCTACCTGTAGAGATGGAATATGAGCTAGTGAAAAAATGAAACAATGCCATTTGGAGCACCATAGATGAGTCTAGAAGTAATCACGCAACTTGGAGTAAGTGAGAAGGCAAAAGACACATATCCTATCATATCACATATAGGTGTTACCTAAAAAATGATACAAACAAAGATATTTCCACAGAGAAACTCTATCATAGATTCATTAAAAAAACTTATGCTTCACCAACTGGAAAGGTGTGAGGATTGGATACATTACCATATTGAGGTTAACAGAGAGATACAAACACATGTGAAATATAGAATCACCAAAGACCTACGCAATACCAAGAGAAGACTACTCAACATTGTGTCATAAGCTACGTGGGAAAAGGATCCGAAGAAGAATAGATATATGTATATGTGTGAAAGAACCACATCTTGCACACCTAGAACAAACAAAACATTGTAATCAAGTTTGCTGTGATAAAAAATAAAAATTAAGTTAAAACTACGAACAAGAAGTAATGAGACATAAACTTAAAGGGCTTTTTCCTCGCACATTCCATTCTAATTTAAAACCTACAACACCACTTCCAGTAAGGCTCTGTTGCCCTAGTAACCAGATTTGGTAAAGGAGAAATGTTGCCGCCTTGTGGCCGATTCCCGCAAGAGCAGCTTTTAACCCACAGCTAATGGTCACTTACCATTCACAAGGACTCAGGGCTGTAAAGGACACCTGCCCTCAAAATTGTCCTGAGGTAGGGAATGGATAAAAAAAAATTCAAAACAGGCAAAATTTTCCAGAAGATAGTATGAAGAGGTAAGTTTTCCTCACTGTCTTTTCAAAAAAAGGAAAATGGATAAAAGCTCCATCTCAGGAAGTATTAGACTCATGCAATCTAATCTACAAAAAGGTTTCAACTCAAACCAGTCGACTGACCATTGGCAAAAAGTCTACAAACAATAAATGTTGAAGAGGTTTTAGAGAAATGTGTACCCTCTAGCTGCTGGTGAGATGTAAAGGGGTTAACCGCCAATAATGAGAACAGAAAGGAGCTGCGTTTAAAAGGAAAAATTGAGGTACCATTCAATCCAGCAGGCGCACCAATGGGCCTCTCACCTGAGAAGACCAGAATGAAGAAGACCCGGGCTGCAAAAGCTGCACTGCAGCCTTATTCACAATAGACAAGACAGTGAAGCAACCAAAATGTCCATCAACAGATGAAAGGATAAAGAAGAAGTGGTCCATGTACACAATGAATACTAGCCATGGAAAACAATGAAACACTGCTCTTTGAGGCACCATAGATGATCTTGGAGATAATCACAGAACACGAGGTAAGTCGGAAAGCAAAAGTCCTATATCCTATGATCTCACTTATAGGCGTTATCTAATAACTGACACAAATGAACATATTTCCACAGAGAAAGTCAATCACAGACTTATTTAAAAAAACACTATGCTTATCTAAAAGGAAAGGTGGGGGGAATGGGTAAATGAAGATTAGCGTTACCATACGTGTACAAATACATATTATATACATATATCAAAAAGACCGACCATATAGCAAGGAAGGATTACGGAACACTCTGGAATAATTTACACGGGAAGAGGACCTCTACATAAATAGGTATATAGGATATGTAGATGAACCAGAGTGTGTACACCTTGGACAAGCAACATTCTAACGATTACCCCAATTGAAAAAATTAAAACAACGAACTAGGAGTAAGGAGACATAAACTTATGGGGGGTTTTCCTGGCACATTCCATCCAAATTTAAAACCTAGGCAAACAACTTCCAGAATGGCTCTGCTGCCCTAGTACCCAGATTTGGGAATGGAGAAATGCTGCATCCTTGTGGCCGTTTCCCACAACAGCAGCTTTAAACCCACTGCAAAAGGTCACTAAATATTCACCAATTGCAGGTCTGTAAATGACACCGGCCCTCCAAACAATACTGAGGTCGAAAATCGACCCAAAAATTCTAGAGTGCCACCTTCCAAAGAGAAAATTTGAAGAGGTATATTATACTCACACATTTTTTTCTTTTTTCTTTTAACAGAAAAGGAAAAGGCGTGGAAAAATGATGAATTGTAGGAATTTTTACAGACATGTAAACCCAAATTACAAAAACCTATCAGCTCACACCAGTCAGAATGGCCATCAACAGAAATGCTGCAAACAATAAATGCTGACGTGATTGTGGAGAAATGCGTACCCTCGATTCTAAGGGGGACGTGGTAAGAGCCACTAATGAAAGCACAATTGAGGTGCCTTGAAAAGGTCAACGTTGAGCTACCATACCAGTCAATCAATCAAACCCACTGCTGGGTCTATCACCTGAGAAAATGAAAATCAAAAATCACAGGCTGGCAATCCTGCACTCCAGCAATATTTACCATAGGCAACACTTGGAAGCAACGAAAATGTCCATCAACAGAGGAACGCACCAAGAAGAAGTGGTCCATGTACACACTGGAATATTAGCCATGGAAAACATGGAAGCACTGCTCTTTGAGGCACCACAGATGAGCCTGGAGATAATCACAAAACATGAAGTAGGTCGGAAAGCAAAAGACCTATAGCCTATATTATCACTTATGGCATTATCTACTAACTGACACAGATGAACATATTTCCAAAGAGAAAGACACTCACAGGCTTAGAAAACAAACCATGCTATCTAAAAGGAAAGGTGGGGGGGAAATTGAGAAATGAAGATTAGTGTCACTATACATATACAAATACATATTATATACATGTATCAAAAAGACCGAACATATAGCAAGGGAGGTCGACGGAACAATGTAATATTTTACATGGGAAGAGGATCTGTACATTCATAGACATACATAATGTACAAATGAACCAGATTGTGTACACCTAGGACAAACAATATTCTAAACTTTACCCAGATTTAAAAAAAAAATGTAAAAACCAAGAAGAAGTAATGAGACATAAACTTATGGGGATTTATCCTGGCAAATTCCATCCTAATTTACAACCTAGCACAATGACTTCCAGAAAGGCTCTGCTGCCCTAGTACCCAGATTGGGGAATGGAGAAATGCTACCTCCTTGTGGCCGTTTCCCACAACAGCAGCTTTGAACGCACTGCAAAAGGTCACTAAATTTTCACCAACTTGCAGTTCTGTAAATGACACCTGCCCTCCAGAAAATTTCTGGGGTCAAAAATCGACCAAAAATTTCAGAAGAGGGCAACCTTCGAAGAAGACAATTTCAAGAGCTATATTGTACTCACGGTTTTTTCTTTTAAGAAAAAGGCATAGGAATATGATGAATTTTAAAAATTTTAATGACATGCATAACCATATTACAAAAACCTATCAGCTCACAGCAGTCAGAATGGCCATTAGGAAAAATGCTGCAAAAAATAAATGGTGAAGGGAGTGTGGAGAAATGCGTACCCTCGGTTGTAAGGGGGGGCATGTAAAGAGCCACTAAAGAAAACACAATGTAGGTGCTTTGAAAAGGGAAACATTGAGCTACCAGTCAATCAATCACAACCACTGCTTGGCCTATCACCTGAGAAAATGAGAATCAAAAAGTCACAGGCTGGCAAACCTGTACGCCAGCAAGATTAACCATAGCCAGCACTTGGAAGCAATGAAAATGTCCATCAACCGAGGAATGCACCAAGAAGAAGTGGTCCACGTACACAATGGAATATTACTCTAATAATAAATATAGATTAAATCTGAAAACAAACAAAAGCAAGGAGACATCAACATTTGTGGGTTTACCCGGGCACGTTGCACTCTAATTTATAACCGAAGAACACCACTGGCCGGTAGGTCTGTTTCCCTAGTACCAGCAAGGGGAACGTAGAAAGGCTGCCACTCTCTGGCCGTTACCTGCAAAAGCAGGTTTAAAGCCTGAGCTAATGGTCACTTCATATGAACAAGTACTGCAGGGCTGTAAATGAAACCTGCCCTCAAAATGTCTTGAGGGAGAAAATGGCCAAAATATTTCAAATGGTGACACATACTTTAAGAAAACACTTTGAAGAAAGAAGCTCTAATCACAGCTGGAAAAATAAAAAGGACATGTCTTAAAGCTCAATTTCAACGCATTATGAGACACATGCAAATTCAACCACAAAGAGGTATCAGCTCACACCACTCAGAATAACCATCAGCAAAAACTACAAAGAATAAATGCTGAAGGTGCTGGGAAGAAATACATACCCTCCACTTTAAGTGGGACCTAACCTGGAAAGAGCCACTAAGGAGAACAGAAGAGAGGTGCCTTTAAAAGGTAAACATTGAGCTACCATATGATCCAGCAGACCTATTCCTGGACCTAAAAACTAAGAAGACAGAATTGGAAGGACACAGGCACGCAAATCTGCATGGCCTAGTATTACAATAGCCAAGATAAGGAAGTAACCAAAAAGTCCACAGACAGATGGGTGGACAAAGAAGAACTGCTACCTGTAGAGATGGAATATGAGCTAGTGAAAAAATGAAACAATGCCATTTGGAGCACCATAGATGAGTCTAGAAGTAATCACGCAACTTGGAGTAAGTGAGAAGGCAAAAGACACATATCCTATCATATCACATATAGGTGTTACCTAAAAAATGATACAAACAAAGATATTTCCACAGAGAAACTCTATCATAGATTCATTAAAAAAACTTATGCTTCACCAACTGGAAAGGTGTGAGGATTGGATACATTACCATATTGAGGTTAACAGAGAGATACAAACACATGTGAAATATAGAATCACCAAAGACCTACGCAATACCAAGAGAAGACGACTCAACATTGTGTCATAAGCTACGTGGGAAAAGGATCCGAAGAAGAATAGATATATGTATATGTGTGAAAGAACCACATCTTGCACACCTAGAACAAACAAAACATTGTAATCAAGTTTGCTGTGATAAAAAATAAAAATTAAGTTAAAACTACGAACAAGAAGTAATGAGACATAAACTTAAAGGGCTTTTTCCTGGCACATTCCATTCTAATTTAAAACCTACAACACCACTTCCAGTAAGGCTCTGTTGCCCTAGTAACCAGATTTGGTAAAGGAGAAATGCTGCCGCCTTGTGGCCGATTCCCGCAAGAGCAGCTTTTAACCCACAGCTAATGGTCACTTACCATTCACAAGGACTCAGGGCTGTAAAGGACACCTGCCCTCAAAATTGTGCTGAGGTAGGGAATGGATAAAAAAAAATTCAAAACAGGCAAAATTTTCCAGAAGATAGTATGAAGAGGTAAGTTTTCCTCACTGTCTTTTCAAAAAAAGGAAAATGGATAAAAGCTCCATCTCAGGAAGTATTAGACTCATGCAATCTAATCTACAAAAAGGTTTCAACTCAAACCAGTCGACTGACCATTGGCAAAAAGTCTACAAACAATAAATGTTGAAGAGGTTTTAGAGAAATGTGTACCCTCTAGCTGCTGGTGAGATGTAAAGGGGTTAACCGCCAATAATGAGAACAGAAAGGAGCTGCGTTTAAAAGGAAAAATTGAGGTACCATTCAATCCAGCAGGCGCACCAATGGGCCTCTCACCTGAGAAGACCAGAATGAAGAAGACCCGGGCTGCAAAAGCTGCACTGCAGCCTTATTCACAATAGACAAGACAGTGAAGCAACCAAAATGTCCATCAACAGATGAAAGGATAAAGAAGAAGTGGTCCATGTACACAATGAATACTAGCCATGGAAAACAATGAAACACTGCTCTTTGAGGCACCATAGATGATCTTGGAGATAATCACAGAACACGAGGTAAGTCGGAAAGCAAAAGTCCTATATCCTATGATCTCACTTATAGGCGTTATCTAATAACTGACACAAATGAACATATTTCCACAGAGAAAGTCAATCACAGACTTATTTAAAAAAACACTATGCTTATCTAAAAGGAAAGGTGGGGGGAATGGGTAAATGAAGATTAGCGTTACCATACGTGTACAAATACATATTATATACATATATCAAAAAGACCGACCATATAGCAAGGAAGGATTACGGAACACTCTGGAATAATTTACACGGGAAGAGGACCTCTACATAAATAGGTATATAGGATATGTAGATGAACCAGAGTGTGTACACCTTGGACAAGCAACATTCTAACGATTACCCCAATTGAAAAAATTAAAACAACGAACTAGGAGTAAGGAGACATAAACTTATGGGGGGTTGTCCTGGCACATTCCATCCAAATTTAAAACCTAGGCAAACAACTTCCAGAATGGCTCTGCTGCCCTAGTACCCAGATTTGGGAATGGAGAAATGCTGCATCCTTGTGGCCGTTTCCCACAACAGCAGCTTTAAACCCACTGCAAAAGGTCACTAAATATTCACCAATTGCAGGTGTGTAAATGACACCGGCCCTCCAAACAATACTGAGGTCGAAAATCGACCCAAAAATTCTAGAGTGCCACCTTCCAAAGAGAAAATTTGAAGAGGTATATTATACTCACACATTTTTTTCTTTTTTCTTTTAACAGAAAAGGAAAAGGCGTGGAACAATGATGAATTGTAGGACTTTTTACAGACATGTAAACCCAAATTACAAAAACCTATCAGCTCACACCAGTCAGAATGGCCATCAACAGAAATGCTGCAAACAATAAATGCTGACGTGATTGTGGAGAAATGCGTACCCTCGATTCTAAGGGGGACGTGGTAAGAGCCACTAATGAAAGCACAATTGAGGTGCCTTGAAAAGGTCAACGTTGAGCTACCATACCAGTCAATCAATCAAACCCACTGCTGGGTCTATCACCTGAGAAAATGAAAATCAAAAATCACAGGCTGGCAATCCTGCACTCCAGCAATATTTACCATAGGCAACACTTGGAAGCAACGAAAATGTCCATCAACAGAGGAACGCACCAAGAAGAAGTGGTCCATGTACACACTGGAATATTAGCCATGGAAAACATGGAAGCACTGCTCTTTGAGGCACCACAGATGAGCCTGGAGATAATCACAAAACATGAAGTAGGTCGGAAAGCAAAAGACCTATAGCCTATATTATCACTTATGGCATTATCTACTAACTGACACAGATGAACATATTTCCAAAGAGAAAGACACTCACAGGCTTAGAAAACAAACCATGCTATCTAAAAGGAAAGGTGGGGGGGAAATTGAGAAATGAAGATTAGTGTCACTATACATATACAAATACATATTATATACATGTATCAAAAAGACCGAACATATAGCAAGGGAGGTCGACGGAACAATGTAATATTTTACATGGGAAGAGGATCTGTACATTCATAGACATACATAATGTACAAATGAAACAGATTGTGTACACCTAGGACAAACAATATTCTAAACTTTACCCAGATTTAAAAAAAAAATGTAAAAACCAAGAAGAAGTAATGAGACATAAACTTATGGGGATTTCTCCTGGCAAATTCCATCCTAATTTACAACCTAGGACAATGACTTCCAGAAAGGCTCTGCTGCCCTAGTACCCAGATTGGGGAATGGAGAAATGCTACCTCCTTGTGGCCGTTTCCCACAACAGCAGCTTTGAACGCACTGCAAAAGGTCACTAAATTTTCACCAACTTGCAGTTCTGTAAATGACACCTGCCCTCCAGAAAATTTCTGGGGTCAAAAATCGACCAAAAATTTCAGAAGAGGGCAACCTTCGAAGAAGACAATTTCAAGAGCTATATTGTACTCACGGTTTTTTCTTTTAAGAAAAAGGCATAGGAATATGATGAATTTTAAAAATTTTAATGACATGCATACCCATATTACAAAAACCTATCAGCTCACAGCAGTCAGAATGGCCATTAGGAAAAATGCTGCAAAAAATAAATGGTGAAGGGAGTGTGGAGAAATGCGTACCCTCGGTTGTAAGGGGGGGCATGTAAAGAGCCACTAAAGAAAACACAATGTAGGTGCTTTGAAAAGGGAAACATTGAGCTACCAGTCAATCAATCACAACCACTGCTTGGCCTATCACCTGAGAAAATGAGAATCAAAAAGTCACAGGCTGGCAAAGCTGTACGCCAGCAAGATTAACCATAGCCAGCACTTGGAAGCAATGAAAATGTCCATCAACCGAGGAATGCACCAAGAAGAAGTGGTCCACGTACACAATGGAATATTACTCTAATAATAAATATAGATTAAATCTGAAAACAAACAAAAGCAAGGAGACATCAACATTTGTGGGTTTACCCGGGCACGTTGCACTCTAATTTATAACCGAAGAACACCACTGGCCGGTAGGTCTGTTTCCCTAGTACCAGCAAGGGGAACGTAGAAAGGCTGCCACTCTCTGGCCGTTACCTGCAAAAGCAGGTTTAAAGCCTGAGCTAATGGTCACTTCATATGAACAAGTACTGCAGGGCTGTAAATGAAACCTGCCCTCAAAATGTCTTGAGGGAGAAAATGGCCAAAATATTTCAAATGGTGACACATACTTTAAGAAAACACTTTGAAGAAAGAAGCTCTAATCACAGCTGGAAAAATAAAAAGGACATGTCTTAAAGCTCAATTTCAACGCATTATGAGACACATGCAAATTCAACCACAAAGAGGTATCAGCTCACACCACTCAGAATAACCATCAGCAAAAACTACAAAGAATAAATGCTGAAGGTGCTGGGAAGAAATACATACCCTCCACTTTAAGTGGGACCTAACCTGGAAAGAGCCACTAAGGAGAACAGAAGAGAGGTGCCTTTAAAAGGTAAACATTGAGCTACCGTATGATCCAGCAGACCTATTCCTGGACCTAAAAACTAAGAAGACAGAATTGGAAGGACACAGGCACGCAAATCTGCATGGCCTAGTATTACAATAGCCAAGATATGGAAGTAACCAAAAAGTCCACAGACAGATGGGTGGACAAAGAAGAACTGCTACCTGTAGAGATGGAATATGAGCTAGTGAAAAAATGAAACAATGCCATTTGGAGCACCATAGATGAGTCTAGAAGTAATCACGCAACTTGGAGTAAGTGAGAAGGCAAAAGACACATATCCTATCATATCACATATAGGTGTTACCTAAAAAATGATACAAACAA
The DNA here is from genome assembly GCF_949987535.1 of Balaenoptera acutorostrata. Lineage (NCBI taxonomy): Eukaryota > Metazoa > Chordata > Mammalia > Artiodactyla > Balaenopteridae > Balaenoptera > Balaenoptera acutorostrata. The sequence goes on along the minus strand of NW_026645689.1, from coordinate 314,332 downwards.
AGATATTTCCACAGAGAAACTCTATCATAGATTCATTAAAAAAACTTATGCTTCACCAACTGGAAAGGTGTGAGGATTGGATACATTACCATATTGAGGTTAACAGAGAGATACAAACACATGTGAAATATAGAATCACCAAAGACCTACGCAATACCAAGAGAAGACGACTCAACATTGTGTCATAAGCTACGTGGGAAAAGGATCCGAAGAAGAATAGATATATGTATATGTGTGAAAGAACCACATCTTGCACACCTAGAACAAACAAAACATTGTAATCAAGTTTGCTGTGATAAAAAATAAAAATTAAGTTAAAACTACGAACAAGAAGTAATGAGACATAAACTTAAAGGGCTTTTTCCTGGCACATTCCATTCTAATTTAAAACCTACAACACCACTTCCAGTAAGGCTCTGTTGCCCTAGTAACCAGATTTGGTAAAGGAGAAATGCTGCCGCCTTGTGGCCGATTCCCGCAAGAGCAGCTTTTAACCCACAGCTAATGGTCACTTACCATTCACAAGGACTCAGGGCTGTAAAGGACACCTGCCCTCAAAATTGTGCTGAGGTAGGGAATGGATAAAAAAAAATTCAAAACAGGCAAAATTTTCCAGAAGATAGTATGAAGAGGTAAGTTTTCCTCACTGTCTTTTCAAAAAAAGGAAAATGGATAAAAGCTCCAGCTCAGGAAGTATTAGACTCATGCAATCTAATCTACAAAAAGGTTTCAACTCAAACCAGTCGACTGACCATTGGCAAAAAGTCTACAAACAATAAATGTTGAAGAGGTTTTAGAGAAATGTGTACCCTCTAGCTGCTGGTGAGATGTAAAGGGGTTAACCGCCAATAATGAGAACAGAAAGGAGCTGCATTTAAAAGGAAAAATTGAGGTACCATTCAATCCAGCAGGCGCACCAATGGGCCTCTCACCTGAGAAGACCAGAATGAAGAAGACCCGGGCTGCAAAAGCTGCACTGCAGCCTTATTCACAATAGACAAGACAGTGAAGCAACCAAAATGTCCATCAACAGATGAAAGGATAAAGAAGAAGTGGTCCATGTACACAATGAATACTAGCCATGGAAAACAATGAAACACTGCTCTTTGAGGCACCATAGATGATCTTGGAGATAATCACAGAACACGAGGTAAGTCGGAAAGCAAAAGTCCTATATCCTATGATCTCACTTATAGGCGTTATCTAATAACTGACACAAATGAACATATTTCCACAGAGAAAGCCAATCACAGACTTATTTAAAAAAACACTATGCTTATCTAAAAGGAAAGGTGGGGGGAATGGGTAAATGAAGATTAGCGTTACCATACGTGTACAAATACATATTATATACATATATCAAAATGACCGACCATATAGCAAGGAAGGATTATGGAACACTCTGGAATAATTTACACGGGAAGAGGACCTCTACATAAATAGGTATATAGGATATGTAGATGAACCAGAGTGTGTACACCTTGGACAAGCAACATTCTAACGATTACCCCAATTGAAAAAATTAAAACAACGAACTAGGAGTAAGGAGACATAAACTTATGGGGGGTTTTCCTGGCACATTCCATCCAAATTTAAAACCTAGGCAAACAACTTCCAGAATGGCTCTGCTGCCCTAGTACCCAGATTTGGGAATGGAGAAATGCTGCATCCTTGTGGCCGTTTCCCACAACAGCAGCTTTAAACCCACTGCAAAAGGTCACTAAATATTCACCAATTGCAGGTCTGTAAATGACACTGGACCTCCAAACAATACTGAGGCCGAAAATCGACCCAAAAATTCTAGAGTGCCACCTTCCAAAGAGAAAATTTGAAGAGGTATATTATACTCACACATTTTTTTCTTTTTTCTTTTAACAGAAAAGGAAAAGGCGTGGAAAAATGATGAATTGTAGGAATTTTTACAGACATGTAAACCCAAATTACAAAAACCTATCAGCTCACACCAGTCAGAATGGCCATCAACAGAAATGCTGCAAACAATAAATGCTGACGTGATTGTGGAGAAATGCGTACCCTCGATTCTAAGGGGGACGTGGTAAGAGCCACTAATGAAAGCACAATTGAGGTGCCTTGAAAAGGTCAACGTTGAGCTACCATACCAGTCAATCAATCAAACCCACTGCTGGGTCTATCACCTGAGAAAATGAAAATCAAAAATCACAGGCTGGCAATCCTGCACTCCAGCAATATTTACCATAGGCAACACTTGGAAGCAACGAAAATGTCCATCAACAGAGGAACGCACCAAGAAGAAGTGGTCCATGTACACACTGGAATATTAGCCATGGAAAACATGGAAGCACTGCTCTTTGAGGCACCACAGATGAGCCTGGAGATAATCACAAAACATGAAGTAGGTCGGAAAGCAAAAGACCTATAGCCTATATTATCACTTATGGCATTATCTACTAACTGACACAGATGAACATATTTCCAAAGAGAAAGACACTCACAGGCTTAGAAAACAAACCATGCTATCTAAAAGGAAAGGTGGGGGGGAAATTGAGAAATGAAGATTAGTGTCACTATACATATACAAATACATATTATATACATGTATCAAAAAGACCGAACATATAGCAAGGGAGGTCGACGGAACAATGTAATATTTTACATGGGAAGAGGATCTGTACATTCATAGACATACATAATGTACAAATGAACCAGATTGTGTACACCTAGGACAAACAATATTCTAAACTTTACCCAGATTTAAAAAAAAAATGTAAAAACCAAGAAGAAGTAATGAGACATAAACTTATGGGGATTTATCCTGGCAAATTCCATCCTAATTTACAACCTAGCACAATGACTTCCAGAAAGGCTCTGCTGCCCTAGTACCCAGATTGGGGAATGGAGAAATGCTACCTCCTTGTGGCCGTTTCCCACAACAGCAGCTTTGAACGCACTGCAAAAGGTCACTAAATTTTCACCAACTTGCAGTTCTGTAAATGACACCTGCCCTCCAGAAAATTTCTGGGGTCAAAAATCGACCAAAAATTTCAGAAGAGGGCAACCTTCGAAGAAGACAATTTCAAGAGCTATATTGTACTCACGGTTTTTTCTTTTAAGAAAAAGGCATAGGAATATGATGAATTTTAAAAATTTTAATGACATGCATAACCATATTACAAAAACCTATCAGCTCACAGCAGTCAGAATGGCCATTAGGAAAAATGCTGCAAAAAATAAATGGTGAAGGGAGTGTGGAGAAATGCGTACCCTCGGTTGTAAGGGGGGGCATGTAAAGAGCCACTAAAGAAAACACAATGTAGGTGCTTTGAAAAGGGAAACATTGAGCTACCAGTCAATCAATCACAACCACTGCTTGGCCTATCACCTGAGAAAATGAGAATCAAAAAGTCACAGGCTGGCAAACCTGTACGCCAGCAAGATTAACCATAGCCAGCACTTGGAAGCAATGAAAATGTCCATCAACCGAGGAATGCACCAAGAAGAAGTGGTCCACGTACACAATGGAATATTACTCTAATAATAAATATAGATTAAATCTGAAAACAAACAAAAGCAAGGAGACATCAACATTTGTGGGTTTACCCGGGCACGTTGCACTCTAATTTATAACCGAAGAACACCACTGGCCGGTAGGTCTGTTTCCCTAGTACCAGCAAGGGGAACGTAGAAAGGCTGCCGCTCTCTGGCCGTTACCTGCAAAAGCAGGTTTAAAGCCTGAGCTAATGGTCACTTCATATGAACAAGTACTGCAGGGCTGTAAATGAAACCTGCCCTCAAAATGTCTTGAGGGAGAAAATGGCCAAAATATTTCAAATGGTGACACATACTTTAAGAAAACACTTTGAAGAAAGAAGCTCTAATCACAGCTGGAAAAATAAAAAGGACATGTCTTAAAGCTCAATTTCAACGCATTATGAGACACATGCAAATTCAACCACAAAGAGGTATCAGCTCACACCACTCAGAATAACCATCAGCAAAAACTACAAAGAATAAATGCTGAAGGTGCTGGGAAGAAATACATACCCTCCACTTTAAGTGGGACCTAACCTGGAAAGAGCCACTAAGGAGAACAGAAGAGAGGTTCCTTTAAAAGGTAAACATTGAGCTACCATATGATCCAGCAGACCTATTCCTGGACCTAAAAACTAAGAAGACAGAATTGGAAGGACACAGGCACGCAAATCTGCATGGCCTAGTATTACAATAGCCAAGATATGGAAGTAACCAAAAAGTCCACAGACAGATGGGTGGACAAAGAAGAACTGCTACCTGTAGAGATGGAATATGAGCTAGTGAAAAAATGAAACAATGCCATTTGCAGCACCATAGATGAGTCTAGAAGTAATCACGCAACTTGGAGTAAGTGAGAAGGCAAAAGACACATATCCTATCATATCACATATAGGTGTTACCTAAAAAATGATACAAACAAAGATATTTCCACAGAGAAACTCTATCATAGATTCATTAAAAAAACTTATGCTTCACCAACTGGAAAGGTGTGAGGATTGGATACATTACCATATTGAGGTTAACAGAGAGATACAAACACATGTGAAATATAGAATCACCAAAGACCTACGCAATACCAAGAGAAGACTACTCAACATTGTGTCATAAGCTACGTGGGAAAAGGATCCGAAGAAGAATAGATATATGTATATGTGTGAAAGAACCACATCTTGCACACCTAGAACAAACAAAACATTGTAATCAAGTTTGCTGTGATAAAAAATAAAAATTAAGTTAAAACTACGAACAAGAAGTAATGAGACATAAACTTAAAGGGCTTTTTCCTCGCACATTCCATTCTAATTTAAAACCTACAACACCACTTCCAGTAAGGCTCTGTTGCCCTAGTAACCAGATTTGGTAAAGGAGAAATGCTGCCGCCTTGTGGCCGATTCCCGCAAGAGCAGCTTTTAACCCACAGCTAATGGTCACTTACCATTCACAAGGACTCAGGGCTGTAAAGGACACCTGCCCTCAAAATTGTGCTGAGGTAGGGAATGGATAAAAAAAAATTCAAAACAGGCAAAATTTTCCAGAAGATAGTATGAAGAGGTAAGTTTTCCTCACTGTCTTTTCAAAAAAAGGAAAATGGATAAAAGCTCCATCTCAGGAAGTATTAGACTCATGCAATCTAATCTACAAAAAGGTTTCAACTCAAACCAGTCGACTGACCATTGGCAAAAAGTCTACAAACAATAAATGTTGAAGAGGTTTTAGAGAAATGTGTACCCTCTAGCTGCTGGTGAGATGTAAAGGGGTTAACCGCCAATAATGAGAACAGAAAGGAGCTGCGTTTAAAAGGAAAAATTGAGGTACCATTCAATCCAGCAGGCGCACCAATGGGCCTCTCACCTGAGAAGACCAGAATGAAGAAGACCCGGGCTGCAAAAGCTGCACTGCAGCCTTATTCACAATAGACAAGACAGTGAAGCAACCAAAATGTCCATCAACAGATGAAAGGATAAAGAAGAAGTGGTCCATGTACACAATGAATACTAGCCATGGAAAACAATGAAACACTGCTCTTTGAGGCACCATAGATGATCTTGGAGATAATCACAGAACACGAGGTAAGTCGGAAAGCAAAAGTCCTATATCCTATGATCTCACTTATAGGCGTTATCTAATAACTGACACAAATGAACATATTTCCACAGAGAAAGTCAATCACAGACTTATTTAAAAAAACACTATGCTTATCTAAAAGGAAAGGTGGGGGGAATGGGTAAATGAAGATTAGCGTTACCATACGTGTACAAATACATATTATATACATATATCAAAAAGACCGACCATATAGCAAGGAAGGATTACGGAACACTCTGGAATAATTTACACGGGAAGAGGACCTCTACATAAATAGGTATATAGGATATGTAGATGAACCAGAGTGTGTACACCTTGGACAAGCAACATTCTAACGATTACCCCAATTGAAAAAAATTAAAACAACAAACTAGGAGTAAGGAGACATAAACTTATGGGGGGTTGTCCTGGCACATTCCATCCAAATTTAAAACCTAGGCAAACAACTTCCAGAATGGCTCTGCTGCCCTAGTACCCAGATTTGGGAATGGAGAAATGCTGCATCCTTGTGGCCGTTTCCCACAACAGCAGCTTTAAACCCACTGCAAAAGGTCACTAAATATTCACCAATTGCAGGTGTGTAAATGACACCGGCCCTCCAAACAATACTGAGGTCGAAAATCGACCCAAAAATTCTAGAGTGCCACCTTCCAAAGAGAAAATTTGAAGAGGTATATTATACTCACACATTTTTTTCTTTTTTCTTTTAACAGAAAAGGAAAAGGCGTGGAAAAATGATGAATTGTAGGAATTTTTACAGACATGTAAACCCAAATTACAAAAACCTATCAGCTCACACCAGTCAGAATGGCCATCAACAGAAATGCTGCAAACAATAAATGCTGACGTGATTGTGGAGAAATGCGTACCCTCGATTCTAAGGGGGACGTGGTAAGAGCCACTAATGAAAGCACAATTGAGGTGCCTTGAAAAGGTCAACGTTGAGCTACCATACCAGTCAATCAATCAAACCCACTGCTGGGTCTATCACCTGAGAAAATGAAAATCAAAAATCACAGGCTGGCAATCCTGCACTCCAGCAATATTTACCATAGGCAACACTTGGAAGCAACGAAAATGTCCATCAACAGAGGAACGCACCAAGAAGAAGTGGTCCATGTACACACTGGAATATTAGCCATGGAAAACATGGAAGCACTGCTCTTTGAGGCACCACAGATGAGCCTGGAGATAATCACAAAACATGAAGTAGGTCGGAAAGCAAAAGACCTATAGCCTATATTATCACTTATGGCATTATCTACTAACTGACACAGATGAACATATTTCCAAAGAGAAAGACACTCACAGGCTTAGAAAACAAACCATGCTATCTAAAAGGAAAGGTGGGGGGGAAATTGAGAAATGAAGATTAGTGTCACTATACATATACAAATACATATTATATACATGTATCAAAAAGACCGAACATATAGCAAGGGAGGTCGACGGAACACTGTAATATTTTACATGGGAAGAGGATCTGTACATTCATAGACATACATAATGTACAAATGAACCAGATTGTGTACACCTAGGACAAACAATATTCTAAACTTTACCCAGATTTAAAAAAAAAATGTAAAAACCAAGAAGAAGTAATGAGACATAAACTTATGGGGATTTCTCCTGGCAAATTCCATCCTAATTTACAACCTAGGACAATGACTTCCAGAAAGGCTCTGCTGCCCTAGTACCCAGATTGGGGAATGGAGAAATGCTACCTCCTTGTGGCCGTTTCCCACAACAGCAGCTTTGAACGCACTGCAAAAGGTCACTAAATTTTCACCAACTTGCAGTTCTGTAAATGACACCTGCCCTCCAGAAAATTTCTGGGGTCAAAAATCGACCAAAAATTTCAGAAGAGGGCAACCTTCGAAGAAGACAATTTCAAGAGCTATATTGTACTCACGGTTTTTTCTTTTAAGAAAAAGGCATAGGAATATGATGAATTTTAAAAATTTTAATGACATGCATACCCATATTACAAAAACCTATCAGCTCACAGCAGTCAGAATGGCCATTAGGAAAAATGCTGCAAAAAATAAATGGTGAAGGGAGTGTGGAGAAATGCGTACCCTCGGTTGTAAGGGGGGGCATGTAAAGAGCCACTAAAGAAAACACAATGTAGGTGCTTTGAAAAGGGAAACATTGAGCTACCAGTCAATCAATCACAACCACTGCTTGGCCTATCACCTGAGAAAATGAGAATCAAAAAGTCACAGGCTGGCAAAGCTGTACGCCAGCAAGATTAACCATAGCCAGCACTTGGAAGCAATGAAAATGTCCATCAACCGAGGAATGCACCAAGAAGAAGTGGTCCACGTACACAATGGAATATTACTCTAATAATAAATATAGATTAAATCTGAAAACAAACAAAAGCAAGGAGACATCAACATTTGTGGGTTTACCCGGGCACATTGCACTCTAATTTATAAGCGAAGAACACCACTGGCCGGTAGGTCTGTTTCCCTAGTACCAGCAAGGGGAACGTAGAAAGGCTGCCGCTCTCTGGCCGTTACCTGCAAAAGCAGGTTTAAAGCCTGAGCTAATGGTCACTTCATATGAACAAGTACTGCAGGGCTGTAAATGAAACCTGCCCTCAAAATGTCTTGAGGGAGAAAATGGCCAAAATATTTCAAATGGTGACACATACTTTAAGAAAACACTTTGAAGAAAGAAGCTCTAATCACAGCTGGAAAAATAAAAAGGACATGTCTTAAAGCTCAATTTCAACGCATTATGAGACACATGCAAATTCAACCACAAAGAGGTATCAGCTCACACCACTCAGAATAACCATCAGCAAAAACTACAAAGAATAAATGCTGAAGGTGCTGGGAAGAAATACATACCCTCCACTTTAAGTGGGACCTAACCTGGAAAGAGCCACTAAGGAGAACAGAAGAGAGGTTCCTTTAAAAGGTAAACATTGAGCTACCATATGATCCAGCAGACCTATTCCTGGACCTAAAAACTAAGAAGACAGAATTGGAAGGACACAGGCACGCAAATCTGCATGGCCTAGTATTACAATAGCCAAGATATGGAAGTAACCAAAAAGTCCACAGACAGATGGGTGGACAAAGAAGAACTGCTACCTGTAGAGATGGAATATGAGCTAGTGAAAAAATGAAACAATGCCATTTGCAGCACCATAGATGAGTCTAGAAGTAATCACGCAACTTGGAGTAAGTGAGAAGGCAAAAGACACATATCCTATCATATCACATATAGGTGTTACCTAAAAAATGATACAAACAAAGATATTTCCACAGAGAAACTCTATCATAGATTCATTAAAAAAACTTATGCTTCACCAACTGGAAAGGTGTGAGGATTGGATACATTACCATATTGAGGTTAACAGAGAGATACAAACACATGTGAAATATAGAATCACCAAAGACCTACGCAATACCAAGAGAAGACTACTCAACATTGTGTCATAAGCTACGTGGGAAAAGGATCCGAAGAAGAATAGATATATGTATATGTGTGAAAGAACCACATCTTGCACACCTAGAACAAACAAAACATTGTAATCAAGTTTGCTGTGATAAAAAATAAAAATTAAGTTAAAACTACGAACAAGAAGTAATGAGACATAAACTTAAAGGGCTTTTTCCTCGCACATTCCATTCTAATTTAAAACCTACAACACCACTTCCAGTAAGGCTCTGTTGCCCTAGTAACCAGATTTGGTAAAGGAGAAATGCTGCCGCCTTGTGGCCGATTCCCGCAAGAGCAGCTTTTAACCCACAGCTAATGGTCACTTACCATTCACAAGGACTCAGGGCTGTAAAGGACACCTGCCCTCAAAATTGTGCTGAGGTAGGGAATGGATAAAAAAAAATTCAAAACAGGCAAAATTTTCCAGAAGATAGTATGAAGAGGTAAGTTTTCCTCACTGTCTTTTCAAAAAAAGGAAAATGGATAAAAGCTCCATCTCAGGAAGTATTAGACTCATGCAATCTAATCTACAAAAAGGTTTCAACTCAAACCAGTCGACTGACCATTGGCAAAAAGTCTACAAACAATAAATGTTGAAGAGGTTTTAGAGAAATGTGTACCCTCTAGCTGCTGGTGAGATGTAAAGGGGTTAACCGCCAATAATGAGAACAGAAAGGAGCTGCGTTTAAAAGGAAAAATTGAGGTACCATTCAATCCAGCAGGCGCACCAATGGGCCTCTCACCTGAGAAGACCAGAATGAAGAAGACCCGGGCTGCAAAAGCTGCACTGCAGCCTTATTCACAATAGACAAGACAGTGAAGCAACCAAAATGTCCATCAACAGATGAAAGGATAAAGAAGAAGTGGTCCATGTACACAATGAATACTAGCCATGGAAAACAATGAAACACTGCTCTTTGAGGCACCATAGATGATCTTGGAGATAATCACAGAACACGAGGTAAGTCGGAAAGCAAAAGTCCTATATCCTATGATCTCACTTATAGGCGTTATCTAATAACTGACACAAATGAACATATTTCCACAGAGAAAGTCAATCACAGACTTATTTAAAAAAACACTATGCTTATCTAAAAGGAAAGGTGGGGGGAATGGGTAAATGAAGATTAGCGTTACCATACGTGTACAAATACATATTATATACATATATCAAAAAGACCGACCATATAGCAAGGAAGGATTACGGAACACTCTGGAATAATTTACACGGGAAGAGGACCTCTACATAAATAGGTATATAGGATATGTAGATGAACCAGAGTGTGTACACCTTGGACAAGCAACATTCTAACGATTACCCCAATTGAAAAAATTAAAACAACGAACTAGGAGTAAGGAGACATAAACTTATGGGGGGTTGTCCTGGCACATTCCATCCAAATTTAAAACCTAGGCAAACAACTTCCAGAATGGCTCTGCTGCCCTAGTACCCAGATTTGGGAATGGAGAAATGCTGCATCCTTGTGGCCGTTTCCCACAACAGCAGCTTTAAACCCACTGCAAAAGGTCACTAAATATTCACCAATTGCAGGTGTGTAAATGACACCGGCCCTCCAAACAATACTGAGGTCGAAAATCGACCCAAAAATTCTAGAGTGCCACCTTCCAAAGAGAAAATTTGAAGAGGTATATTATACTCACACATTTTTTTCTTTTTTCTTTTAACAGAAAAGGAAAAGGCGTGGAAAAATGATGAATTGTAGGACTTTTTACAGACATGTAAACCCAAATTACAAAAACCTATCAGCTCACACCAGTCAGAATGGCCATCAACAGAAATGCTGCAAACAATAAATGCTGACGTGATTGTGGAGAAATGCGTACCCTCGATTCTAAGGGGGACGTGGTAAGAGCCACTAATGAAAGCACAATTGAGGTGCCTTGAAAAGGTCAACGTTGAGCTACCATACCAGTCAATCAATCAAACCCACTGCTGGGTCTATCACCTGAGAAAATGAAAATCAAAAATCACAGGCTGGCAATCCTGCACTCCAGCAATATTTACCATAGGCAACACTTGGAAGCAACGAAAATGTCCATCAACAGAGGAACGCACCAAGAAGAAGTGGTCCATGTACACACTGGAATATTAGCCATGGAAAACATGGAAGCACTGCTCTTTGAGGCACCACAGATGAGCCTGGAGATAATCACAAAACATGAAGTAGGTCGGAAAGCAAAAGACCTATAGCCTATATTATCACTTATGGCATTATCTACTAACTGACACAGATGAACATATTTCCAAAGAGAAAGACACTCACAGGCTTAGAAAACAAACCATGCTATCTAAAAGGAAAGGTGGGGGGGAAATTGAGAAATGAAGATTAGTGTCACTATACATATACAAATACATATTGTATACATGTATCAAAAAGACCGAACATATAGCAAGGGAGGTCGACGGAACAATGTAATATTTTACATGGGAAGAGGATCTGTACATTCATAGACATACATAATGTACAAATGAACCAGATTGTGTACACCTAGGACAAACAATATTCTAAACTTTACCCAGATTTAAAAAAAAATGTAAAAACCAAGAAGAAGTAATGAGACATAAACTTATGGGGATTTCTCCTGGCAAATTCCATCCTAATTTACAACCTAGGACAATGACTTCCAGAAAGGCTCTGCTGCCCTAGTACCCAGATTGGGGAATGGAGAAATGCTACCTCCTTGTGGCCGTTTCCCACAACAGCAGCTTTGAACGCACTGCAAAAGGTCACTAAATTTTCACCAACTTGCAGTTCTGTAAATGACACCTGCCCTCCAGAAAATTTCTGGGGTCAAAAATCGACCAAAAATTTCAGAAGAGGGCAACCTTCGAAGAAGACAATTTCAAGAGCTATATTGTACTCACGGTTTTTTCTTTTAAGAAAAAGGCATAGGAATATGATGAATTTTAAAAATTTTAATGACATGCATACCCATATTACAAAAACCTATCAGCTCACAGCAGTCAGAATGGCCATTAGGAAAAATGCTGCAAAAAATAAATGGTGAAGGGAGTGTGGAGAAATGCGTACCCTCGGTTGTAAGGGGGGGCATGTAAAGAGCCACTAAAGAAAACACAATGTAGGTGCTTTGAAAAGGGAAACATTGAGCTACCAGTCAATCAATCACAACCACTGCTTGGCCTATCACCTGAGAAAATGAGAATCAAAAAGTCACAGGCTGGCAAAGCTGTACGCCAGCAAGATTAACCATAGCCAGCACTTGGAAGCAATGAAAATGTCCATCAACCGAGGAATGCACCAAGAAGAAGTGGTCCACGTACACAATGGAATATTACTCTAATAATAAATATAGATTAAATCTGAAAACAAACAAAAGCAAGGAGACATCAACATTTGTGGGTTTACCCGGGCACGTTGCACTCTAATTTATAAGCGAAGAACACCACTGGCCGGTAGGTCTGTTTCCCTAGTACCAGCAAGGGGAACGTAGAAAGGCTGCCGCTCTCTGGCCGTTACCTGCAAAAGCAGGTTTAAAGCCTGAGCTAATGGTCACTTCATATGAACAAGTACTGCAGGGCTGTAAATGAAACCTGCCCTCAAAATGTCTTGAGGGAGAAAATGGCCAAAATATTTCAAATGGTGACACATACTTTAAGAAAACACTTTGAAGAAAGAAGCTCTAATCACAGCTGGAAAAATAAAAAGGACATGTCTTAAAGCTCAATTTCAACGCATTATGAGACACATGCAAATTCAACCACAAAGAGGTATCAGCTCACACCACTCAGAATAACCATCAGCAAAAACTACAAAGAATAAATGCTGAAGGTGCTGGGAAGAAATACATACCCTCCACTTTAAGTGGGACCTAACCTGGAAAGAGCCACTAAGGAGAACAGAAGAGAGGTGCCTTTAAAAGGTAAACATTGAGCTACCATATGATCCAGCAGACCTATTCCTGGACCTAAAAACTAAGAAGACAGAATTGGAAGGACACAGGCACGCAAATCTGCATGGCCTAGTATTACAATAGCCAAGATATGGAAGTAACCAAAAAGTCCACAGACAGATGGGTGGACAAAGAAGAACTGCTACCTGTAGAGATGGAATATGAGCTAGTGAAAAAATGAAACAATGCCATTTGCAGCACCATAGATGAGTCTAGAAGTAATCACGCAACTTGGAGTAAGTGAGAAGGCAAAAGACACATATCCTATCATATCACATATAGGTGTTACCTAAAAAATGATACAAACAAAGATATTTCCACAGAGAAACTCTATCATAGATTCATTAAAAAAACTTATGCTTCACCAACTGGAAAGGTGTGAGGATTGGATACATTACCATATTGAGGTTAACAGAGAGATACAAACACATGTGAAATATAGAATCACCAAAGACCTACGCAATACCAAGAGAAGACTACTCAACATTGTGTCATAAGCTACGTGGGAAAAGGATCCGAAGAAGAATAGATATATGTATATGTGTGAAAGAACCACATCTTGCACACCTAGAACAAACAAAACATTGTAATCAAGTTTGCTGTGATAAAAAATAAAAATTAAGTTAAAACTACGAACAAGAAGTAATGAGACATAAACTTAAAGGGCTTTTTCCTGGCACATTCCATTCTAATTTAAAACCTACAACACCACTTCCAGTAAGGCTCTGTTGCCCTAGTAACCAGATTTGGTAAAGGAGAAATGCTGCCGCCTTGTGGCCGATTCCCGCAAGAGCAGCTTTTAACCCACAGCTAATGGTCACTTACCATTCACAAGGACTCAGGGCTGTAAAGGACACCTGCCCTCAAAATTGTGCTGAGGTAGGGAATGGATAAAAAAAAGTTCAAAACAGGCAAAATTTTCCAGAAGATAGTATGAAGAGGTAAGTTTTCCTCACTGTCTTTTCAAAAAAAGGAAAATGGATAAAAGCTCCATCTCAGGAAGTATTAGACTCATGCAATCTAATCTACAAAAAGGTTTCAACTCAAACCAGTCGACTGACCATTGGCAAAAAGTCTACAAACAATAAATGTTGAAGAGGTTTTAGAGAAATGTGTACCCTCTAGCTGCTGGTGAGATGTAAAGGGGTTAACCGCCAATAATGAGAACAGAAAGGAGCTGCGTTTAAAAGGAAAAATTGAGGTACCATTCAATCCAGCAGGCGCACCAATGGGCCTCTCACCTGAGAAGACCAGAATGAAGAAGACCCGGGCTGCAAAAGCTGCACTGCAGCCTTATTCACAATAGACAAGACAGTGAAGCAACCAAAATGTCCATCAACAGATGAAAGGATAAAGAAGAAGTGGTCCATGTACACAATGAATACTAGCCATGGAAAACAATGAAACACTGCTCTTTGAGGCACCATAGATGATCTTGGAGATAATCACAGAACACGAGGTAAGTCGGAAAGCAAAAGTCCTATATCCTATGATCTCACTTATAGGCGTTATCTAATAACTGACACAAATGAACATATTTCCACAGAGAAAGTCAATCACAGACTTATTTAAAAAAACACTATGCTTATCTAAAAGGAAAGGTGGGGGGAATGGGTAAATGAAGATTAGCGTTACCATACGTGTACAAATACATATTATATACATATATCAAAAAGACCGACCATATAGCAAGGAAGGATTACGGAACACTCTGGAATAATTTACACGGGAAGAGGACCTCTACATAAATAGGTATATAGGATATGTAGATGAACCAGAGTGTGTACACCTTGGACAAGCAACATTCTAACGATTACCCCAATTGAAAAAATTAAAACAACGAACTAGGAGTAAGGAGACATAAACTTATGGGGGGTTGTCCTGGCACATTCCATCCAAATTTAAAACCTAGGCAAACAACTTCCAGAATGGCTCTGCTGCCCTAGTACCCAGATTTGGGAATGGAGAAATGCTGCATCCTTGTGGCCGTTTCCCACAACAGCAGCTTTAAACCCACTGCAAAAGGTCACTAAATATTCACCAATTGCAGGTGTGTAAATGACACCGGCCCTCCAAACAATACTGAGGTCGAAAATCGACCCAAAAATTCTAGAGTGCCACCTTCCAAAGAGAAAATTTGAAGAGGTATATTATACTCACACATTTTTTTCTTTTTTCTTTTAACAGAAAAGGAAAAGGTGTGGAAAAATGATGAATTGTAGGACTTTTTACAGACATGTAAACCCAAATTACAAAAACCTATCAGCTCACACCAGTCAGAATGGCCATCAACAGAAATGCTGCAAACAATAAATGCTGACGTGATTGTGGAGAAATGCGTACCCTCGATTCTAAGGGGGACGTGGTAAGAGCCACTAATGAAAGCACAATTGAGGTGCCTTGAAAAGGTCAACGTTGAGCTACCATACCAGTCAATCAATCAAACCCACTGCTGGGTCTATCACCTGAGAAAATGAAAATCAAAAATCACAGGCTGGCAATCCTGCACTCCAGCAATATTTACCATAGGCAACACTTGGAAGCAACGAAAATGTCCATCAACAGAGGAACGCACCAAGAAGAAGTGGTCCATGTACACACTGGAATATTAGCCATGGAAAACATGGAAGCACTGCTCTTTGAGGCACCACAGATGAGCCTGGAGATAATCACAAAACATGAAGTAGGTCGGAAAGCAAAAGACCTATAGCCTATATTATCACTTATGGCATTATCTACTAACTGACACAGATGAACATATTTCCAAAGAGAAAGACACTCACAGGCTTAGAAAACAAACCATGCTATCTAAAAGGAAAGGTGGGGGGGAAATTGAGAAATGAAGATTAGTGTCACTATACATATACAAATACATATTATATACATGTATCAAAAAGACCGAACATATAGCAAGGGAGGTCGACGGAACAATGTAATATTTTACATGGGAAGAGGATCTGTACATTCATAGACATACATAATGTACAAATGAACCAGATTGTGTACACCTAGGACAAACAATATTCTAAACTTTACCCAGATTAAAAAAAAAAAAATGTAAAAACCAAGAAGAAGTAATGAGACATAAACTTATGGGGATTTCTCCTGGCAAATTCCATCCTAATTTACAACCTAGGACAATGACTTCCAGAAAGGCTCTGCTGCCCTAGTACCCAGATTGGGGAATGGAGAAATGCTACCTCCTTGTGGCCGTTTCCCACAACAGCAGCTTTGAACGCACTGCAAAAGGTCACTAAATTTTCACCAACTTGCAGTTCTGTAAATGACACCTGCCCTCCAGAAAATTTCTGGGGTCAAAAATCGACCAAAAATTTCAGAAGAGGGCAACCTTCGAAGAAGACAATTTCAAGAGCTATATTGTACTCACGGTTTTTTCTTTTAAGAAAAAGGCATAGGAATATGATGAATTTTAAAAATTTTAATGACATGCATACCCATATTACAAAAACCTATCAGCTCACAGCAGTCAGAATGGCCATTAGGAAAAATGCTGCAAAAAATAAATGGTGAAGGGAGTGTGGAGAAATGCGTATCCTCGGTTGTAAGGGGGGGCATGTAAAGAGCCACTAAAGAAAACACAATGTAGGTGCTTTGAAAAGGGAAACATTGAGCTACCAGTCAATCAATCACAACCACTGCTTGGCCTATCACCTGAGAAAATGAGAATCAAAAAGTCACAGGCTGGCAAAGCTGTACGCCAGCAAGATTAACCATAGCCAGCACTTGGAAGCAATGAAAATGTCCATCAACCGAGGAATGCACCAAGAAGAAGTGGTCCACGTACACAATGGAATATTACTCTAATAATAAATATAGATTAAATCTGAAAACAAACAAAAGCAAGGAGACATCAACATTTGTGGGTTTACCCGGGCACGTTACACTCTAATTTATAAGCGAAGAACACCACTGGCCGGTAGGTCTGTTTCCCTAGTACCAGCAAGGGGAACGTAGAAAGGCTGCCGCTCTCTGGCCGTTACCTGCAAAAGCAGGTTTAAAGCCTGAGCTAATGGTCACTTCATATGAACAAGTACTGCAGGGCTGTAAATGAAACCTGCCCTCAAAATGTCTTGAGGGAGAAAATGGCCAAAATATTTCAAATGGTGTCACATACTTTAAGAAAACACTTTGAAGAAAGAAGCTCTAATCACAGCTGGAAAAATAAAAAGGACATGTCTTAAAGCTCAATTTCAACGCATTATGAGACACATGCAAATTCAACCACAAAGAGGTATCAGCTCACACCACTCAGAATAACCATCAGCAAAAACTACAAAGAATAAATGCTGAAGGTGCTGGGAAGAAATACATACCCTCCACTTTAAGTGGGACCTAACCTGGAAAGAGCCACTAAGGAGAACAGAAGAGAGGTTCCTTTAAAAGGTAAACATTGAGCTACCATATGATCCAGCAGACCTATTCCTGGACCTAAAAACTAAGAAGACAGAATTGGAAGGACACAGGCACGCAAATCTGCATGGCCTAGTATTACAATAGCCAAGATATGGAAGTAACCAAAAAGTCCACAGACAGATGGGTGGACAAAGAAGAACTGCTACCTGTAGAGATGGAATATGAGCTAGTGAAAAAATGAAACAATGCCATTTGCAGCACCATAGATGAGTCTAGAAGTAATCACGCAACTTGGAGTAAGTGAGAAGGCAAAAGACACATATCCTATCATATCACATATAGGTGTTACCTAAAAAATGATACAAACAAAGATATTTCCACAGAGAAACTCTATCATAGATTTATTAAAAAAACTTATGCTTCACCAACTGGAAAGGTGTGAGGATTGGATACATTACCATATTGAGGTTAACAGAGAGATACAAACACATGTGAAATATAGAATCACCAAAGACCTACGCAATACCAAGAGAAGACTACTCAACATTGTGTCATAAGCTACGTGGGAAAAGGATCCGAAGAAGAATAGATATATGTATATGTGTGAAAGAACCACATCTTGCACACCTAGAACAAACAAAACATTGTAATCAAGTTTGCTGTGATAAAAAATAAAAATTAAGTTAAAACTACGAACAAGAAGTAATGAGACATAAACTTAAAGGGCTTTTTCCTGGCACATTCCATTCTAATTTAAAACCTACAACACCACTTCCAGTAAGGCTCTGTTGCCCTAGTAACCAGATTTGGTAAAGGAGAAATGCTGCCGCCTTGTGGCCAATTCCCGCAAGAGCAGCTTTTAACCCACAGCTAATGGTCACTTACCATTCACAAGGACTCAGGGCTGTAAAGGACACCTGCCCTCAAAATTGTGCTGAGGTAGGGAATGGATAAAAAAAATTCAAAACAGGCAAAATTTTCAAGAAGATAGTATGAAGAGGTAAGTTTTCCTCACTGTCTTTTCAAAAAAAGGAAAATGGATAAAAGCTCCATCTCAGGAAGTATTAGACTCATGCAATCTAATCTACAAAAAGGTTTCAACTCAAACCAGTCGACTGACCATTGGCAAAAAGTCTACAAACAATAAATGTTGAAGAGGTTTTAGAGAAATGTGTACCCTCTAGCTGCTGGTGAGATGTAAAGGGGTTAACCGCCAATAATGAGAACAGAAAGGAGCTGCGTTTAAAAGGAAAAATTGAGGTACCATTCAATCCAGCAGGCGCACCAATGGGCCTCTCACCTGAGAAGACCAGAATGAAGAAGACCCGGGCTGCAAAAGCTGCACTGCAGCCTTATTCACAATAGACAAGACAGTGAAGCAACCAAAATGTCCATCAACAGATGAAAGGATAAAGAAGAAGTGGTCCATGTACACAATGAATACTAGCCATGGAAAACAATGAAACACTGCTCTTTGAGGCACCATAGATGATCTTGGAGATAATCACAGAACACGAGGTAAGTCGGAAAGCAAAAGTCCTATATCCTATGATCTCACTTATAGGCGTTATCTAATAACTGACACAAATGAACATATTTCCACAGAGAAAGTCAATCACAGACTTATTTAAAAAAACACTATGCTTATCTAAAAGGAAAGGTGGGGGGAATGGGTAAATGAAGATTAGCGTTACCATACGTGTACAAATACATATTATATACATATATCAAAATGACCGACCATATAGCAAGGAAGGATTACGGAACACTCTGGAATAATTTACACGGGAAGAGGACCTCTACATAAATAGGTATATAGGATATGTAGATGAACCAGAGTGTGTACACCTTGGACAAGCAACATTCTAACGATTACCCCAATTGAAAAAATTAAAACAACGAACTAGGAGTAAGGAGACATAAACTTATGGGGGGTTTTCCTGGCACATTCCATCCAAATTTAAAACCTAGGCAAACAACTTCCAGAATGGCTCTGCTGCCCTAGTACCCAGATTTGGGAATGGAGAAATGCTGCATCCTTGTGGCCGTTTCCCACAACAGCAGCTTTAAACCCACTGCAAAAGGTCACTAAATATTCACCAATTGCAGGTCTGTAAATGACACTGGCCCTCCAAACAATACTGAGGCCGAAAATCGACCCAAAAATTCTAGAGTGCCACCTTCCAAAGAGAAAATTTGAAGAGGTATATTATACTCACACATTTTTTTCTTTTTTCTTTTAACAGAAAAGGAAAAGGCGTGGAAAAATGATGAATTGTAGGAATTTTTACAGACATGTAAACCCAAATTACAAAAACCTATCAGCTCACACCAGTCAGAATGGCCATCAACAGAAATGCTGCAAACAATAAATGCTGACGTGATTGTGGAGAAATGCGTACCCTCGATTCTAAGGGGGACGTGGTTAGAGCCACTAATGAAAGCACAATTGAGGTGCCTTGAAAAGGTCAACGTTGAGCTACCATACCAGTCAATCAATCAAACCCACTGCTGGGTCTATCACCTGAGAAAATGAAAATCAAAAATCACAGGCTGGCAATCCTGCACTCCAGCAATATTTACCATAGGCAACACTTGGAAGCAACGAAAATGTCCATCAACAGAGGAACGCACCAAGAAGAAGTGGTCCATGTACACACTGGAATATTAGCCATGGAAAACATGGAAGCACTGCTCTTTGAGGCACCACAGATGAGCCTGGAGATAATCACAAAACATGAAGTAGGTCGGAAAGCAAAAGACCTATAGCCTATATTATCACTTATGGCATTATCTACTAACTGACACAGATGAACATATTTCCAAAGAGAAAGACACTCACAGGCTTAGAAAACAAACCATGCTATCTAAAAGGAAAGGTGGGGGGGAAATTGAGAAATGAAGATTAGTGTCACTATACATATACAAATACATATTATATACATGTATCAAAAAGACCGAACATATAGCAAGGGAGGTCGACGGAACAATGTAATATTTTACATGGGAAGAGGATCTGTACATTCATAGACATACATAATGTACAAATGAACCAGATTGTGTACACCTAGGACAAACAATATTCTAAACTTTACCCAGATTTTAAAAAAAAATGTAAAAACCAAGAAGAAGTAATGAGACATAAACTTATGGGGATTTCTCCTGGCAAATTCCATCCTAATTTACAACCTAGGACAATGACTTCCAGAAAGGCTCTGCTGCCCTAGTACCCAGATTGGGGAATGGAGAAATGCTACCTCCTTGTGGCCGTTTCCCACAACAGCAGCTTTGAACACACTGCAAAAGGTCACTAAATTTTCACCAACTTGCAGTTCTGTAAATGACACCTGCCCTCCAGAAAATTTCTGGGGTCAAAAATCGACCAAAAATTTCAGAAGAGGGCAACCTTCGAAGAAGACAATTTCAAGAGCTATATTGTACTCACGGTTTTTTCTTTTAAGAAAAAGGCATAGGAATATGATGAATTTTAAAAATTTTAATGACATGCATACCCATATTACAAAAACCTATCAGCTCACAGCAGTCAGAATGGCCATTAGGAAAAATGCTGCAAAAAATAAATGGTGAAGGGAGTGTGGAGAAATGCGTACCCTCGGTTGTAAGGGGGGGCATGTAAAGAGCCACTAAAGAAAACACAATGTAGGTGCTTTGAAAAGGGAAACATTGAGCTACCAGTCAATCAATCACAACCACTGCTTGGCCTATCACCTGAGAAAATGAGAATCAAAAAGTCACAGGCTGGCAAAGCTGTACGCCAGCAAGATTAACCATAGCCAGCACTTGGAAGCAATGAAAATGTCCATCAACCGAGGAATGCACCAAGAAGAAGTGGTCCACGTACACAATGGAATATTACTCTAATAATAAATATAGATTAAATCTGAAAACAAACAAAAGCAAGGAGACATCAACATTTGTGGGTTTACCCGGGCACGTTGCACTCTAATTTATAAGCGAAGAACACCACTGGCCGGTAGGTCTGTTTCCCTAGTACCAGCAAGGGGAACGTAGAAAGGCTGCCGCTCTCTGGCCGTTACCTGCAAAAGCAGGTTTAAAGCCTGAGCTAATGGTCACTTCATATGAACAAGTACTGCAGGGCTGTAAATGAAACCTGCCCTCAAAATGTCTTGAGGGAGAAAATGGCCAAAATATTTCAAATGGTGACACATACTTTAAGAAAACACTTTGAAGAAAGAAGCTCTAATCACAGCTGGAAAAATAAAAAGGACATGTCTTAAAGCTCAATTTCAACGCATTATGAGACACATGCAAATTCAACCACAAAGAGGTATCAGCTCACACCACTCAGAATAACCATCAGCAAAAACTACAAAGAATAAATGCTGAAGGTGCTGGGAAGAAATACATACCCTCCACTTTAAGTGGGACCTAACCTGGAAAGAGCCACTAAGGAGAACAGAAGAGAGGTGCCTTTAAAAGGTAAACATTGAACTACCATATGATCCAGCAGACCTATTCCTGGACCTAAAAACTAAGAAGACAGAATTGGAAGGACACAGGCACGCAAATCTGCATGGCCTAGTATTACAATAGCCAAGATATGGAAGTAACCAAAAAGTCCACAGACAGATGGGTGGACAAAGAAGAACTGCTACCTGTAGAGATGGAATATGAGCTAGTGAAAAAATGAAACAATGCCATTTGCAGCACCATAGATGAGTCTAGAAGTAATCACGCAACTTGGAGTAAGTGAGAAGGCAAAAGACACATATCCTATCATATCACATATAGGTGTTACCTAAAAAATGATACAAACAAAGATATTTCCACAGAGAAACTCTATCATAGATTCATTAAAAAAACTTATGCTTCACCAACTGGAAAGGTGTGAGGATTGGATACATTACCATATTGAGGTTAACAGAGAGATACAAACACATGTGAAATATAGAATCACCAAAGACCTACGCAATACCAAGAGAAGACTACTCAACATTGTGTCATAAGCTACGTGGGAAAAGGATCCGAAGAAGAATAGATATATGTATATGTGTGAAAGAACCACATCTTGCACACCTAGAACAAACAAAACATTGTAATCGAGTTTGCTGTGATAAAAAATAAAAATTAAGTTAAAACTACGAACAAGAAGTAATGAGACATAAACTTAAAGGGCTTTTTCCTGGCACATTCCATTCTAATTTAAAACCTACAACACCACTTCCAGTAAGGCTCTGTTGCCCTAGTAACCAGATTTGGTAAAGGAGAAATGCTGCCGCCTTGTGGCCGATTCCTGCAAGAGCAGCTTTTAACCCACAGCTAATGGTCACTTACCATTCACAAGGACTCAGGGCTGTAAAGGACACCTGCCCTCAAAATTGTGCTGAGGTAGGGAATGGATAAAAAAAAATTCAAAACAGGCAAAATTTTCCAGAAGATAGTATGAAGAGGTAAGTTTTCCTCACTGTCTTTTCAAAAAAAGGAAAATGGATAAAAGCTCCATCTCAGGAAGTATTAGACTCATGCAATCTAATCTACAAAAAGGTTTCAACTCAAACCAGTCGACTGACCATTGGCAAAAAGTCTACAAACAATAAATGTTGAAGAGGTTTTAGAGAAATGTGTACCCTCTAGCTGCTGGTGAGATGTAAAGGGGTTAACCGCCAATAATGAGAACAGAAAGGAGCTGCGTTTAAAAGGAAAAATTGAGGTACCATTCAATCCAGCAGGCGCACCAATGGGCCTCTCACCTGAGAAGACCAGAATGAAGAAGACCCGGGCTGCAAAAGCTGCACTGCAGCCTTATTCACAATAGACAAGACAGTGAAGCAACCAAAATGTCCATCAACAGATGAAAGGATAAAGAAGTGGTCCATGTACACAATGAATACTAGCCATGGAAAACAATGAAACACTGCTCTTTGAGGCACCATAGATGATCTTGGAGATAATCACAGAACACGAGGTAAGTCGGAAAGCAAAAGTCCTATATCCTATGATCTCACTTATAGGCGTTATCTAATAACTGACACAAATGAACATATTTCCACAGAGAAAGTCAATCACAGACTTATTTAAAAAAACACTATGCTTATCTAAAAGGAAAGGTGGGGGGAATGGGTAAATGAAGATTAGCGTTACCATACGTGTACAAATACATATTATATACATATATCAAAAAGACCGACCATATAGCAAGGAAGGATTACGGAACACTCTGGAATAATTTACACGGGAAGAGGACCTCTACATAAATAGGTATATAGGATATGTAGATGAACCAGAGTGTGTACACCTTGGACAAGCAACATTCTAACGATTACCCCAATTGAAAAAATTAAAACAACGAACTAGGAGTAAGGAGACATAAACTTATGGGGGGTTGTCCTGGCACATTCCATCCAAATTTAAAACCTAGGCAAACAACTTCCAGAATGGCTCTGCTGCCCTAGTACCCAGATTTGGGAATGGAGAAATGCTGCATCCTTGTGGCCGTTTCCCACAACAGCAGCTTTAAACCCACTGCAAAAGGTCACTAAATATTCACCAATTGCAGGTGTGTAAATGACACCGGCCCTCCAAACAATACTGAGGTCGAAAATCGACCCAAAAATTCTAGAGTGCCACCTTCCAAAGAGAAAATTTGAAGAGGTATATTATACTCACACATTTTTTTCTTTTTTCTTTTAACAGAAAAGGAAAAGGCGTGGAAAAATGATGAATTGTAGGAATTTTTACAGACATGTAAACCCAAATTACAAAAACCTATCAGCTCACACCAGTCAGAATGGCCATCAACAGAAATGCTGCAAACAATAAATGCTGACGTGATTGTGGAGAAATGCGTACCCTCGATTCTAAGGGGGACGTGGTAAGAGCCACTAATGAAAGCACAATTGAGGTGCCTTGAAAAGGTCAACGTTGAGCTACCATACCAGTCAATCAATCAAACCCACTGCTGGGTCTATCACCTGAGAAAATGAAAATCAAAAATCACAGGCTGGCAATCCTGCACTCCAGCAATATTTACCATAGGCAACACTTGGAAGCAACGAAAATGTCCATCAACAGAGGAACGCACCAAGAAGAAGTGGTCCATGTACACACTGGAATATTAGCCATGGAAAACATGGAAGCACTGCTCTTTGAGGCACCACAGATGAGCCTGGAGATAATCACAAAACATGAAGTAGGTCGGAAAGCAAAAGACCTATAGCCTATATTATCACTTATGGCATTATCTACTAACTGACACAGATGAACATATTTCCAAAGAGAAAGACACTCACAGGCTTAGAAAACAAACCATGCTATCTAAAAGGAAAGGTGGGGGGGAAATTGAGAAATGAAGATTAGTGTCACTATACATATACAAATACATATTATATACATGTATCAAAAAGACCGAACATATAGCAAGGGAGGTCGACGGAACAATGTAATATTTTACATGGGAAGAGGATCTGTACATTCATAGACATACATAATGTACAAATGAACCAGATTGTGTACACCTAGGACAAACAATATTCTAAACTTTACCCAGATTTAAAAAAAAAATGTAAAAACCAAGAAGAAGTAATGAGACATAAACTTATGGGGATTTCTCCTGGCAAATTCCATCCTAATTTACAACCTAGGACAATGACTTCCAGAAAGGCTCTGCTGCCCTAGTACCCAGATTGGGGAATGGAGAAATGCTACCTCCTTGTGGCCGTTTCCCACAACAGCAGCTTTGAACGCACTGCAAAAGGTCACTAAATTTTCACCAACTTGCAGTTCTGTAAATGACACCTGCCCTCCAGAAAATTTCTGGGGTCAAAAATCGACCAAAAATTTCAGAAGAGGGCAACCTTCGAAGAAGACAATTTCAAGAGCTATATTGTACTCACGGTTTTTTCTTTTAAGAAAAAGGCATAGGAATATGATGAATTTTAAAAATTTTAATGACATGCATACCCATATTACAAAAACCTATCAGCTCACAGCAGTCAGAATGGCCATTAGGAAAAATGCTGCAAAAAATAAATGGTGAAGGGAGTGTGGAGAAATGCGTACCCTCGGTTGTAAGGGGGGGCATGTAAAGAGCCACTAAAGAAAACACAATGTAGGTGCTTTGAAAAGGGAAACATTGAGCTACCAGTCAATCAATCACAACCACTGCTTGGCCTATCACCTGAGAAAATGAGAATCAAAAAGTCACAGGCTGGCAAAGCTGTACGCCAGCAAGATTAACCATAGCCAGCACTTGGAAGCAATGAAAATGTCCATCAACCGAGGAATGCACCAAGAAGAAGTGGTCCACGTACACAATGGAATATTACTCTAATAATAAATATAGATTAAATCTGAAAACAAACAAAAGCAAGGAGACATCAACATTTGTGGGTTTACCCGGGCACGTTGCACTCTAATTTATAAGCGAAGAACACCACTGGCCGGTAGGTCTGTTTCCCTAGTACCAGCAAGGGGAACGTAGAAAGGCTGCCGCTCTCTGGCCGTTACCTGCAAAAGCAGGTTTAAAGCCTGAGCTAATGGTCACTTCATATGAACAAGTACTGCAGGGCTGTAAATGAAACCTGCCCTCAAAATGTCTTGAGGGAGAAAATGGCCAAAATATTTCAAATGGTGACACATACTTTAAGAAAACACTTTGAAGAAAGAAGCTCTAATCACAGCTGGAAAAATAAAAAGGACATGTCTTAAAGCTCAATTTCAACGCATTATGAGACACATGCAAATTCAACCACAAAGAGGTATCAGCTCACACCACTCAGAATAACCATCAGCAAAAACTACAAAGAATAAATGCTGAAGGTGCTGGGAAGAAATACATACCCTCCACTTTAAGTGGGACCTAACCTGGAAAGAGCCACTAAGGAGAACAGAAGAGAGGTGCCTTTAAAAGGTAAATATTGAGCTACCATATGATCCAGCAGACCTATTCCTGGACCTAAAAACTAAGAAGACAGAATTGGAAGGACACAGGCACGCAAATCTGCATGGCCTAGTATTACAATAGCCAAGATATGGAAGTAACCAAAAAGTCCACAGACAGATGGGTGGACAAAGAAGAACTGCTACCTGTAGAGATGGAATATGAGCTAGTGAAAAAATGAAACAATGCCATTTGCAGCACCATAGATGAGTCTAGAAGTAATCACGCAACTTGGAGTAAGTGAGAAGGCAAAAGACACATATCCTATCATATCACATATAGGTGTTACCTAAAAAATGATACAAACAAAGATATTTCCACAGAGAAACTCTATCATAGATTCATTAAAAAAACTTATGCTTCACCAACTGGAAAGGTGTGAGGATTGGATACATTACCATATTGAGGTTAACAGAGAGATACAAACACATGTGAAATATAGAATCACCAAAGACCTACGCAATACCAAGAGAAGACTACTCAACATTGTGTCATAAGCTACGTGGGAAAAGGATCCGAAGAAGAATAGATATATGTATATGTGTGAAAGAACCACATCTTGCACACCTAGAACAAACAAAACATTGTAATCAAGTTTGCTGTGATAAAAAATAAAAATTAAGTTAAAACTACGAACAAGAAGTAATGAGACATAAACTTAAAGGGCTTTTTCCTGGCACATTCCATTCTAATTTAAAACCTACAACACCACTTCCAGTAAGGCTCTGTTGCCCTAGTAACCAGATTTGGTAAAGGAGAAATGCTGCCGCCTTGTGGCCGATTCCCGCAAGAGCAGCTTTTAACCCACAGCTAATGGTCACTTACCATTCACAAGGACTCAGGGCTGTAAAGGACACCTGCCCTCAAAATTGTGCTGAGGTAGGGAATGGATAAAAAAAAATTCAAAACAGGCAAAATTTTCCAGAAGATAGTATGAAGAGGTAAGTTTTCCTCACTGTCTTTTCAAAAAAAGGAAAATGGATAAAAGCTCCATCTCAGGAAGTATTAGACTCATGCAATCTAATCTACAAAAAGGTTTCAACTCAAACCAGTCGACTGACCATTGGCAAAAAGTCTACAAACAATAAATGTTGAAGAGGTTTTAGAGAAATGTGTACCCTCTAGCTGCTGGTGAGATGTAAAGGGGTTAACCGCCAATAATGAGAACAGAAAGGAGCTGCGTTTAAAAGGAAAAATTGAGGTACCATTCAATCCAGCAGGCGCACCAATGGGCCTCTCACCTGAGAAGACCAGAATGAAGAAGACCCGGGCTGCAAAAGCTGCACTGCAGCCTTATTCACAATAGACAAGACAGTGAAGCAACCAAAATGTCCATCAACAGATGAAAGGATAAAGAAGAAGTGGTCCATGTACACAATGAATACTAGCCATGGAAAACAATGAAACACTGCTCTTTGAGGCACCATAGATGATCTTGGAGATAATCACAGAACACGAGGTAAGTCGGAAAGCAAAAGTCCTATATCCTATGATCTCACTTATAGGCGTTATCTAATAACTGACACAAATGAACATATTTCCACAGAGAAAGTCAATCACAGACTTATTTAAAAAAACACTATGCTTATCTAAAAGGAAAGGTGGGGGGAATGGGTAAATGAAGATTAGCGTTACCATACGTGTACAAATACATATTATATACATATATCAAAAAGACCGACCATATAGCAAGGAAGGATTACGGAACACTCTGGAATAATTTACACGGGAAGAGGACCTCTACATAAATAGGTATATAGGATATGTAGATGAACCAGAGTGTGTACACCTTGGACAAGCAACATTCTAACGATTACCCCAATTGAAAAAATTAAAACAACGAACTAGGAGTAAGGAGACATAAACTTATGGGGGGTTGTCCTGGCACATTCCATCCAAATTTAAAACCTAGGCAAACAACTTCCAGAATGGCTCTGCTGCCCTAGTACCCAGATTTGGGAATGGAGAAATGCTGCATCCTTGTGGCCGTTTCCCACAACAGCAGCTTTAAACCCACTGCAAAAGGTCACTAAATATTCACCAATTGCAGGTCTGTAAATGACACCGGCCCTCCAAACAATACTGAGGTCGAAAATCGACCCAAAAATTCTAGAGTGCCACCTTCCAAAGAGAAAATTTGAAGAGGTATATTATACTCACACATTTTTTTCTTTTTTCTTTTAACAGAAAAGGAAAAGGCGTGGAAAAATGATGAATTGTAGGAATTTTTACAGACATGTAAACCCAAATTACAAAAACCTATCAGCTCACACCAGTCAGAATGGCCATCAACAGAAATGCTGCAAACAATAAATGCTGACGTGATTGTGGAGAAATGCGTACCCTCGATTCTAAGGGGGACGTGGTAAGAGCCACTAATGAAAGCACAATTGAGGTGCCTTGAAAAGGTCAACGTTGAGCTACCATACCAGTCAATCAATCAAACCCACTGCTGGGTCTATCACCTGAGAAAATGAAAATCAAAAATCACAGGCTGGCAATCCTGCACTCCAGCAATATTTACCATAGGCAACACTTGGAAGCAACGAAAATGTCCATCAACAGAGGAACGCACCAAGAAGAAGTGGTCCATGTACACACTGGAATATTAGCCATGGAAAACATGGAAGCACTGCTCTTTGAGGCACCACAGATGAGCCTGGAGATAATCACAAAACATGAAGTAGGTCGGAAAGCAAAAGACCTATAGCCTATATTATCACTTATGGCATTATCTACTAACTGACACAGATGAACATATTTCCAAAGAGAAAGACACTCACAGGCTTAGAAAACAAACCATGCTATCTAAAAGGAAAGGTGGGGGGGAAATTGAGAAATGAAGATTAGTGTCACTATACATATACAAATACATATTGTATACATGTATCAAAAAGACCGAACATATAGCAAGGGAGGTCGACGGAACAATGTAATATTTTACATGGGAAGAGGATCTGTACATTCATAGACATACATAATGTACAAATGAACCAGATTGTGTACACCTAGGACAAACAATATTCTAAACTTTACCCAGATTTAAAAAAAAAATGTAAAAACCAAGAAGAAGTAATGAGACATAAACTTATGGGGATTTCTCCTGGCAAATTCCATCCTAATTTACAACCTAGGACAATGACTTCCAGAAAGGCTCTGCTGCCCTAGTACCCAGATTGGGGAATGGAGAAATGCTACCTCCTTGTGGCCGTTTCCCACAACAGCAGCTTTGAACGCACTGCAAAAGGTCACTAAATTTTCACCAACTTGCAGTTCTGTAAATGACACCTGCCCTCCAGAAAATTTCTGGGGTCAAAAATCGACCAAAAATTTCAGAAGAGGGCAACCTTCGAAGAAGACAATTTCAAGAGCTATATTGTACTCACGGTTTTTTCTTTTAAGAAAAAGGCATAGGAATATGATGAATTTTAAAAATTTTAATGACATGCATACCCATATTACAAAAACCTATCAGCTCACAGCAGTCAGAATGGCCATTAGGAAAAATGCTGCAAAAAATAAATGGTGAAGGGAGTGTGGAGAAATGCGTACCCTCGGTTGTAAGGGGGGGCATGTAAAGAGCCACTAAAGAAAACACAATGTAGGTGCTTTGAAAAGGGAAACATTGAGCTACCAGTCAATCAATCACAACCACTGCTTGGCCTATCACCTGAGAAAATGAGAATCAAAAAGTCACAGGCTGGCAAAGCTGTACGCCAGCAAGATTAACCATAGCCAGCACTTGGAAGCAATGAAAATGTCCATCAACCGAGGAATGCACCAAGAAGAAGTGGTCCACGTACACAATGGAATATTACTCTAATAATAAATATAGATTAAATCTGAAAACAAACAAAAGCAAGGAGACATCAACATTTGTGGGTTTACCCGGGCACGTTGCACTCTAATTTATAAGCGAAGAACACCACTGGCCGGTAGGTCTGTTTCCCTAGTACCAGCAAGGGGAACGTAGAAAGGCTGCCGCTCTCTGGCCGTTACCTGCAAAAGCAGGTTTAAAGCCTGAGCTAATGGTCACTTCATATGAACAAGTACTGCAGGGCTGTAAATGAAACCTGCCCTCAAAATGTCTTGAGGGAGAAAATGGCCAAAATATTTCAAATGGTGACACATACTTTAAGAAAACACTTTGAAGAAAGAAGCTCTAATCACAGCTGGAAAAATAAAAAGGACATGTCTTAAAGCTCAATTTCAACGCATTATGAGACACATGCAAATTCAACCACAAAGAGGTATCAGCTCACACCACTCAGAATAACCATCAGCAAAAACTACAAAGAATAAATGCTGAAGGTGCTGGGAAGAAATACATACCCTCCACTTTAAGTGGGACCTAACCTGGAAAGAGCCACTAAGGAGAACAGAAGAGAGGTGCCTTTAAAAGGTAAACATTGAGCTACCATATGATCCAGCAGACCTATTCCTGGACCTAAAAACTAAGAAGACAGAATTGGAAGGACACAGGCACGCAAATCTGCATGGCCTAGTATTACAATAGCCAAGATATGGAAGTAACCAAAAAGTCCACAGACAGATGGGTGGACAAAGAAGAACTGCTACCTGTAGAGATGGAATATGAGCTAGTGAAAAAATGAAACAATGCCATTTGCAGCACCATAGATGAGTCTAGAAGTAATCACGCAACTTGGAGTAAGTGAGAAGGCAAAAGACACATATCCTATCATATCACATATAGGTGTTACCTAAAAAATGATACAAACAAAGATATTTCCACAGAGAAACTCTATCATAGATTCATTAAAAAAACTTATGCTTCACCAACTGGAAAGGTGTGAGGATTGGATACATTACCATATTGAGGTTAACAGAGAGATACAAACACATGTGAAATATAGAATCACCAAAGACCTACGCAATACCAAGAGAAGACGACTCAACATTGTGTCATAAGCTACGTGGGAAAAGGATCCGAAGAAGAATAGATATATGTATATGTGTGAAAGAACCACATCTTGCACACCTAGAACAAACAAAACATTGTAATCAAGTTTGCTGTGATAAAAAATAAAAATTAAGTTAAAACTACGAACAAGAAGTAATGAGACATAAACTTAAAGGGCTTTTTCCTGGCACATTCCATTCTAATTTAAAACCTACAACACCACTTCCAGTAAGGCTCTGTTGCCCTAGTAACCAGATTTGGTAAAGGAGAAATGCTGCCGCCTTGTGGCCGATTCCCGCAAGAGCAGCTTTTAACCCACAGCTAATGGTCACTTACCATTCACAAGGACTCAGGGCTGTAAAGGACACCTGCCCTCAAAATTGTGCTGAGGTAGGGAATGGATAAAAAAAAATTCAAAACAGGCAAAATTTTCCAGAAGATAGTATGAAGAGGTAAGTTTTCCTCACTGTCTTTTCAAAAAAAGGAAAATGGATAAAAGCTCCATCTCAGGAAGTATTAGACTCATGCAATCTAATCTACAAAAAGGTTTCAACTCAAACCAGTCGACTGACCATTGGCAAAAAGTCTACAAACAATAAATGTTGAAGAGGTTTTAGAGAAATGTGTACCCTCTAGCTGCTGGTGAGATGTAAAGGGGTTAACCGCCAATAATGAGAACAGAAAGGAGCTGCGTTTAAAAGGAAAAATTGAGGTACCATTCAATCCAGCAGGCGCACCAATGGGCCTCTCACCTGAGAAGACCAGAATGAAGAAGACCCGGGCTGCAAAAGCTGCACTGCAGCCTTATTCACAATAGACAAGACAGTGAAGCAACCAAAATGTCCATCAACAGATGAAAGGATAAAGAAGAAGTGGTCCATGTACACAATGAATACTAGCCATGGAAAACAATGAAACACTGCTCTTTGAGGCACCATAGATGATCTTGGAGATAATCACAGAACACGAGGTAAGTCGGAAAGCAAAAGTCCTATATCCTATGATCTCACTTATAGGCGTTATCTAATAACTGACACAAATGAACATATTTCCACAGAGAAAGTCAATCACAGACTTATTTAAAAAAACACTATGCTTATCTAAAAGGAAAGGTGGGGGGAATGGGTAAATGAAGATTAGCGTTACCATACGTGTACAAATACATATTATATACATATATCAAAAAGACCGACCATATAGCAAGGAAGGATTACAGAACACTCTGGAATAATTTACACGGGAAGAGGACCTCTACATAAATAGGTATATAGGATATGTAGATGAACCAGAGTGTGTACACCTTGGACAAGCAACATTCTAACGATTACCCCAATTGAAAAAATTAAAACAACGAACTAGGAGTAAGGAGACATAAACTTATGGGGGGTTGTCCTGGCACATTCCATCCAAATTTAAAACCTAGGCAAACAACTTCCAGAATGGCTCTGCTGCCCTAGTACCCAGATTTGGGAATGGAGAAATGCTGCATCCTTGTGGCCGTTTCCCACAACAGCAGCTTTAAACCCACTGCAAAAGGTCACTAAATATTCACCAATTGCAGGTGTGTAAATGACACCGGCCCTCCAAACAATACTGAGGTCGAAAATCGACCCAAAAATTCTAGAGTGCCACCTTCCAAAGAGAAAATTTGAAGAGGTATATTATACTCACACATTTTTTTCTTTTTTCTTTTAACAGAAAAGGAAAAGGCGTGGAAAAATGATGAATTGTAGGAATTTTTACAGACATGTAAACCCAAATTACAAAAACCTATCAGCTCACACCAGTCAGAATGGCCATCAACAGAAATGCTGCAAACAATAAATGCTGACGTGATTGTGGAGAAATGCGTACCCTCGATTCTAAGGGGGACGTGGTAAGAGCCACTAATGAAAGCACAATTGAGGTGCCTTGAAAAGGTCAACGTTGAGCTACCATACCAGTCAATCAATCAAACCCACTGCTGGGTCTATCACCTGAGAAAATGAAAATCAAAAATCACAGGCTGGCAATCCTGCACTCCAGCAATATTTACCATAGGCAACACTTGGAAGCAACGAAAATGTCCATCAACAGAGGAACGCACCAAGAAGAAGTGGTCCATGTACACACTGGAATATTAGCCATGGAAAACATGGAAGCACTGCTCTTTGAGGCACCACAGATGAGCCTGGAGATAATCACAAAACATGAAGTAGGTCGGAAAGCAAAAGACCTATAGCCTATATTATCACTTATGGCATTATCTACTAACTGACACAGATGAACATATTTCCAAAGAGAAAGACACTCACAGGCTTAGAAAACAAACCATGCTATCTAAAAGGAAAGGTGGGGGGGAAATTGAGAAATGAAGATTAGTGTCACTATACATATACAAATACATATTATATACATGTATCAAAAAGACCGAACATATAGCAAGGGAGGTCGACGGAACAATGTAATATTTTACATGGGAAGAGGATCTGTACATTCATAGACATACATAATGTACAAATGAACCAGATTGTGTACACCTAGGACAAACAATATTCTAAACTTTACCCAGATTAAAAAAAAAAATGTAAAAACCAAGAAGAAGTAATGAGACATAAACTTATGGGGATTTCTCCTGGCAAATTCCATCCTAATTTACAACCTAGGACAATGACTTCCAGAAAGGCTCTGCTGCCCTAGTACCCAGATTGGGGAATGGAGAAATGCTACCTCCTTGTGGCCGTTTCCCACAACAGCAGCTTTGAACGCACTGCAAAAGGTCACTAAATTTTCACCAACTTGCAGTTCTGTAAATGACACCTGCCCTCCAGAAAATTTCTGGGGTCAAAAATCGACCAAAAATTTCAGAAGAGGGCAACCTTCGAAGAAGACAATTTCAAGAGCTATATTGTACTCACGGTTTTTTCTTTTAAGAAAAAGGCATAGGAATATGATGAATTTTAAAAATTTTAATGACATGCATACCCATATTACAAAAACCTATCAGCTCACAGCAGTCAGAATGGCCATTAGGAAAAATGCTGCAAAAAATAAATGGTGAAGGGAGTGTGGAGAAATGCGTATCCTCGGTTGTAAGGGGGGGCATGTAAAGAGCCACTAAAGAAAACACAATGTAGGTGCTTTGAAAAGGGAAACATTGAGCTACCAGTCAATCAATCACAACCACTGCTTGGCCTATCACCTGAGAAAATGAGAATCAAAAAGTCACAGGCTGGCAAAGCTGTACGCCAGCAAGATTAACCATAGCCAGCACTTGGAAGCAATGAAAATGTCCATCAACCGAGGAATGCACCAAGAAGAAGTGGTCCACGTACACAATGGAATATTACTCTAATAATAAATATAGATTAAATCTGAAAACAAACAAAAGCAAGGAGACATCAACATTTGTGGGTTTACCCGGGCACGTTGCACTCTAATTTATAAGCGAAGAACACCACTGGCCGGTAGGTCTGTTTCCCTAGTACCAGCAAGGGGAACGTAGAAAGGCTGCCGCTCTCTGGCCGTTACCTGCAAAAGCAGGTTTAAAGCCTGAGCTAATGGTCACTTCATATGAACAAGTACTGCAGGGCTGTAAATGAAACCTGCCCTCAAAATGTCTTGAGGGAGAAAATGGCCAAAATATTTCAAATGGTGACACATACTTTAAGAAAACACTTTGAAGAAAGAAGCTCTAATCACAGCTGGAAAAATAAAAAGGACATGTCTTAAAGCTCAATTTCAACGCATTATGAGACACATGCAAATTCAACCACAAAGAGGTATCAGCTCACACCACTCAGAATAACCATCAGCAAAAACTACAAAGAATAAATGCTGAAGGTGCTGGGAAGAAATACATACCCTCCACTTTAAGTGGGACCTAACCTGGAAAGAGCCACTAAGGAGAACAGAAGAGAGGTGCCTTTAAAAGGTAAACATTGAGCTACCATATGATCCAGCAGACCTATTCCTGGACCTAAAAACTAAGAAGACAGAATTGGAAGGACACAGGCACGCAAATCTGCATGGCCTAGTATTACAATAGCCAAGATATGGAAGTAACCAAAAAGTCCACAGACAGATGGGTGGACAAAGAAGAACTGCTACCTGTAGAGATGGAATATGAGCTAGTGAAAAAATGAAACAATGCCATTTGGAGCACCATAGATGAGTCTAGAAGTAATCACGCAACTTGGAGTAAGTGAGAAGGCAAAAGACACATATCCTATCATATCACATATAGGTGTTACCTAAAAAATGATACAAACAAAGATATTTCCACAGAGAAACTCTATCATAGATTCATTAAAAAAACTTATGCTTCACCAACTGGAAAGGTGTGAGGATTGGATACATTACCATATTGAGGTTAACAGAGAGATACAAACACATGTGAAATATAGAATCACCAAAGACCTACGCAATACCAAGAGAAGACGACTCAACATTGTGTCATAAGCTACGTGGGAAAAGGATCCGAAGAAGAATAGATATATGTATATGTGTGAAAGAACCACATCTTGCACACCTAGAACAAACAAAACATTGTAATCAAGTTTGCTGTGATAAAAAATAAAAATTAAGTTAAAACTACGAACAAGAAGTAATGAGACATAAACTTAAAGGGCTTTTTCCTGGCACATTCCATTCTAATTTAAAACCTACAACACCACTTCCAGTAAGGCTCTGTTGCCCTAGTAACCAGATTTGGTAAAGGAGAAATGCTGCCGCCTTGTGGCCGATTCCCGCAAGAGCAGCTTTTAACCCACAGCTAATGGTCACTTACCATTCACAAGGACTCAGGGCTGTAAAGGACACCTGCCCTCAAAATTGTGCTGAGGTAGGGAATGGATAAAAAAAATTCAAAACAGGCAAAATTTTCAAGAAGATAGTATGAAGAGGTAAGTTTTCCTCACTGTCTTTTCAAAAAAAGGAAAATGGATAAAAGCTCCATCTCAGGAAGTATTAGACTCATGCAATCTAATCTACAAAAAGGTTTCAACTCAAACCAGTCGACTGACCATTGGCAAAAAGTCTACAAACAATAAATGTTGAAGAGGTTTTAGAGAAATGTGTACCCTCTAGCTGCTGGTGAGATGTAAAGGGGTTAACCGCCAATAATGAGAACAGAAAGGAGCTGCGTTTAAAAGGAAAAATTGAGGTACCATTCAATCCAGCAGGCGCACCAATGGGCCTCTCACCTGAGAAGACCAGAATGAAGAAGACCCGGGCTGCAAAAGCTGCACTGCAGCCTTATTCACAATAGACAAGACAGTGAAGCAACCAAAATGTCCATCAACAGATGAAAGGATAAAGAAGAAGTGGTCCATGTACACAATGAATACTAGCCATGGAAAACAATGAAACACTGCTCTTTGAGGCACCATAGATGATCTTGGAGATAATCACAGAACACGAGGTAAGTCGGAAAGCAAAAGTCCTATATCCTATGATCTCACTTATAGGCGTTATCTAATAACTGACACAAATGAACATATTTCCACAGAGAAAGCCAATCACAGACTTATTTAAAAAAACACTATGCTTATCTAAAAGGAAAGGTGGGGGGAATGGGTAAATGAAGATTAGCGTTACCATACGTGTACAAATACATATTATATACATATATCAAAAAGACCGACCATATAGCAAGGAAGGATTACGGAACACTCTGGAATAATTTACACGGGAAGAGGACCTCTACATAAATAGGTATATAGGATATGTAGATGAACCAGAGTGTGTACACCTTGGACAAGCAACATTCTAACGATTACCCCAATTGAAAAAATTAAAACAACGAACTAGGAGTAAGGAGACATAAACTTATGGGGGGTTGTCCTGGCACATTCCATCCAAATTTAAAACCTAGGCAAACAACTTCCAGAATGGCTCTGCTGCCCTAGTACCCAGATTTGGGAATGGAGAAATGCTGCATCCTTGTGGCCGTTTCCCACAACAGCAGCTTTAAACCCACTGCAAAAGGTCACTAAATATTCACCAATTGCAGGTGTGTAAATGACACCGGCCCTCCAAACAATACTGAGGTCGAAAATCGACCCAAAAATTCTAGAGTGCCACCTTCCAAAGAGAAAATTTGAAGAGGTATATTATACTCACACATTTTTTTCTTTTTTCTTTTAACAGAAAAGGAAAAGGCGTGGAAAAATGATGAATTGTAGGAATTTTTACAGACATGTAAACCCAAATTACAAAAACCTATCAGCTCACACCAGTCAGAATGGCCATCAACAGAAATGCTGCAAACAATAAATGCTGACGTGATTGTGGAGAAATGCGTACCCTCGATTCTAAGGGGGACGTGGTAAGAGCCACTAATGAAAGCACAATTGAGGTGCCTTGAAAAGGTCAACGTTGAGCTACCATACCAGTCAATCAATCAAACCCACTGCTGGGTCTATCACCTGAGAAAATGAAAATCAAAAATCACAGGCTGGCAATCCTGCACTCCAGCAATATTTACCATAGGCAACACTTGGAAGCAACGAAAATGTCCATCAACAGAGGAACGCACCAAGAAGAAGTGGTCCATGTACACACTGGAATATTAGCCATGGAAAACATGGAAGCACTGCTCTTTGAGGCACCACAGATGAGCCTGGAGATAATCACAAAACATGAAGTAGGTCGGAAAGCAAAAGACCTATAGCCTATATTATCACTTATGGCATTATCTACTAACTGACACAGATGAACATATTTCCAAAGAGAAAGACACTCACAGGCTTAGAAAACAAACCATGCTATCTAAAAGGAAAGGTGGGGGGGAAATTGAGAAATGAAGATTAGTGTCACTATACATATACAAATACATATTATATACATGTATCAAAAAGACCGAACATATAGCAAGGGAGGTCGACGGAACAATGTAATATTTTACATGGGAAGAGGATCTGTACATTCATAGACATACATAATGTACAAATGAACCAGATTGTGTACACCTAGGACAAACAATATTCTAAACTTTACCCAGATTAAAAAAAAAAAATGTAAAAACCAAGAAGAAGTAATGAGACATAAACTTATGGGGATTTCTCCTGGCAAATTCCATCCTAATTTACAACCTAGGACAATGACTTCCAGAAAGGCTCTGCTGCCCTAGTACCCAGATTGGGGAATGGAGAAATGCTACCTCCTTGTGGCCGTTTCCCACAACAGCAGCTTTGAACGCACTGCAAAAGGTCACTAAATTTTCACCAACTTGCAGTTCTGTAAATGACACCTGCCCTCCAGAAAATTTCTGGGGTCAAAAATCGACCAAAAATTTCAGAAGAGGGCAACCTTCGAAGAAGACAATTTCAAGAGCTATATTGTACTCACGGTTTTTTCTTTTAAGAAAAAGGCATAGGAATATGATGAATTTTAAAAATTTTAATGACATGCATACCCATATTACAAAAACCTATCAGCTCACAGCAGTCAGAATGGCCATTAGGAAAAATGCTGCAAAAAATAAATGGTGAAGGGAGTGTGGAGAAATGCGTATCCTCGGTTGTAAGGGGGGGCATGTAAAGAGCCACTAAAGAAAACACAATGTAGGTGCTTTGAAAAGGGAAACATTGAGCTACCAGTCAATCAATCACAACCACTGCTTGGCCTATCACCTGAGAAAATGAGAATCAAAAAGTCACAGGCTGGCAAAGCTGTACGCCAGCAAGATTAACCATAGCCAGCACTTGGAAGCAATGAAAATGTCCATCAACCGAGGAATGCACCAAGAAGAAGTGGTCCACGTACACAATGGAATATTACTCTAATAATAAATATAGATTAAATCTGAAAACAAACAAAAGCAAGGAGACATCAACATTTGTGGGTTTACCCGGGCACGTTGCACTCTAATTTATAAGCGAAGAACACCACTGGCCGGTAGGTCTGTTTCCCTAGTACCAGCAAGGGGAACGTAGAAAGGCTGCCGCTCTCTGGCCGTTACCTGCAAAAGCAGGTTTAAAGCCTGAGCTAATGGTCACTTCATATGAACAAGTACTGCAGGGCTGTAAATGAAACCTGCCCTCAAAATGTCTTGAGGGAGAAAATGGCCAAAATATTTCAAATGGTGTCACATACTTTAAGAAAACACTTTGAAGAAAGAAGCTCTAATCACAGCTGGAAAAATAAAAAGGACATGTCTTAAAGCTCAATTTCAACGCATTATGAGACACATGCAAATTCAACCACAAAGAGGTATCAGCTCACACCACTCAGAATAACCATCAGCAAAAACTACAAAGAATAAATGCTGAAGGTGCTGGGAAGAAATACATACCCTCCACTTTAAGTGGGACCTAACCTGGAAAGAGCCACTAAGGAGAACAGAAGAGAGGTGCCTTTAAAAGGTAAACATTGAGCTACCATATGATCCAGCAGACCTATTCCTGGACCTAAAAACTAAGAAGACAGAATTGGAAGGACACAGGCACGCAAATCTGCATGGCCTAGTATTACAATAGCCAAGATATGGAAGTAACCAAAAAGTCCACAGACAGATGGGTGGACAAAGAAGAACTGCTACCTGTAGAGATGGAATATGAGCTAGTGAAAAAATGAAACAATGCCATTTGGAGCACCATAGATGAGTCTAGAAGTAATCACGCAACTTGGAGTAAGTGAGAAGGCAAAAGACACATATCCTATCATATCACATATAGGTGTTACCTAAAAAATGATACAAACAAAGATATTTCCACAGAGAAACTCTATCATAGATTCATTAAAAAAACTTATGCTTCACCAACTGGAAAGGTGTGAGGATTGGATACATTACCATATTGAGGTTAACAGAGAGATACAAACACATGTGAAATATAGAATCACCAAAGACCTACGCAATACCAAGAGAAGACGACTCAACATTGTGTCATAAGCTACGTGGGAAAAGGATCCGAAGAAGAATAGATATATGTATATGTGTGAAAGAACCACATCTTGCACACCTAGAACAAACAAAACATTGTAATCAAGTTTGCTGTGATAAAAAATAAAAATTAAGTTAAAACTACGAACAAGAAGTAATGAGACATAAACTTAAAGGGCTTTTTCCTGGCACATTCCATTCTAATTTAAAACCTACAACACCACTTCCAGTAAGGCTCTGTTGCCCTAGTAACCAGATTTGGTAAAGGAGAAATGCTGCCGCCTTGTGGCCAATTCCCGCAAGAGCAGCTTTTAACCCACAGCTAATGGTCACTTACCATTCACAAGGACTCAGGGCTGTAAAGGACACCTGCCCTCAAAATTGTGCTGAGGTAGGGAATGGATAAAAAAAATTCAAAACAGGCAAAATTTTCAAGAAGATAGTATGAAGAGGTAAGTTTTCCTCACTGTCTTTTCAAAAAAAGGAAAATGGATAAAAGCTCCATCTCAGGAAGTATTAGACTCATGCAATCTAATCTACAAAAAGGTTTCAACTCAAACCAGTCGACTGACCATTGGCAAAAAGTCTACAAACAATAAATGTTGAAGAGGTTTTAGAGAAATGTGTACCCTCTAGCTGCTGGTGAGATGTAAAGGGGTTAACCGCCAATAATGAGAACAGAAAG
Organism: Balaenoptera acutorostrata; assembly: GCF_949987535.1. NCBI lineage: Eukaryota > Metazoa > Chordata > Mammalia > Artiodactyla > Balaenopteridae > Balaenoptera > Balaenoptera acutorostrata. Next base: position 273,582 of record NW_026645689.1, on the reverse strand, counting down.
GAGCTGCGTTTAAAAGGAAAAATTGAGGTACCATTCAATCCAGCAGGCGCACCAATGGGCCTCTCACCTGAGAAGACCAGAATGAAGAAGACCCGGGCTGCAAAAGCTGCACTGCAGCCTTATTCACAATAGACAAGACAGTGAAGCAACCAAAATGTCCATCAACAGATGAAAGGATAAAGAAGAAGTGGTCCATGTACACAATGAATACTAGCCATGGAAAACAATGAAACACTGCTCTTTGAGGCACCATAGATGATCTTGGAGATAATCACAGAACACGAGGTAAGTCGGAAAGCAAAAGTCCTATATCCTATGATCTCACTTATAGGCGTTATCTAATAACTGACACAAATGAACATATTTCCACAGAGAAAGCCAATCACAGACTTATTTAAAAAAACACTATGCTTATCTAAAAGGAAAGGTGGGGGGAATGGGTAAATGAAGATTAGCGTTACCATACGTGTACAAATACATATTATATACATATATCAAAAAGACCGACCATATAGCAAGGAAGGATTACGGAACACTCTGGAATAATTTACACGGGAAGAGGACCTCTACATAAATAGGTATATAGGATATGTAGATGAACCAGAGTGTGTACACCTTGGACAAGCAACATTCTAACGATTACCCCAATTGAAAAAATTAAAACAACGAACTAGGAGTAAGGAGACATAAACTTATGGGGGGTTGTCCTGGCACATTCCATCCAAATTTAAAACCTAGGCAAACAACTTCCAGAATGGCTCTGCTGCCCTAGTACCCAGATTTGGGAATGGAGAAATGCTGCATCCTTGTGGCCGTTTCCCACAACAGCAGCTTTAAACCCACTGCAAAAGGTCACTAAATATTCACCAATTGCAGGTGTGTAAATGACACCGGCCCTCCAAACAATACTGAGGTCGAAAATCGACCCAAAAATTCTAGAGTGCCACCTTCCAAAGAGAAAATTTGAAGAGGTATATTATACGCACACATTTTTTTCTTTTTTCTTTTAACAGAAAAGGAAAAGGCATGGAAAAATGATGAATTGTAGGAATTTTTACAGACATGTAAACCCAAATTACAAAAACCTATCAGCTCACACCAGTCAGAATGGCCATCAACAGAAATGCTGCAAACAATAAATGCTGACGTGATTGTGGAGAAATGCGTACCCTCGATTCTAAGGGGGACGTGGTAAGAGCCACTAATGAAAGCACAATTGAGGTGCCTTGAAAAGGTCAACGTTGAGCTACCATACCAGTCAATCAATCAAACCCACTGCTGGGTCTATCACCTGAGAAAATGAAAATCAAAAATCACAGGCTGGCAATCCTGCACTCCAGCAATATTTACCATAGGCAACACTTGGAAGCAACGAAAATGTCCATCAACAGAGGAACGCACCAAGAAGAAGTGGTCCATGTACACACTGGAATATTAGCCATGGAAAACATGGAAGCACTGCTCTTTGAGGCACCACAGATGAGCCTGGAGATAATCACAAAACATGAAGTAGGTCGGAAAGCAAAAGACCTATAGCCTATATTATCACTTATGGCATTATCTACTAACTGACACAGATGAACATATTTCCAAAGAGAAAGACACTCACAGGCTTAGAAAACAAACCATGCTATCTAAAAGGAAAGGTGGGGGGGAAATTGAGAAATGAAGATTAGTGTCACTATACATATACAAATACATATTATATACATGTATCAAAAAGACCGAACATATAGCAAGGGAGGTCGACGGAACAATGTAATATTTTACATGGGAAGAGGATCTGTACATTCATAGACATACATAATGTACAAATGAACCAGATTGTGTACACCTAGGACAAACAATATTCTAAACTTTACCCAGATTAAAAAAAAAAAATGTAAAAACCAAGAAGAAGTAATGAGACATAAACTTATGGGGATTTCTCCTGGCAAATTCCATCCTAATTTACAACCTAGGACAATGACTTCCAGAAAGGCTCTGCTGCCCTAGTACCCAGATTGGGGAATGGAGAAATGCTACCTCCTTGTGGCCGTTTCCCACAACAGCAGCTTTGAACGCACTGCAAAAGGTCACTAAATTTTCACCAACTTGCAGTTCTGTAAATGACACCTGCCCTCCAGAAAATTTCTGGGGTCAAAAATCGACCAAAAATTTCAGAAGAGGGCAACCTTCGAAGAAGACAATTTCAAGAGCTATATTGTACTCACGGTTTTTTCTTTTAAGAAAAAGGCATAGGAATATGATGAATTTTAAAAATTTTAATGACATGCATACCCATATTACAAAAACCTATCAGCTCACAGCAGTCAGAATGGCCATTAGGAAAAATGCTGCAAAAAATAAATGGTGAAGGGAGTGTGGAGAAATGCGTATCCTCGGTTGTAAGGGGGGGCATGTAAAGAGCCACTAAAGAAAACACAATGTAGGTGCTTTGAAAAGGGAAACATTGAGCTACCAGTCAATCAATCACAACCACTGCTTGGCCTATCACCTGAGAAAATGAGAATCAAAAAGTCACAGGCTGGCAAAGCTGTACGCCAGCAAGATTAACCATAGCCAGCACTTGGAAGCAATGAAAATGTCCATCAACCGAGGAATGCACCAAGAAGAAGTGGTCCACGTACACAATGGAATATTACTCTAATAATAAATATAGATTAAATCTGAAAACAAACAAAAGCAAGGAGACATCAACATTTGTGGGTTTACCCGGGCACGTTGCACTCTAATTTATAAGCGAAGAACACCACTGGCCGGTAGGTCTGTTTCCCTAGTACCAGCAAGGGGAACGTAGAAAGGCTGCCGCTCTCTGGCCGTTACCTGCAAAAGCAGGTTTAAAGCCTGAGCTAATGGTCACTTCATATGAACAAGTACTGCAGGGCTGTAAATGAAACCTGCCCTCAAAATGTCTTGAGGGAGAAAATGGCCAAAATATTTCAAATGGTGTCACATACTTTAAGAAAACACTTTGAAGAAAGAAGCTCTAATCACAGCTGGAAAAATAAAAAGGACATGTCTTAAAGCTCAATTTCAACGCATTATGAGACACATGCAAATTCAACCACAAAGAGGTATCAGCTCACACCACTCAGAATAACCATCAGCAAAAACTACAAAGAATAAATGCTGAAGGTGCTGGGAAGAAATACATACCCTCCACTTTAAGTGGGACCTAACCTGGAAAGAGCCACTAAGGAGAACAGAAGAGAGGTGCCTTTAAAAGGTAAACATTGAGCTACCATATGATCCAGCAGACCTATTCCTGGACCTAAAAACTAAGAAGACAGAATTGGAAGGACACAGGCACACAAATCTGCATGGCCTAGTATTACAATAGCCAAGATATGGAAGTAACCAAAAAGTCCACAGACAGATGGGTGGACAAAGAAGAACTGCTACCTGTAGAGATGGAATATGAGCTAGTGAAAAAATGAAACAATGCCATTTGCAGCACCATAGATGAGTCTAGAAGTAATCACGCAACTTGGAGTAAGTGAGAAGGCAAAAGACACATATCCTATCATATCACATATAGGTGTTACCTAAAAAATGATACAAACAAAGATATTTCCACAGAGAAACTCTATCATAGATTCATTAAAAAAACTTATGCTTCACCAACTGGAAAGGTGTGAGGATTGGATACATTACCATATTGAGGTTAACAGAGAGATACAAACACATGTGAAATATAGAATCACCAAAGACCTACGCAATACCAAGAGAAGACGACTCAACATTGTGTCATAAGCTACGTGGGAAAAGGATCCGAAGAAGAATAGATATATGTATATGTGTGAAAGAACCACATCTTGCACACCTAGAACAAACAAAACATTGTAATCAAGTTTGCTGTGATAAAAAATAAAAATTAAGTTAAAACTACGAACAAGAAGTAATGAGACATAAACTTAAAGGGCTTTTTCCTGGCACATTCCATTCTAATTTAAAACCTACAACACCACTTCCAGTAAGGCTCTGTTGCCCTAGTAACCAGATTTGGTAAAGGAGAAATGCTGCCGCCTTGTGGCCAATTCCCGCAAGAGCAGCTTTTAACCCACAGCTAATGGTCACTTACCATTCACAAGGACTCAGGGCTGTAAAGGACACCTGCCCTCAAAATTGTGCTGAGGTAGGGAATGGATAAAAAAAATTCAAAACAGGCAAAATTTTCAAGAAGATAGTATGAAGAGGTAAGTTTTCCTCACTGTCTTTTCAAAAAAAGGAAAATGGATAAAAGCTCCATCTCAGGAAGTATTAGACTCATGCAATCTAATCTACAAAAAGGTTTCAACTCAAACCAGTCGACTGACCATTGGCAAAAAGTCTACAAACAATAAATGTTGAAGAGGTTTTAGAGAAATGTGTACCCTCTAGCTGCTGGTGAGATGTAAAGGGGTTAACCGCCAATAATGAGAACAGAAAGGAGCTGCGTTTAAAAGGAAAAATTGAGGTACCATTCAATCCAGCAGGCGCACCAATGGGCCTCTCACCTGAGAAGACCAGAATGAAGAAGACCCGGGCTGCAAAAGCTGCACTGCAGCCTTATTCACAATAGACAAGACAGTGAAGCAACCAAAATGTCCATCAACAGATGAAAGGATAAAGAAGAAGTGGTCCATGTACACAATGAATACTAGCCATGGAAAACAATGAAACACTGCTCTTTGAGGCACCATAGATGATCTTGGAGATAATCACAGAACACGAGGTAAGTCGGAAAGCAAAAGTCCTATAGCCTATGATCTCACTTATAGGCGTTATCTAATAACTGACACAAATGAACATATTTCCACAGAGAAAGTCAATCACAGACTTATTTAAAAAAACACTATGCTTATCTAAAAGGAAAGGTGGGGGGAATGGGTAAATGAAGATTAGCGTTACCATACGTGTACAAATACATATTATATACATATATCAAAAAGACCGACCATATAGCAAGGAAGGATTACGGAACACTCTGGAATAATTTACACGGGAAGAGGACCTCTACATAAATAGGTATATAGGATATGTAGATGAACCAGAGTGTGTACACCTTGGACAAGCAACATTCTAACGATTACCCCAATTGAAAAAATTAAAACAACGAACTAGGAGTAAGGAGACATAAACTTATGGGGGGTTGTCCTGGCACATTCCATCCAAATTTAAAACCTAGGCAAACAACTTCCAGAATGGCTCTGCTGCCCTAGTACCCAGATTTGGGAATGGAGAAATGCTGCATCCTTGTGGCCGTTTCCCACAACAGCAGCTTTAAACCCACTGCAAAAGGTCACTAAATATTCACCAATTGCAGGTCTGTAAATGACACCGGCCCTCCAAACAATACTGAGGTCGAAAATCGACCCAAAAATTCTAGAGTGCCACCTTCCAAAGAGAAAATTTGAAGAGGTATATTATACTCACACATTTTTTTCTTTTTTCTTTTAACAGAAAAGGAAAAGGCGTGGAAAAATGATGAATTGTAGGACTTTTTACAGACATGTAAACCCAAATTACAAAAACCTATCAGCTCACACCAGTCAGAATGGCCATCAACAGAAATGCTGCAAACAATAAATGCTGACGTGATTGTGGAGAAATGCGTACCCTCGATTCTAAGGGGGACGTGGCAAGAGCCACTAATGAAAGCACAATTGAGGTGCCTTGAAAAGGTCCACGTTGAGCTACCATACCAGTCAATCAATCAAACCCACTGCTGGGTCTATCACCTGAGAAAATGAAAATCAAAAATCACAGGCTGGCAATCCTGCACTCCAGCAATATTTACCATAGGCAACACTTGGAAGCAACGAAAATGTCCATCAACAGAGGAACGCACCAAGAAGAAGTGGTCCATGTACACACTGGAATATTAGCCATGGAAAACATGGAAGCACTGCTCTTTGAGGCACCACAGATGAGCCTGGAGATAATCACAAAACATGAAGTAGGTCGGAAAGCAAAAGACCTATAGCCTATATTATCACTTATGGCATTATCTACTAACTGACACAGATGAACATATTTCCAAAGAGAAAGACACTCACAGGCTTAGAAAACAAACCATGCTATCTAAAAGGAAAGGTGGGGGGAAATTGAGAAATGAAGATTAGTGTCACTATACATATACAAATACATATTATATACATGTATCAAAAAGACCGAACATATAGCAAGGGAGGTCGACGGAACACTGTAATATTTTACATGGGAAGACGATCTGTACATTCATAGACATACATAATGTACAAATGAACCAGATTGTGTACACCTAGGACAAACAATATTCTAAACTTTACCCAGATTTAAAAAAAAATGTAAAAACCAAGAAGAAGTAATGAGACATAAACTTATGGGGATTTCTCCTGGCAAATTCCATCCTAATTTACAACCTAGGACAATGACTTCCAGAAAGGCTCTGCTGCCCTAGTACCCAGATTGGGGAATGGAGAAATGCTACCTCCTTGTGGCCGTTTCCCACAACAGCAGCTTTGAACGCACTGCAAAAGGTCACTAAATTTTCACCAACTTGCAGTTCTGTAAATGACACCTGCCCTCCAGAAAATTTCTGGGGTCAAAAATCGACCAAAAAATATAGAAGAGGGCAACCTTCGAAGTAGACAATTTCAAGAGCTATATTGTACTCACGGTTTTTTCTTTTAAGAGAAAAGAAAAAGGCGTAGGAATATGATGAATTTAAAAAATTTTAATGACATGCATACCCATATTACAAAAACCTATCAGCTCACAGCAGTCAGAATGGCCATTAGGAAAAAAGCTGCAAAAAATAAATGGTGAAGTGAGTGTGGAGAAATGTGTTCCCTCGGTTGTAAGGGGGGGCATGTAAAGAGCCCCTAATGAAAACACAATGTAGGTGCTTTGAAAAGGGAAACATTGAGCTACCAGTCAATCAATCACAACCACTGCTTGGCCTATCACCTGAGAAAATGAGAATCAAAAAGTCACAGGCTGATAATCCTGCACTCCAGCAATATTTACGATAGGCAACACTTGGAAGCAACGAAAATGTCCATCAACAGAGGAATGCACCAAGAAGTGGTCCATGTACAAAATAGAACATTAACTCCAATAATAAATATAAATTAAATTTAAAAATCCAACAAAAGTAAGGAGACAGCTTTTGTGTGTTTATCTGGGCACATTCTACTCTAATTTACAACGGAGGAACACCACTGGCCGTAAAGTCTGTTTCCCTAGTATCAGCGTGGTAAATATAGAAAGGTAGCAGCCCTGTGGCCATTACCTGCAAAAGCAGTTTAAAGCCTGTGCTAATGGTCACTTCATATGAACAAGTACTGTAGGGCTGAAAATGAAACCTGCCCTCAAAATGTCTTGAGGGAGGTAATAGCCAAAACATTTCAAAATTTGACACATACTTTAAGAAACCACTTTGAATAACTAAGCTGTAATTACAGCTTGAAAAATAAAAATGACTTGCCTTAAAGCTCAATTGCAACGGAATATGAGACCCATGCAAATTCAACCATAAAGAGGTGTCAGCTCACACCCATCAGAATAACCATCAGCAAAAACTACAAAGAATAAATGCTGAAGGTGCTGTGGAGAAATGCATACCCTCAACTTTAAGTGGGACGTAACCTGGAAAGAGCCACTAATGATAACAGAATGGAGGTACCTTTAAAAGGTAAACACTGAGCTACCATATGACCTAGCAGACCTATTCCTGGACCTATAACCGACGAAGACAGAATTGGAAGGACACAGGCAGGCAAATCTGCAATGCATACTATTACAATAGCCAATATATGGAAGTAACCAAAAAGTCCACTGACAAATGGGTGGACAAAGAAGAACTGCTACATGTACAAATGGAATATGAGCTAGTGAAAAAAGGAAACAATGCCATTTGCAGCACCAAAAATGAGTCTAGAGGTAATCACACAACTTGTAGTAAGTGAGAAAGTGAAAGACACATATCCTATCATATCAGATATAGTTGTTACCTAAAAATTGATACAAACGAAGATATTTCCACAGAGAAAGGCAATCACAGATTCATTAAAGAAACTTGTGGTTCACCAAATGGAAAGGTGTGAGGATTGGATACATTACCATATTGAGGTTAACAGAGACATACAAACACATGTGAAATATATAATCACCAAAGACCTACAGAATACCAAGAGAAGACTACTCTACATTGTGTCATAACCTACATGGGAAAAGGATCCGAAGAAGAATAGATATATTTATATGTGTGAAAGAACCACATCTTGCACACCTAGAACCAACAAAACATTGTAATCAAGGTTGCTGTGATAAAAAATAAAAATTAACTTAAAAATACGAACAAGAAGTAATGAGACATAAACTTAAAGGGCTTTTTCCTGGCACATTCCATTCTAATTTGCAACCTAGACCACCACTTTCAGTAAGGCTCTGTTGCCATAGTAACCAGATTTGGTAAAGGAGAAATGCTGCCGCCTTGTGGCCGTTTCCCGCAAGAGCGGCTTTAAACCCACAGCTAATGGTCACTTAAAATTCACAAGGACTCAGGGCTGTAAAGGACACCTGCCGTCAAAAATTGTGCTGAGGTAGGGAACGGACAACAACATTTAATACAGGCAAATTTTTCAAAAAAATACTATGAAGAGGTAAGTATTACTCACTGTCTTTAAAAAAAGGAGAATGGATTAAGGTTCAACCTCAGGAATTATTAGACTCATGCAATCTAATCAACAAAAAGGTTTCCAATCACACCAGTCGACTGACCATCAGCAAAAAGTCTACAAACCATAAATGCTGATGCGGTTGTAGAGAACTGTGTATCCTCTAGCTGCTGGTGAGATGCAAAGTGGTTAACAGCCAGTAATGAAAACAGAAAAGAGCTGCATTTCAAAGTAAAAATTGAGGTACCATTCAATCCAGCAGGCGCACCATTGGACCTCTCACCTGAGAAGACAAGTATCGAGAAGACACAGGTTGCAAAAGCTGCAGTGCAGCATTATTCACAATAGCCAAGGCAGTGAAGCGATACAAATGTCCATCAACAAGTGAATGGATATAGAATAAGTGGTCCAGGTACACAATGGAATATTAGCCATGGAAAACAAGGAAACCCTGCTCTTTGAGGCACCACAAATGAGCCTCGATATAATCACAAATCATGAGGTAAGTCGGAAAGCAAAAGACTTATATCCTATGATATCACTTATATGCGTTATCTAAAAACTGACACAAATGAACACAATTCACAGAGAAATACACTCACAAATTTAGAAAACCAACTTTGCTCATCTAAAGGGAAAGGTGGGGGGAATGGATAAATGAAGATTAGTGTTACTATATGATATGGATATGATCCAAATACATATTATACACATATTACAAAAAGACCGACCATGTAACAAGGGAGGTCTACAGAACACTCTGTAATAATTTGCATGGGAAGAGGATCTCTACATAAATAGATATAAATAATGTGTAAATGAACAAGACTGTGTACACCTTGGACAAACAACATTCTAACCATTACCCTGATTTAAAAAATTAAAACAACGAAAAAGAATTAATCAGACATAAACTTATGGGGCGTTTTCCAGCCCATTCCATTCAAATTTACAACCTAGGGAAACGACTTCCAGAATGGCTCTGCTGCCCTAGTAACCAGATTTGGTAATGGAGAAATGCTGCTGCCTTGTGGCCGTTTTGAACAACAGCAGCTTAAACCTAGTGCTAATGGTCCCTAAATATTCACACTCATTGCAGGCCTGTAAATGACACCTACATTTCAAAACAATCCTGGGGTTGAAAATTGACCAAAAAATTCAAAAGAGGGCAACGTTCCAGGAAGACACTTTCAAGACAGATATTGTACTCACACTTTTTTTTCTTTTTTCTTTTAACAGAAAAGAAAAAGGTGTGGAAAAATGATGAATTTTAGAATATTTAACGACATGCATACCCATATTACAAATACCTATCAGCTTACAGCAGTCAGAATGGCCATTAGCAAAAATGCTGCAAAAAATAAATGCTGAAGGGATTGAGGAGAAATGCGTAACCTTGGTTGTAAGGGGGGGCATGTTAAGAGCCACTAATGAAAACACAATGTAGGTGCTTTGAAAAGGGAAACATTGAGCTACCAGTCAATCAATCAAAACCACTGCTGGACCTATCACCTGAGAAAATGAGAATCAAAAAGTCACAGGCTGGCAATCCTTCACTCCAGCAATATATACCATAGCCAACACTTGGAAGCAATGAAAATGTCCATCAACCGAGGAATGCAGCAAGAAGAAGTGGTCCATGTACACAATGGAATATTACTCCAATACTAAATATAAATTAAATTTAAAAAAACAAACAAAAGTAAGGAGACATCAGCATTTGTGGGTTTATCCGGGCACATTGCACTCTAATTTATAACCGAGGAACACCACAGGCCGGAAGGTCTGTTTCCCTAGTTACCAGAGTGGGGAACGTAGAAAGGCTGCCACCCTCTGGCCGTTACCGCAAAAGCAGGTTTAAAGCCTGTGCTAATGGTCACTTCATATGAACAAGTAATGCAGGGCTGTAAATGAAAACTGCCCTCAAAATGTCTCGAGGGAAGTAATGGCCAAAAATTTTCAAAATGTGACACATACTTTAAGAAAACACCTTGAAGAACTAAGCTGTAATCACTGTTTGATAAATAAAAAGGACATGCTTTAAAGCTCAATTTCAACAGATTATGGGACACATGCAAATTCAACCACAAAGCGGTATCAGCTCACACCTGTCAGAATAACCCTCAGCAAGAAAACTACAAACAATAAATACTGAAGGTGTTTTGGAGAAATGCATACCCTCAACTTTAAGTTGGACGTAACCTGGAAAGAGCCACTAATGAGAACTGAATGGTGGTGCCTTTAAAACGTACACACTGAGTTACCATATGATACAGCAAGCCCACTCCTTGGACTATAACATAAGAAGATAGAACTGGAAAGACACAGGCAAGCAAATGTGTATTGCAGCAGTATCACAATAGCCAAGACATGGAGACAACCAAAAAGTCCATCAAGAGGTGCGTGGCCAAAGAAGAACTGGTACACGTACAGATGGAATATTAGCCAGGGGAAAAAATAAAACAATGCCATTTGCAGCACCATGTATGATTCTTGAGGTAATCAGGCAAATTGTACTAAGTCAGAAAGCAAAAGACACATATCCTATAATATCACTTATAGGTCTTAGCTAAAAATTGATACCAATGAAGATATTTCCACAGAGAAATGCAATCACAGATTCACTAAACTAACTTATGGTTCACCAAATGGAAAGGTGTGAGGATTGGATACATTAGGATATTGGGGTTAACATAGATATAGAAACAAACGTGAAATGTGTAATCACAAAGACCTAGGTAATACCAAAAGAAGATTATTCAACATTGTATCATAACCTACATGGGAAAATGATCCAAAGAAGAATAGATATATGTATAGGTTTAAAAGAACCACATCTTGCACACCTAGAAGAAACAAAACATTTTAATCAAATTTGCTCTGATAAAAAATAAAAATTAAATTAAAAAAGAACAAGAAGTAATGAGAAATAAACTTAAGGGGCTTTTTGCTGGCACATTGCATTCTAATTTACAACCAGAACATGACTTCCATTAAGGCTCTGTCATCACTAATAAAGCAGCTTTATAATCAATGTTGAAGGTAGCTTAAAAGAAGTCTCACTAATTATTGATAGTAACAAGAAAACAAAGAAAAGTAAAAATCTCACTGCAAAAAGTATACATAGAGTAAGTCAAGGTAGATCAAACACTTATTAAACTTCTGTAAAGAATAAAAGACAACAGTAGTATGTTTTTTTTAAAAAGAGAGGGCCCAAATAAATCTGAAATGAAAGAGTTGATGTTACAACAGACCCCACAGAAATGCAAAGTATCCTAAGATACACACAGGGTAACTCAGGGGTCAGATTGGACAGAGCCCACTCTCCAGTCCCCTGTACATGACTTACAGGAGCCTCAGGAACTGAGGAGGGGGTCCCTGAGGAGAGGCTCAAGATAGAATATGGTAGGCATTAACATGGCTCCATTCATCTTAAACATGCCTGAACTACATTCACACGAGATGATTTTGTCCTGTATGTACATCGGCACCTCTAGTCGGAACTGCAGATCTTTGGCTTCACCACCTCTACTGACAGCATTAGCTTCACCTGCTGTGGACCGTCTCCTATAGGATCTCTAGAAACACAAAGCATCGAAGCTTCACAGGACCCAGAGTCTGTGCGACTCCACGCAGAGTCTCAGAGTCTCAACTCCACTCAGATACTCCACTCTTGGAGGGCACACACAAAGTAGTGAGCACATCAGAACCCAGGGGAAGGAGCAGTGACCCCGTAGGAGAATGACCAGAACTACCTGATAGTTTTAGAGGGTCTCCTTCAGAGGCAGGTGGTAGCTGTGGCTGTGGCTCACCGTGAGGACAACGACACTGGCAGCAGAAGTTCTGGGAAATACTCCTTAGTGTGAGCCCTCCCAGAGTCCGCCATTAGCCCCACCAAGAGCAAGGTAGGCTCCAGTGCTGGGTCACCTCAGGCGAAACTACCAACAGGGAGGGAACCCAGCCCCATGCATCAGCAGAGAAGTGGATTAAACTTTTTATTAAAGTTTTATTTAATCTGCAGACAAGCAGATTAAAGCTTTGCCCACCAAAGCAACACCCAGCTCTACCCACCACCAGTCCCTCCCATCAGGAAGCTTGCACAAGCCTCTAAGATAGACTCATCCACTGGAGAGCAGACAGCAGAAGCAAGAAGAACTACAATTCTGCAGCCTGTGGAAGGAAAACCACATTCACAGAAAGATAGACAATATGAAAAGGCAGAGGACTTTATACCAGATTAAGGAACAAGAGAAAACCCTAGGAAAAAACCGAAATGAGGTGGAGATAGGGAACCTTCCAGGAAAAGAATTCAGAATAATGATAGTGAACATGATCCAAGACCTTGGCAAAAGAATGGAGGCAAAGATCGAGAAGATGCAAGAAATGCTTAACAAAGACCTAGAAGAATTAAGGAGCAAACACCTAGAACAATTAAAGAAGAAACAAACAGAGGTGAACAATATAATAACTGAAATGAAAAATACACTAGAAGGAATCAGTAGCAGAATAACTGTGACAGAAGAACGGATAAGTGACCTGGAAGACAGAAAGGTGGAAATCACTGCCATGGAACAGAATAAAGAAAAAGAATGAAAATAAATGAAGACACCCTAAGAGTCCTCTGGGACAACATTAAACGCAACAACATTCACATCATAGGGGTCCCAGAAGGAGAAGAGAGAGAGAAAGGACCCGAGAATACATTTGAAGAGATTATAGTCGAAAACTTCCCTAGCATGGGAAAAGAAATAGCCACCCAAGTCCAGGAAGTGCAGAGAGTCCCAGTCAGGATAAATCAAAGGAGAAAAATGCCAAGACCCATAGTTACCAAATTGACAAAAATTGAAGACAAAGAAACATTATTGAAAGCAACAAGGGAAAAATGGCAAATAACATACAAGGGAACTCCCATAAGGATAACAGCTGATTTCTCAGCAGAAAATCTACAAGCCAGAAGGGAGTGGCATAAATTTAAAGTGATGAAAGGGAAGAACCTACAACCAAGAGTACTCCACCCAGCAAGGATCTCATTCAGATTTGACAGAGAAATCATAAGCCCTACAGACAAGCAAAAGCTAAGAGAATTCAGCACCATGAAACCAGCTCTACACCAAATGCTAAAGGAACTTCTCTAAGTGGGAAACACAAGAGAAGCAAAGGACCCACCAAGACAAACCCATAACAATTAAGAAAATAGTAATAGGAACATACATATCAATAATTACCTTAAACGTGAATGGACTAAATGTTCCAACCAAAAGACACAGGCTCTCTGAATGGATACAAAAACAAGACCCATATATATGCTGTCTACAAGAGACCCATTTCAGACCTAGGGACACATACAGACTGAAAGTGAGGCAATGGAAAAATATATTCTATGCAAATGAAAATCAAAAGAAAGCTGGAGTAGCAATACTCATATCAGATAAAATAGACTTTAAAATAAAGAATGTTACAAGAGACAAGGAAAGACACTACATAATGGTCAAGGGATCAATCCAAGAAGAAGATATAACAATTATAAATATATATGTGCCCAACATAGGAGCACCTCAATACAAAAGGCAACTGCTAACAGCTATAAAAGAGGAAATCAACAGTAACACAATAATAGCAGGGGAATTTAACAGCTCACTTACACCAGTGGAGATCATCCAGACAGAAAATTAATAAGGAAACACAAGCTTTAAATGACAAAATAGACCAGATATAGTTAATTGATATTTATAGGACATTCCATCCAAAAACAGCAGATTACACGTTCTTCTCAACTGCACACGGAACATTCTCCAGGATAGATCACATCTTGGGTCACAAATGAAGCCTCAGTAAATTTAAGAAAACTGAAATCATATCAAGCAGCTGTTCCGACCACAATGCTATGAGATTAGAAATCAATAACAGGGACAAAACCGTAAAAAACACAGACACATGGAGGCTAAACAATACGTTACTAAATAACCAAGAGATCACTGAAGAAATCAAAGAGGAAATCAAAAACTACCTAGAGACAAATGACAACAAAAACACGATGATCCAAAACCTATGGGATGCAGCAAAAGCAGTTCTAACAGGGAAGTTTATAGCAATACAAGCCTACCTCAAGAAACAAGAAAAATCTCAAATAAACAATCTAACCTTACACCTAGAGGAACTAGAGAAAGAAGAACAAAACCCAAAGTTAGTAGAATGAAAGAAATCATAAAGATCAAAGCAGAAATAAATGAAATAGAAGCCAAGAAAATGAAAGCAAAGATCAATCAAACTAAAAGCCGGTTCTTTGAGAAGATAAACAAAAATGATAAACCTTCAGCCAGACTCAAGAAAAAGAGGGAGAGGAATCAAATCAACAAAATTAGAAGTGAAAAAGGTGAAGTTACAACAGACACCACAGGAATACAAAGCATCCTAAGAGACTGCTACAAGCAACTCTATGCCAATAAAATGGAAAACCTGGAAGAAATGGACAAATTCTTAGAAAGGGATAACCTTCCAAGACTGAACCAGGAAGAAATAGAAAATATGAACAAACCTATCACGAGCAATGAAATTGAAACTGTGATTAAAAATCTTCCAACAAACAAAAGTCCAGAACCAGATGGCATCACAGGTGAATTCTGTCAAACATTTAGAGAAGAGCTAACACCCAACTTTCTCAAATTCTTCAAAACAATTGCAAGGGAAGGAACACTCCCAAACTCATTCTATGAGACCACCGTCACCCTGATACCAAAACCAGACAAAGATACTACAAGGAAAGAAAATTATAGACCAATATCACTGATGAATATAGATGTAAAAATCCTCAACAAAATACTAGCAAACAGAATCGAACAACACATTAAAAGGATCATACACCATGATCAAGTGGGGTTTATCCCAGGGATGCAAGGATTCTTCAATATACACAAATCAATGTGATACACCATATTAACAAATTGTAGAATAAAACCATATGATCATCTCAATAGATGCAGGAAAAGATTTTGAGAAAATTCAACACCCATTTATGATAAAAACTCTGCAGACTGTGGGCATAGAGGGAAACTACCTCAACATAATAAAGGCCATATATGACAAACGCACAGCAAACATCATTCTCAACGGTGAAAAACTGAAAACGTTTCCTTTAAGATCAGGAACAAGACGAGGATGTCCACTCTCACCACTACTATTCAACATAGTTTTGAAAGTCCTAGCCATGGCAATCAGAGAAGAAAAAGAAATAAAAGGAATACAAAAAGGAAAAGAAGAAGTAAAATTGTCACTGTTTGCAGATGACATCATATCATAGATAGAGAATCCTAAAGATGCCACCAGAAAACCACTGGAGCTAATCAATGAATTTGATAAAGTTGCAGGATACAAAGTTAATGCACAGAAATTGCTTGCATTCCTATACACTAACAATGAAAGAACAGAAAGAGAAATTAAGGAAACAATCCCATTACCACTGCAAGAAAAATAAAATACCTAGGAGTAAACCTACCTAAGGAAGTAAAAGACCTGTACTCAGAAAACTATAAGACACTGATGAAAGAAATCAAAGATGATATAAACAGATGGAGACATATACCATGTTCTTGGATTAGAAGAATCAATATTGTGAAAATGACTATACTACCCAAAGCAATCTACAGATTCAATGCAATCCCTATCAAAATACCTTTGGAACTTTCTACAGAACTAGAAAAAAAAATCTTAAAATTTGTCGGGAGACACAAAAGACCCCGGATAGCCAAAACAGTCTTGAGGGGGAAAAAAAAGAGCTGGAGGAATCAGACTTCCAGACTTCAGACTATATTACAAAGCTACAGTAATCAAGATAATATGGTACTGGCACAAAAACAGAAATATAGATCAATAGAACAGGATAGAAAGCACAGAGTTAAACCCACGTACCTACGGTCCACTAATCTATGACAAAGGAGGCAAGGGTATACAATGGAGAAAAGACCGTGTCTTCAGTAAGTGGTGCTGGGAAAACTGGACAGCTACATGTAAAAGAATGAAATTAGAACACTCCCTAACACCATACACAAAAATAAACTCAAAATGGATTAGAGACCTAAATGTAAGACCAGCCACTATAAAACTCTTAGAGGAAAACATAAGCAGAACAGTCTATGACATAAATCACAGCAAGATCCTTTTTGACCCACCTCCTAGAGAAATGGAAATAAAAACAAAAATTAAAAAATGGGACTTAATGAAATTTAAAATCTTTTGCACAGCAAAGGAAAACATAAGCAAGATGAAAAGACAACCATCAGAATGGGAGAAAATATTTTCAAATGAAGCAAATGGCAAAGGATTAACCTCCAAAAAGCAGCTCCTGTAGCTCAATATCACAAAAGCAAACGACCCAATCCAAAAATGGGCAGAAGACCTAAATAGACATTTCTCCAAAGAAGATATACAGGTTGCCAACAAACACATGAAAGGATGCTGAACATCACTAATTATTAGAGAAATGCAAATCAAAACTACAATGAGGTATCACCTCACACCAGTCAGAATGGCCATCATCAAAAAATCTACCAACAATAAATGCTGGAGAGGCATTTACTGGAGAAAAGGGAACCCTCTTGCACTGTTGGTGGGAATGTAAATTGATATAGCCACTAGGGAGAACAGTATGGGGGTTCCTTAAAAACTAAAAATAGAACAACCGTACAACCCAGCAATCCCACTACTGGACATTTACCCTGAGAAAACCATAATTCAAAAAGAGTCATGTACCACAATGTTCATTGTAGCTCTATTTACAATAGCCAGGACATGGAAGCAACCTAAGTGTCCATCAACAGATAACTGGATAAAGAAGATGTGGCACATATATACAATGGAACATTATTCAGCCATAAAAAGAAACGAAATTGAGTTATTTGTAGTGAGGTGGATGGATCTAGAGTCTGTCCTACAGAGTGAAGTAAGTCAGATAGAGAAAAACAAATACCGTATGCTAACACATATATGGAATCTAAAAGAAAAAAGATTATGAAGAACCTAGGGGCAGGAAAGGATTAAGGACACAGACGTAGAGAAAGGACTTGAGGACACGGGGAGGGGGAAGGGTAAGCTGGGACAAAGTGAGAGAGTGGTATGGACATATATACACTACCAAATGTAAAATTGATAGCTACTGGGAAGCAGCCACATAGCACAGGGAGATCAGCTCAGTGCTTTGTGACCACCTAAAGGGGTGGGATAAGGGAGTGAGAGGGTGGTGCAAGAGGGAGGGGATATGGTGTTATATGTATACGTATAGCTGATTCACTTTTTTATACAGCAGAAACTAACACACAATTGTAAAGCAATTATACTCCAATAAAGATGTAAAAGGAAAAAAAAGAAAGCCCAGAGATAAACCTACACACCTATGGTCCACTAATCTATGACAAAGGAGGCAAGGATATACAATGGAGAAAAGACAGTCTCTTCAATAAGTGGTGCTGGGGAAAATGGACAGCTACATGTAAAAGAATGAAATTAGAACACTCCCTAACACCATACACAAAAAATAAACTCAAAATGGATTAGAGACCGAAATGTAAGACCGGACACTATAAAACTCTTAGAGGAAAACATAGGAAGAATACTCTTTGAGAAAAATCACAACAAGATCTTTTTTGATCCACCTACTAGAGTAATGGAATAAAAAACAAAAATAAACAAATGGGAGCAAATGAAACCTAAAAGCTTTTGCAAAGCAAAGGAAACTACAAACAAGACGAATAGACAACCTCAGAATGGGAGAAAATATTTGCAAATGAATCAATGGACAAAGGATTAATCTCCAATATATATAAACAGCACATGCAGCTCAACAGTAAAAAAACAAACAACCCAATCCAAAAATGGGCAGATGTCCTAAATAGACATTTGTCCCGAGAAGACATACAGATGGCCAAGAAGCACATGAAAAGCTGCTCAACATCACTAATTATTAGAGAAATATAAACCAAAACTACAATGAGGTATCACCTCACACAAGTTAGAATGGGCATCATCAGAAAATCTACAAACAACAAATGCTGGAGAGGGTGTGGAGAAAAGGGAACCCTCTTACACTATTTGTGGGGATGTAAATTGATACAGTCACTATGGAGAACAGTATGGAGGTTCCTTAAGAAACTAAAAATAGAATTACCATATGACCCAGCAATCCCACTACTGGGCATATACCCAGAGAAAAGCATAATTCAAAAAGAAATCCACACAATGTTCATTGCAGCACTATTTACAATAGCCAGGTCATGGAAGCAACCTAAATGCCCATAGACAGACGAATGGAAAAGATGTGGTACATATATAAAATGGAATATAACTCAGCCATAGAAAGGAACGAAATTAGGTCATTTGTAGAGATGTGGATAGATCTTGAGACTGTCATACAGAGTGAAGTAAGTCAGAAAGAGAAAAACAAATATCATATTTAAGCGCATACATGTGGAACCTAGAAAAATGGTACAGATGAACCGGTTTGCAAGGCAGAAATAGAGACACAGATGTAGAGAACAAATGTATGGACACCAAGGGGGGAAAGTGGCAGGGTGGTGGTGGTGGGATGAATTGCGAGCCTGGGATTGACATATATACACTTATATGTATAAAATAGATAACCAGTAAGAACCTGCTGTATAAAAAAATGAATAAAATTAAAAAATTAAAACATAAATAATATTTTAAAAACATAAAACAGAAAGAAAGTTCTTTCCTTCCCATAGACGTATGTATATGAATGAATTATTTCCATGCTTATATCTATAAATACAAAAAGAGGAATAAAACCTACCTTGAACCAAAAAAAAAAAAAAAACAGAACCCACTGGTCATACAGAGGAAAACCCTATCAGGGCACTTGCTCCAGTGGTAAACAATTCTGAAGTTGGTCAGAGGTGGGGAATCGTCTCCCATGCAGCCAGCAGCCCCCCCGCAAGGAGTGTCCTCATTGCAAAGCTGGGGGACCGTGAGGAGGTGTCTCTGAATAAACGTGAGCTGAGCCCCAGGCCAGCTGCTGCTGAACTTTTCCCACCCTTCCCAGGTAAAACACCTGAATGTGTGCAAAGACTTTAAAGCCTAGAGGAAGGGGCTTGGAGTCACACCAGCGACAGCACGCAGGACAACTTGGTGCCTGCAGGTCAGCCAGGATGGTCCTGGCCCCAGGCGCTCTTCTGGAAGCTTTCCATTTCCCTGCCTGAGGTACCCCTCCTGTCCCGGCCCCCACTGCTATTTTCCTTCCTCACCTCTGCCCGGGTAGAAATTCCAGCAGCAGGTGTGGGTGACACATCCTCTTCTTTAGCAGGTGGCAGCCCGGCAACTCCTGCAGAAAGTCCAGCAGAGCCCCACTCACACGGGGCCACTCATAGAGCCGTGGGCGCTACTCCCTCCCACCAGCACAGCCCCGAGACTGCTGACGGGGCAGAGAATATGGCATCAGGCACAGCTGCAGAGGCTTTTGCTGCCTGGAGGGGTGTTTATATTGACCTCAACCCAGGCACACCTGGGAAGGGCTGGCCGGCAGGGTCAGGCTGCCCAGGTCAGCCAATCTTCGCCCCTCAGGGTCTCAGAGTTGCAGAAAATGGGCTTTGCTGCACCGACCAGGTCCAAGGAACAGATGTAGGGTCCCGAGAGTCAGGATAGACCAGGGGCGGCAGCCCTGGCTTGTTTTCTAATCATTTTATCTGGTCCATGAGTGGGAGACAACTTCAAGAAGACCCTCTCCTAATGAGAGGAACCCAGGAGTCAGGGTGAGGAGGGGTGGTGGATGGAGACAGAGGCCTGGTGCCCCGGCTGCAGTGGAAGCCCCTGGAAGACCAGGCGGAGGGAGGCCGCACAGAGAGAAGCCTAGGGTCACAGACGTGTCGGAGCTGATGTTTGTTAGTTCAAGCCCTGCTCTGAGGTGCTCTGTGTCAGCTCTGAGCGACAGGTGTGCTGGGGGTGCTCTGCAATGAGGGCTATGTGCACGGTTCCTGTGTGCCCAGCCCTTCCAGGGTACCTGTCCAGGGGAGCTCCATATCCAGGGAGGGGCCTGCCCACGAGAGCCCCGTGGGCTGCTGGGTACCTGCCCAGGTGAGTTCCATATCTTGGGAGGGGCCTGACCATGAGAGCCCCGTGGGCTGCTGGGTACCTGCCCAGGTGAGTTCCATATCCTGGGAGGGGCCTGCCCACGAGAGCCCCGTGGGCTGCTGGGTACCTGCCCAGGTGAGCTCCATATCCTGGAAGGGGCCTCCCCACGAGAGCCCCGTGGGCTGCTGGGTACCTGCCCAGGTGAGCTCCATATCCTGGGAGGGGCCTGCCCACGAGAGCCCCGTGGGCTGCTGGGTACCTGCCCAGGTGAGCTCCATATCCTGGGAGGGGCCTGACAATGAGAGCCCCGTGGGCTGCTGGGTACCTGCACAGGTGAGCACCATATCTTGGGAGGGGCCTGACCATGAGAGCCCCGTGGGCTGCTGCATACCTGCCCAGGTGAGTTCCATATCCTGGGAGGGGCCTGACCATGAGAGCCCCGTGGGCTGCTGGGGACCTGGTAAAGGACGCCAGGACAGTCAGTGAAGCCACAGAGGATATACATCCAGTAGTTCCTAATTCCTATACCCTGCTGGTCATTCTACCATCCACCAAGACATGGTATTCTGTATTAGACTTCAATGATGCCTTCTTCTGTATTCCATTAGTCCCAGAGTCACAAGAAATTTTGGCTATGAGTGGCAAGACTCAACGTACAACAAAAATAATACTGCTGGGCTGTCCTGCCCCAGGGGTTCAAAAATTCCCACACCATCTTTGGGGAAATGTTAGCTAAAGCCCTAAAAGATCTACCTCGGGAGAAGGGAACCCTCCTCCAATATGCAGACGACATTCTGATCGCCAGCCCTACTAAGGAGGCCTCTGCACTACCTAGCCAATAAAAGATAGAAGGTGTCCAAGAAAAAGGCTCAAATATCACAGACTAAGGTGACTGCCTGGGCTTCTATTCTCACAGAAGATCGGAGAAGCCCATCCCAGGAAAGGGAAGAAGCCATTTGCAGCCTCACCTGTCCTAAAACTAGAAGACAGCTTAGGGGTTCCTGGGGAGACCGGGGTTTGCTGCATCTGGATCCCTAACTACAGTCTAATAACTGGGCCTCTATATGAAACACTGAAAGGAAAAGATGATGATCCTTTTGAATAGAATCCAGAAGCGGCCTTTCAAGAAAGGAAAGAGCAGTCAATTCAGACCCTTGTCCTGGACCTCCCTAATTTAGCTAAACCCTTTGACCTTTACATTCCTGGTCGAAGGCGAATCACCCTTGGAGTATTAGTGCAAAAACTGGGACCACTTGAAATGGAACAACGCAAGAATGCCCTCCAGGCATTGGCCAGCCACCCCATCCGACCAGGATACTGGGGGTATCTAAAAACCTGGAAATGAGCAGCCCGCAAGGCCAGCTCCCTCCTAAGGGAAAAGGACGCCACTTGGTGTTCCTAACCACCCACCATGCCCTGAAGTTGCAGGGATCACTCCGTGGGCACAATGACCTCGAGTGAGGAGGCCCTCCAACTCCAACCTCCAGAGAGACAACCTGGGGCAACGGGCCCCCATGACGACTCGTGTGACCATCACTTGACCTGGAGCTTCTCTCAGAAAACCACAAGAGTGTGCCCCAAAAGAACAGACTATGGCTTGCAGGACTTACTGCACCCAGAGCGGAGCTAATAAACTTGGCAGGGGAACCGTAAATAACGCTGCCACCATAGAAAAGCCTACAGACACCACTGTGACGGCGACCAATGAGACCAGCTGGACTCCTGGCTACTTCAAAAGGCCGTTGACTGAGTGGCCGTCATGGTCCTGGATCACCACCGGCCCTGGACTGTCTGGGAGTTGAGCAGGCAGGGCTCTGACACCTGGTGTTGTTTGTATGTTAATTCAGTGGCCTAACTGAAGAAAGCGCAGACTACTGGTCAGAGCATCTAGGCTGGCAGAAACCGTCAGCCTAAGGGGGCCGAACCAATGTGGAACAGGGTAAAACCGGCCCCCCCAGCGTCCCTGCGCATATATTTCCTGGACCCTTAAAGGTCATTAGAATCTATAAAGCTTCCAACGCTGGTGCTCAGGCAGACGAGCAGTGAGGGAGGAGGCCTGGGGACAATCAACCTCACCTGGAGGCTGCTGGGGAGAAGTCCTGCCCCTCCCCCCGGGTATGAGGACACCCAACTCAACACGAAGCATTTACAGAAGAGGTGTCTGCACCCTCAGCGCCCCAAGAATGTGGAATGGGACAAGAGGCAGAGGAGGGGTTTGTCACTGGCAAAGCCCATTAAAAATTCCTGGGAGATAAAAATAGAATCTGGGCAATAAAATAAAGTCTAACCTTTTTTTCCTTTGTGCTTTTTCTAATTTCACTTGTTCCTAGGTTTCCACAGGCAGAGGTCCCACACCCGGCACTTCAGACCCGATTTCCTAGTGCAAGATGGCTGGGCCGACACCTCAGCTCTCCGGGCCCCGTGCAGACTCCGCCACATAGAGCCTGAGCTCCAGCCAACCCAGCCCTCGAGAGCTCCGCCCCGTCCCTCCCGCTGACGCTGACGGGATCCCTACACAGCAGCCCGGCCCACAGCCCGCGGGGGAGCGCATGCTCTCACCTCTCCATTCTCTGATCAAAATATAAAGTTTTCCTTTGCTTCTGAGCCAAACTCAGTCTCGATCTGTTGGCTCCAATGACACTCGGCAGGGGGACCCTTGTTGGGGCCCACTCTGCAGGATCAGTAACAGAATTTGAGAACATTGTAACTTCAAAGAATAGATGCGTGAGCCAAACTGTTATTAACAAAGAGCAGTGTATAAGGCTCGTGTAAAATAAGATGTTTCTAACACTTCCATTTGATATTTCCATCACTTTATTATAAGCAAGTTCAGTGGAGGGGTTTGTCATATTTGTCAGGCCAACATTAGAGAAATGCAGTGATTTCTTTCCAAGGATGTGGATCTACTAATCTTGGCTGAAGGTTCAATCTTGTTTTGAATGATTTTCCATTGAAAATGATACCTCTCTTTCAGCTCCTGGATTTCTGCGAAGTATAAAATCTTATATATTTTATTACCAAAGGGTAAAGGTGGGAGGAGGGATAAATTAACAGTTTCGGATTAACATATACACACTTCTATGTATAAAATATATCATCAACAAGGAACTATTGAATAGCACAGGGAACTATACTCAATATTTTGTAATAACCCCTAAGGGGAAATAATCTGAAAAAAAATAGATATCTATATCGACATCATGTATCAACTACAGATAAAAAGGAACCTAAAGGAGGCCGATGGCGAGCGTTTCTGACCCTGAAGACTTCACTCACCTAAATTTCGGACTCTGCTTACGGCCCAAGTCCCTTAATGAACATACATGTACCAGTGGCTTAAAAATTCGCCAGATTGGGGTTTGGGGAGACACTGATTTGGGAAAATCCCTGGTGTTCTCCTTACATACATGGGAACTTTCCTACAGCTAAAACATGCCTGTGATACCCAGAAGATGGTACACGGTTGGATCAGGAAGATTTTGGAAAAGGCACCTCATCTCTTAATCTCACGGTGGTCGAGTTCACCCCACCAGCCTCTTTCCTAACAATCTCCCCACTTGAGGATGTCAGCACCTTCAATGTCCTGTTACACAGAGTTGGGAATTTGTCCACAGGATGAAGGGGAAGGAGGAGAAACAATGAGAGACAAGCCCTAGATGTTCGGACAGGCAAATGTCACTCTAATTTCCAATCAGGAAGAAGAATTAAGCAAAGGCTTAGCCTGCCGCCCGAAACCACAGTAGGAGCAGAAGCACACCACCAGTTTTGCGGCCAGCTCCCAAAAAAGCGAGTTGACAAATGAAGCTCAGGAAACTTCAATTCACAAATCTGCAGAATTATAAATTATGACTCTCCAAGCAAGCCGGAAATGCAAATCAGCAATACAAAGAAGTCTCACTTCCCATCGGTCAAAGGGGACCATGCGGAAAAAAGGGTAAAAACCAGAAATGCAGAAAAGGCCATGGAGAAAAGGGAGACTTGTTATGCTGATGGGGGGGATGTAAACTGTTAACGGCCACTCTGTAGAAGTGTATGGTGTTTCCTAAAACATCTAAAAATCACAGCTAGAGAGCATAGGGCACTTCCACTCATGGGCGTATAAATTGGGAAATCTAAAATTCAACAAGACACGGGCACCCCGAAGTTTAGGGCTGCTCTGTTGACAAGAAACTCCAATTCGGTACACCTTAAATATCCCAGGTGAGAGAAAAATGGATAAAGAAGTTGTGGTACTTACGTACAATGGAATATCACTCAGCCATGTAATAAATGTTATAAGGCTAGTAGCAGCATGCTGACTGGATTTACGTACGACGTTTAGAAGTGAAATAAGTCACACAGAAAAAGACACTTATTATAAGATATCACTTATAGAGGGAATGTAAACATCGCTACAAAGGACCTGTACTACAAAACAGAATAGAGCCACACATTTAGAGAACACACCATGGCTGCTTAACGGAAAGGTGAGGTGGGGTGAGGCATAAAACAAGGGTTTGAAATTACCACAGATAGCGTTCCATAAACCACATATGTAACAGACAAGCCCTATTCCTTGCTCAGTGAACTGGACTCCAAACCCCCTATTCAATGCACAAAAAATATATCTGACTAGTAAGAATCTTAAAACCTATGTATTGATATCTCTCTGTAAGTGAATCAAGTGGGTTTAAAACGGTGTAAACACAGCAGTGAAAATCAGCTAAACCCCAATATAAAAATAAATTTCAAAAAAAAAAACAACAAAGATATTGAAAGAGAGAGAAATTCTTACAGAGATCGTTCAGGGGCTTTGAAGCAACTTGGATTGAGCATATCTAGACCCACAGCTGGATTACACATAAGGCTGGAAACTGTTCGGGCTGAGAGGATTGGTGAGATTGGGTGAGCAAACGAAGACACTTTAAAGTAATACTGCGTGGTACCCATTTCATTTGTTCCAAATCTCCAGGTTCAAGGGAATCATCCTACAGCGAAAACATGCATGGGAAACCCAGATGATGATACACCGTGTGATCAGGAAAGGTTTCTAAAATGCACCTCATTTCACATCTCCTGGTGCTCGGGTTCCCCCCATCCAGCAGCTTTACCAACAATCTCCCCACTTGGAGAATCAGCACCTTTAACCTATTGTTTCATACAGGTTGCAATTTGTCCTGAGGATGAACGGGATGACGGGGAACCCATGAGAGACTAGCTCTAGGTGTTGGGACAGGCACAGGTCACTCTAATTTCCCATCAGGAAGAAGAATTAACGACAGGCTCATCCTGCCCCATGGAACCAGAATAGTGCCTGAAGCAATCCTGCGGTTTTGCAGCCAGCTCCCAAAAAAGCCATTTGAAAAATGTAGCTCAGGGGCACTGTAATTCACAACCTTGCAGGGTTATAAATGATAACTCTCATCCAAAAATATACCAAGGGGAGGCAACGAACAGTATTTGAAAGCAAGGCAGAATTGCAGGAAACAGATTTCAGGAGGAAGATACGAATTGTCTTTAAAGCACATGAAAAGCGGGAAAACGTGGACAATGATGCACTTGGCCAAAAAGGGCGTATGCATTTTTTCCTGAATATATTTAGGAAAAAACGCATACGCTCTTTTTGGCCAATCAAGCAACCCGGAAAGGAAAATCAGCACTACAAAGAAGTCTCACTTCCCATAGGTCAAAAGGGCCATCCTTAAAAAGTGTAAAAACCAGACATGCAGGCAGGACAGGCCAGGGAGAAAAGGGAGCCTTGTTAGGCTGATGGGCGGGATGAGAAATGCCAATGGTAACTCGGGTATGGTGTTTCATAAAACATCTAAAAAACACAGCTAGAGAGCATAGGGCTCTTCCACTCATAGGTGTATACAATGGGAAATCTAAAACTCAACAAGACACGGGCACCCCAAAGTTTAGGGCTGCTCTGTTTACAAGAACCTCCACTTTGGTACACCTTAAATATCCCAGGAAAGACAAAAATGGATAATGAAGTTGTGGTACTTATGTACAATGGAATATCACTCAGCCATGAAATCAATGTCATAAGGCTAGTAGCAGCAGGCTGAGTGGATTTACGTACCATGTTTCTAAGTGAAATAAGTCACACAGAAAAAGGCACTTATCATAAGATATCACTTATACAGTGAATGTAAAAATCGCTACACATGACCTGTACTACAAAACAGAGCAGAGTCACACATTTAGAAAACAAACTATGGCTACTTAACAGGAAACGTGAGGTGGCGTGAGACATAAAACAAGGGTTTGAAATTAGCACAGATAGCGTTCCATAAACCACATATGTAACAGACAAGCCTTAAACTTTTCTAAGTGAACTGGACTCCACACCCCCTATTCAAGGCACAAGAATATATCTGACTAGTAAGAATCTTAAAACCTATGTATTGATACAGCTTTGTAAGTGAATCAAGTGGGTGTAAAGTGGCATAAACACAGCAGTGAAAATCAGCTAAACCCAGTTATAAAAAAAAACCCAAGAAAGACAGTGAAAGAGAGAGAAATTCGTACATAGTTCGTTCAGGGGCAGTGAAGCAACCTGGACTGACCATATCAAGACCCACAGCTGGATTAGACATAAGGCTGGACACTCTTGGGGCCGAGAGGATTGGTGAGGTTGGGTGAGCAAACGCAGACCCTTTAAAGTAATACTGTGTTGTACCCATTCTATGGGTCCTAAAATCTCCAGGTTCAAGGGAATCTTCCTACAGCGAAAAAATGCATGGGAAACCCAGTGGATGGTATACAGTGTGATTGGGAAAGGCTTCTGAAACGCACCTCATTTCTCATCTCCTGGTGCTCGGGTTCGCCATTCCAGGCGCTTTACTAACAATCTCCCCACTGGAGAATCAGCACCTTTAACTTCCTGTCTCGTACAGGTTGCAATTTGTCCTGAGGATGAATGCTAAGGGGGGAACCCATGAAAGAGGAGCTCTACGTGTTGTGACAGGCACACATCATTCTAATTTCCCATGAGAAAGAAGAATTAAACACAGGCTCAGCCTGCCCCACGGAACAAGAATAGGGCCTAAAGCAATCCTGCAGTTTTGCGGCGAGCTGCCAAAAAAGCGAGTTGAAAAATGGAGCTCAGGGGCACTGCAATTCACTAACCTGCAGAGTTATAAATGATCACTCTCGTCCAAAAATATATTGAGGGGAGGCAATGAAGACGATTTGAAAGAAGGCAACATTACAGGAAACAGATTTCAGGAGGTAGATTCAAATCGCCTTTAAAGCACATGAAAAGCGGCAAAACAACGACAATCCTGCACTTGGCCAAAAAGGGTGTAGGCGTTTTTTCCTGAATATATTCAGGAAAAAACGTATACGCCCTTTTCAGCCAACCAAGCAAGCCGGAAAGGCAAATCAGCACTACAAAGAAGTCTCCCTTGCCATGGGTCAAAGGGGCCATCCTAAAAAAGTACAGAATCCAGAAATGCAGGACAGGCCAGGGAGAAAAGGGAGCCTTGTTAGGCTGATGGGCGGGATGTAAATTGCCAACGGCCACTCTGGAGAAGTGTATGGTGTTTCCTAAAACATCTAAAAAACACAGCTTGAGAGCATAGGGCACTTCAACTCCTGGGCGTACAAAATGGGAAAATTAACAATCAACAAGACACGGGCACCCCACAGTTTAGGGCTGCTCTGTTTACAAGAACCTCCACTTCAGTACACCTTAAATTCGCCACAATAGAGAAAAATGGATAAAGAAGTTGTGCTACTTATGTACAATGGAATAGCACTCAGCCATGAAATCAATGTCATACGGCTAGTAGCAGCATGATGAGTGGATTTCGGTATGCTGTTTCTACGTGAAATAAGTCACCCAGAAAAAGACACTTATCATAAGATAACACTTATAGAGGGAAAATAAAAATCGCTACACATTACCTGATTACAAAACAAAACAGAGTCACACATTTAGAAAACACTGGATGGCTGCTTAACTGGAAAGGTGAGGTGGGGTGAGGCATAAAACAAGGGTTTGAAATTAGCACAGATACCGTTTCATAAACCAAATATGTAACAGACAAGACCTACCCCTCGCTCAGTGAACTGGACTCAACATCCCCTATTCACCACACAAGAACATATCTGACTAGTAAGAATCTTAAACCCTATGTATTGCTATCTCTCTGTAAGTGAGTCAAGTGGGTGTAAAGCATCATAAACACAGCAGTGAAAAGCAGCTAAACCCCATTATAAAAATCAATTACTTTTAAAAACCCGTGAAACAAAGACAGTGAAAGAGAGAGAAATTCTTAACAAATTCGTTGAGGGGCTGTGATGCCACCTGGATTGACCATATCTAGACCCACAGCTGATTGAGACATAAGGGTGGACACTCTTGGGGCTGAGAGGTTTGGTGAGGTTGGGGGAGCAAACGCAGACCCTTTAAAGTAATACTGCGTGGTACCCATCCCATGGGTCCCAAATCTCCAGGTTCAAGGGCATCTTCCTACATCGAAAACAAGCATGAGAAACCCAGACGATGGTACACCGTGTGATCGGGAAAGGTTTCTAAAACGCACCTCATTTCTCATCAGCTTGTGCTCGGATTCGCCATTCCAGCCGCTTTACTAGCCATGACCCTCCGTGAAGAATCAGCACCTTTAACCTCCTGTTCCGTACAGGTTGCAATTTGTCCTGAGGATGAACGGGAAGAGGGGGAACCAATGGGAGACTAGCTCTAGGTGTTGGGACAGGCACAGGTCACTCTATTTTCCCATCAGGAAGAAGAATTAACCACAGGCTTAGCCTGCTGCCCGGAACCACAATAGGACCTGTAGCAATCCTGTGCTTTTGCGGCCAGCTCCCAGAAAGCGAGTTGAAAAATGGAGCTCAGGGGCACTGCAATTCACAAACCTGCAGAGTTATAAATGATAACTCTTGTCCACAAATATATTGAGGGAAGGCAACGAAGAGGATTTGAAAGCAAGGCAGAATTGCAGGAAACAGATTTCAGGAGGTAGATTCGAATCGCCTTTAAAGCACAGGAAAAGCGGCAAAACCTCGACAATGATGCCCTTGGCCAAAAAGGGCGTATGCGTTTTTTCCTGAATATATTCAGGAAAAAACGCATACGCCCTTTTTGGCCAACCAAGCAACTTGGAAATGCAAATCAGTGCCACAAAGAAGTCTCGCTTCCCATCGGTCAAAAGGGTCATGCTGAAAAAAGTGTCAAAACCAGAAATGCAGGACAGGCCATGGAGGAATGGGAGCCTTGATACGCTGATGCGCGAGATATAAATTGCCAACAGCCACACTGGAGAAGTGTACGGTGTGTCCTGAAGCATCTAAAAAACCCAGCTTAGAGAGCATAGGGCACTTCCACTCATGGGCGTATAAATTGGGAAAACTAAAAATCAGCAAGACACAGGCACCCCAAAGTTTAGGGCTGCTCTGTTGACAAGAACCTCCACTTCATTACACCGTAAATATCCCAGGAAATAGCAGAATGGATAAAGAAGTTGTGGTCCTTATGTAGAATGGAATATCACTCAGCCAGGAAATCAACATCATAAGGCTAGTAGCAGCATGATGAGTGGATTTAGGTACGACGATTCTAAGTGAAATAAGTCACACAGAAAAAGACACTTATCATAAGATATCACATATAGAGGGAATGTAAAAACCACTACATTTGAACTGAATTACAAAACAGAACAGAGTCACACGTTTAGAAAACACACTATGTCTGCTTAACGGAAAGGTGAGGTGGGGTGATGCATAAAACAAGGGTTTCAAATTAGCTCAGATACCGTTCCATAAACCCAATATGTAATAGACAAGACATACTCCTTGCTAAGTTAACTGGACTCTGCACCCCCTATTCACAGCACAAGAATATATCTGACTAGTAAGAATCTTAAAACCTATGTATTGATATCTCTCTGTAAGTGAGTCAAGTGGGTGTAAAGCGGCAGAAACACAGCAGTGAAAAACAGCTAAACCCCATTATAAAAATCAATTACTGACTTATCATAAGATATTACTTATAGAGTGAATGTTAAAACTGCTACCCTTGAACTGAATTACAAAACAGAACAGAGATACGGAACCAAGATGGCGGAGTAGAAGTACGTGCTCTCACTGCCTCTTGCGAGAGCACCAGAATCACAACTGGCTGCTGGACAATCATTGACAGGAAGACCCTGGACTTCACCAAGGAGGATACCCCACGTCTAAGGACCGAGGAGAAGCCGCAGTGAGACGGTAGGAGGGGCGCAATCAGAGTAAAATCAAATCCCATAACTGATGGGTGGGTGACTCACAGACTGGCGAACACTTATACCACAGAAGTCCACCCAGTGGACTGAAGGTTCTGAGCCCCACGTCAGGCTTCCCAACCTGGGGGTCCGGCAACGGGAGGAGGAATTCCTAGAGAATCAGACTTTGAAGCCTAGTGGGAATTGATTGCAGGACTTTGACAGGACTGGGGGAAACAGAGACCCTGCTCTTGGAGGGCACACACAAAGTAATGTGTGCATCGGGACCCAGGGGAAGGAGCAGTGACCCTGGGGGAGACTGAACCAGACCTACCTGCTGGTGTTGGGGGGTCTCCTGCAGAGGCCGGTGGTGGCTCTGTTTCACCATGGGGATAAGGACACTGGCAGCAGAGGTTCTGTGAAGTTCTCCTTGGTGTGAACCCTCCCAGAGTCTGCCATTAACCCCACCAAAGAGCACGGGTAGGCTCCAGTGTTGGGTTTCCTCAGGCAAAACAACCAACAGGGAGGGAACCCAGCCCCACCCATCAACAGTCAAGTGGATTAAGGTTTTACTGAGCTCTGACCGCCACAGCAACAGTCAGCTCTACCCACCACCAGAGCCTCCCATCAAGCCTCTTAGATAGCCTCAACCACCAGAGGGCAGACAGCAGAAGCAAGAAAAACTACAATCCTGCAGCCTGTGGACCAAAAACCACAGTTACAGAAAGATAGAGAAGATGAAAAGGCAGAGGGCTATGTACCAGATGAAGGAACAAGAAAAAAACCCAGAAAAACAACTAAATGAAGTGGAGATAGGCAACCTTCCAGAAAAAGAATTCAGAATAATGATAGTGAAGATGATCCAGGACCTCGGAATAAGAATGGAGGCAAAGATTGAGAAGATGCAAGAAATGATTAACAAAGACCTAGAAGAATTAAAGAACAAACAAACAGAGATGACCAATACAATAACTGAAATGAAAACTACACTAGAAGGATTCAATAGCAGAATAACTGAGGCAGAAGAACGGATAAGTGACCTGGAAGACAGAATGGTGGAATTCACTGCTGCGGAACAGACTAAAGAAAAAAGAATGAAAAGAAATGAAGACAGCCTAAGAGACCTCTGGGACAACATTAAACGCAACAACATTCGCATTATAGGGGTCCCAGAAGGAGAAGAGAGAGAGAAAGGACCCGAGAAAATATTTGAAGAGATTATAGTCGAAAACTTCCCTAACATGGGAAAGGAAATAGCCACCCAAGTCCA
This sequence comes from Balaenoptera acutorostrata, assembly GCF_949987535.1. NCBI lineage: Eukaryota > Metazoa > Chordata > Mammalia > Artiodactyla > Balaenopteridae > Balaenoptera > Balaenoptera acutorostrata. The sequence continues at coordinate 241,381 of NW_026645689.1, read as the reverse complement.
GGAAGCACAGAGAGTCCCATACAGAATAAACACAAGGAGAAACACACCGAGACACATAGTAATCAAAGTGGCAAAAATTAAAGACAAAGAAAAATTATTGAAAGCAGCAAGGGAAAATCGACAAATAACATACAAGGGAACTCCCATAAGGTTAACAGCTGATTTCTCAGCAGAAACTCTGCAAGCCAGAAGGGAGTGGCATGATATAATTAAAGTAATGAAAGGGAAGAACCTACAACCAAGATTACTCTACCCGGCAAGGATCTCATTTAGATTTGATGGAGAAATCAAAAGCTTTACAGACAAGCAAAAGCTAAGAGAATTCAGCACCACCAAACCAGCTCTACAACAAATGCTAAAGGAACTTCTCTAAGTGGGAAACACAAGAGAAGAAAAGGACCTACAAAAACAAACCCAAAACAATTAAGAAAATGGTCATAGTAACATACATATCGATAATTACCTTAAACGTGAATGGATTAAATGCCCCAACCAAAAGACATAGACTGGCTGAACGGGTACAAAAACAAGACCCATATATATGCTGTCTACAAGAGACCCACTTTAGACCTAGGGACACATACAGACTGAAAGTGAGGGGATGGAAAAAGATATTCCATGCAAATGGAAATCAAAAGAAAGCTGGAGTAGCTATACTCATATCAGATAAAATAGACTTTAAAATAAAGAATGTTACAAGAGACAAGGAAGGACACTACATAATGATCCAGGGATCAATCCAAGAAGAAGATATAACAATTATAAATATATATGCACCCAACATAGGAGCACCTCAATACATAAGGCAACTGCTAACAGCTATAAAAGAGGAAATCGACAGTAACACAATAATAGTGGGGGACTTTAACACCTCACTTACACCAATGGACAGATCATCCAAAATGAAAATAAATAAGGAAACAGAAGCTTTAAATGACACAATAGACCAGATAGATTTAATTGATATATATAGGACATTCCATCCAAAAACAGCAGATTACACGTTCTTCTCAAGTGCGCACGGAACATTCTCCAGGATAGATCACATCTTGGGTCACAAATCAAGCCTCAGTAAATTTAAGAAAATTGAAATAATATCAAGCATCTTTTCGGACCACAACGCTATGAGATTAGAAATGAATTACAGGGAAAAAAACGTAAAAAAGACAAACACATGGAGGCTAAACAATACGTTACTAAATAACCAAGAGATCACTGAAGAAATCAAAGAGGAAATCAAAAAAATACCTAGAGACAAATGACAATGAAAACACAACGACCCAAAACCTATGGGATGCAGCAAAAGCAGTTCTAAGAGGGAAGTTTATAGCTATAAAAGCCTACCTAAAAAACAAGAAAAATCTCAAGTAAACAATCTAACCTTACACCTAAAGAAACTAGAGAAAGAAGAACAAACAAAACCCAAAGTTAGCAGAAGGAAAGAAATCATAAAGATCAGAGCAGAACTAAATGAAATAGAAACAAAGAAAACAATAGCAAAGATCAATAAAACTAAAAGTTGGTTCTTTGAGAAGATAAACAAAATTGATAAGCCATTAGCCAGACTCATCAAGAAAAAGAGGGAGAGGACTCAAATCAATAAAATCAGAAATGAAAAAGGAGAAGTTACAACAGACACCGCAGAAATACAAAGCATCCTAAGAGACTATTACAAGCAACTTTATGCCAATAAAATGGACAACCTGGAAGAAATGGACAAATTCTTAGAAAGGTATAACCTTCCAAGACTGAACCAGGAAGAAACAGAAAATATGAACAGACCAATCACAAGTAATGAAATTGAAAGTGTGATTAAAAATCTTCCAACAAACAAAAGTCCAGGAGCAGATGGCTTCACAGGTGAATTCTATCAAACATTTAGAGAAGAGCTAACACCCATCCTTCTCAAACTCTTCCAAAAAATTGCAGAGAAAGGAACACTCCCAAACTCATTCTATGAGGCCACCATCACCCTGATACCAAAACCAGACAAAGACACTACAAAAAAAGAAAATTACAGACCAATATCACTGATGAATATAGATGCAAAAATCCTCAACAAAATACTAGCAAACAGAATCCAACAACACATTAAAAGGATCATACACCACGATCAAGTGGGATTTATCCCAGGGATGCAAGGATTCTTCAATATACGCAAATCAATCAATGTGATACACCATATTAACAAATTGAAGAATAAAAACCATATGATCATCTCAATAGATGCAGAAAAAGCTTTTGACAAAATTCAACACCCATTTCTGATAAAAACTCTCCAGAAAGTGGGCATAGAGGGAACCTACCTCAACATAATAAAGGCCATATATGACAAACCCACAGCAAACATCATTCTCAATGGTGAAAAACTGAAAACATTTCCTCTAAGATCAGGAACAAGACAAGGATGTCCACTCTCACCACTATTATTCAACATAGTTCTGGAAGTCCTAGCCACGGCAATCAGAGAAGAAAAAGAAATAAAAGGAATACAAATTGGAAAAGAAGAAGTAAAACTGTCACTCTTTGTGGATGACATGATACTATACATAGAGAATCCTAAAACTGCCACCAGAAAACGGCTAGAGCTAATTAATGAATATGGTAAAGTTGCAGGATACAAAATGAATGCACAGAAATCTCTTGCATTCCTATACACTAATGATGAAAAATCTGAAAGAGAAATTATGGAAACACTCCCATTTACCATTGCAACAAAAAGAATAAAATACCTAAGAATAAACCTACCTAGGGAGACAAAAGACCTGTATGCAGAAAACTATAAGACACTGATGAAAGAAATTAAAGATGATACCAACAGATGGAGAGATATACCATGTTCTTGGATTGGAAGAATCAACATTGTGAAAATGAGTATACTACCCAAAGCAATCTACAGATTCAATGCAATCCCTATCAAATTACCAATGGCATTTTTTATGGAGCTAGAACAAATCATCTTAAAATTTGTATGGAGACACAAAAGACCCCAAATAGCCAAAGCAGTCGTGAGGCAAATAAATGGAGCTGGAGGAATCAGACTCCCTGACTTCAGACTATACTACAAAGCTACAGTAATCAAGACAATATGGTACTGGCACAAAAACAGAAACATAGATCAATGGAACAAGATAGAAAGCCCAGAGATTAACCCACGCACCTATGGTCAACTAATCTATGACAAAGGAGGCAAAGATATACAATGGAGAAAAGACAGTCTCTTCAATAAGTGGTGCTGGGAAAACTGGACAGCTACATGTAAAAGAATGAAATTAGAATACTCCCTAACACCATACACAAAAATAAACTCAAAATGAATTAGAGACCTAAATATAAGACTGGACACTATAAAACTCTTAGAGGAAAACATAGGAAGAACACTCTTTGACATAAATCACAGCAAGATCTTTTTTGATCCACCTCCTAGAGTAATGGAAATAAAAAGAAAAATAAACAAGTGGGACCTAATGAAACTTCAAAGCTTTTGCACAGCAAAGGAAACCATAAACAAGACGAAAAGACAACCCTCAGAATGGGAGAAAATATTTGCAAACGAATCAACGGACAAAGGATTAATCTCCAAAATATATAAACAGCTCATTCAGCTCAATATTAAAGAAACAAACACCCCAATCCAAAAATGGGCAGAAGACCTAAATAGACATTTCTACAAAGAAGACATACAGACGGCCACAAAGCACATGAAAAGATGCTCAACATCACTAATTATTAGAGAAATGCAAATCAAAACTACAATGAGGTATCACCTCACTCCTGTTAGAATGGGCATCATCAGAAAATCTACAAACAACAAATGCTGGAGAGGATGTGGAGAAAAGGGAACCCTCTTGCACTGTTGGTGGGAATGTAAATTGATACAGCCACTATGGAGAACAATATGGAGGTTCCTTAAAAAACTAAAAACAGAATTACCATATGACCCAGCAATCCCACTACTGGGCATATACCCAAAGAAAACCATAACTGAAAAAGACACATGCACCCGAATGTTCATTGCAGCACTATTTACAATAGCCAGGTCATGGAAGCAACCTAAATGCCCATCAACAGACGAATGGATAAAGAAGTCGTGGTACATATATACAATGGAATATTACTCAGCCATAAAAAGGAATGAAATTGAGTCATTTGTTGAGACGTGGATGGATCTAGAGACTGTCATACAGAGTGAAGTAAGTCAGAAAGAGAAAAACAAATATCGTATATTAATTCATGTATGTGGAACCTAGAAATATGGTACAGATGAGCCAGTTTTCAGGGCAGAAGTTGAGACACAAATGTAGAGAATGGACATATGGACACCAAGGGGGGAAAACTGCGGTGGTGTGGGGATGGTGGTGTGCTGAATTGGGCAATTGGGATTGAAATGTATACACTGATGTGAATAAAATTGATGCCTAATAAGAACCTGCAGTATAAAAAAACAAACAAAAGAACTAATACTAAACTTTCATTGGGCTATTTGTATGGAAATATGTTAATACAAATGTTTCAAACATTAAAAAATAATCAATTACTTTTAAACACCCATGAAACAAAGACAGTGAAAGAGAGAGAAATTCTTACAAGATTCGTTCAGGGGCTGTGATGCAACCTGGATTGACCATATCTAGACCCACAACTGATTGAGACATAAGGGTGTACACTCCTGGGCCTTAGAGGTACGGTGAGGTTGGGTGAGCAAACGCAGACCCTTTAAAGTACTACTGTGTGGTAACCATCCCATGGGTCCCAAATCTCCAGGTTCAAGGGAATCTTCCTACATCGAAAACATGCATGAGAAACCCAGAAGATGGTACACCGTGTGATCGGGAAAGGTTTCTAAAACGCACCTCATTTCTCATCTCCTTGTGCTCGGGGTCGCCATTCCAGCCACTTTACTAGCAATCTCCCTCCTTGGAGAATCAGCACCTTTAACCTCCTGTTCCGTACAGCTTGCAATTTGTCCTGAGGATGAACGGGAAGAGGGGGAACCAATGAGAGACTAGCTCTAGGTGTTGGGACAGGCACAGGTCACTCTATTTTCCCATCAGGAAGAAGAATTAACCACAGGCTCAGCCTGCCCCCCGGAACCACAATAGGGCCTGAAGCAATCCTGTGCTTTTGCGGCCAGCTCCCAAGAAAGCGAGTTGAAAAATGGAGCTCAGGGGCCCTGCAATTCACAAACCTGCAGAGTTATAAATGATAACTCTCGTCCACAAATATATTGAGGGAAGGCAACGAAGAGGATTTGAAAGCAAGGCAGAATTGCAGGAAACAGATTTCAGCAGGTAGATTCGAAACGCCTTTAAAGCCCATGAAAAGCGGCAAAACCTCGACAATGATGCCCTTGGCCAAAAAGGGCGTATGCGTTTTTTCCTGAATATATTCAGGAAAAAACGCATACGCCCTTTTTGGCCAATCAAGCAACCTGGAAAGGCAAATCAGCACTAGAAAGAAGTCTCGCTTCCCATCGGTCAAAAGGGCCATGCTGAATAAAGTGTCAAAACCAGAAATGCAGGACAGGCCATGGGGAAATGGAAGCCTTGCAACGATGATGGGCGGGATGTAAATTCCCAACAGCCACTCTGGAGAAGTGTACGGTGTGTCCTGAAACATCTAAAAAACTCAGCTTAGAGAGCATAGGGCACTTCCACTCATGGGTGTATAAATTGGGAAAACTAAAAATCAGCAAGACACAGGCACCCCAAAGTTTATGGCTGCTCTGTTGACAAGAACCTCCACTTCGTTACACCTTAAATATCCAAGGAAAGAGAAAAATGGATAAAGAAGTTGTGGTCCTTATGTACAATGGAATATCACTCAGCCATGAAATCAACGTCATAAGGCGAGTAGCAGCATGATGAGTGGATTTAGGTATGATGATCCTAAGTGAAATAAGTCACACTGAAAAAGACACTTATCATAAGATATCACTTATAGAGGGAATGTAAAAACCGCTAAACCTGAACTGAATTACAAAACAGAACAGAGTCACACGTTTAGAAAACACACTATGGCTGCTTAACGGGAAAGGTGAGATGGGGTGATGCATAAAACAAGGGTTTGAAATTAGCTCAGATACCGTTCCATAAACCCAATATGTAATAGAGAAGACCTACTCCTTGCTCAGTGAACTGGACTTAACACCCCCTATTCACCGCCCAAGTATATATCGGACTAGTAAGAATCTTAAAACCTTGTATTGATATCTCTCTGTAAGTGAGTCAAGTGGGTGTAAAGCGGCAGAAACACAGCAGTGAAAAGCAGCTAAACCCCAGTATAAAAATCAATTACTTTAAAAAACCCGTGAAAGAAATACAGTGAAAGAGAGAGAAGTTCTTACCAAATTCGTTCAGGGGCTGTGATGCCACCTGGATTGACCATATATAGACCCACAGCTGATTGAGACATAAGGGTGGACACTCAGGGGCTGAGAGGTTTGGTGAGGTTGAGGGAGCAAACGCAGACCCTTTAAAGTACTACTGCGTGGTACCCATCCCATGGGTCCCAAATCTCCAGATTCAAGGGCATCTTCCTGCATCGAAAACATGCATGAGAAACCCAGACGATGGTACACCGTGTGATCGGGAAAGATTTCTAAAACGCCCCTCATTTCTCATCTCCTTGTGCTCGGGTTCGTCATTCCAGCCGCTTTACTAGCAATCTCCCTCCTTGGAGAATCAGCACCTTTAACCTCCTGTTCCGTACAGGTTGCAATTTGTCCTGAGGATGAACGGGAAGAGGGGGAACCAATGACAGACTACCTCTAGGTGATGGGACAGGCACAGGCCACTCTATTTTCCAATCACGAAGAAAAATTAACCTCAGGCTCAGCCTGCAGCCCGGAACCAGAATAGGACCTGAAGCAATCTTGCGCTTTTGCGGCCAGCTCCCCAGAAAGCGAGTTGAAAAATGGCGCTCAAGGGCACTGCAATTCACAAACCTGCAGAGTTATAAATGATAACTCTCGGCCACAAATAAATTGAGGGAAGGCAACGAAGAGGATTTGAAAGCAAGGCAGAATTGCAGGATACAGATTTCAGCAGGTAGGTCCGAATCGCCTTTAAAGCACAGGAAAAGCGGCAAAACCTCGACAATAATGCCCTTGGCCAAAAAGGGCGTATGCGATTTTTCCTGAATATATTCAGGAAAAAACGCATACGCCCTTTTTGGCCAACCAAGCAACCTGGAAAGGCAAATCAGCGCTACAAAGAAGTCTCGCTTCCCATCGGTCAAAAGGGCCATGCTGAATAAAGTATCAAAACGAGAAATGCAGGAAAGGCCATGGAGAAACGGGAGCCTTGCTATGCTGATGGGCGGGATGTAAACTGCCAAGAGCCACTCTGGAGAAGTGTACGGTGTGTCCTGAAACATGTAAAAAAACTCAGCTTAGAGAGCATAGGGTACTTCCACTCATGGGCGTATAAATTGGGAAAACTAAAAATCAGCAAGACAAAGGCACCCCAAAGTTTAGAGCTGCTCTGTTGACAAGAACCTCCACTTCGTTACACCTTAAATATCCCAGGAAAGTGAAAAATGGATAAAGAACTTGTGGTCCTTATGTACAATAGAATATCACTCAGCCATGAAATCAATGTCATGAGTCACACGTTTAGAAAACACACAATGGCTGCTTAACGGGAAAGGAGAGGTGGGGTGATGCATTAAACAAGGGTTTGAAATTAGCACAGATACCGTTCCATAAACCCAATATGTAATGGACTAGACCTACTCCTTGCTCAGTGAACTGGCCTCAGCACCCCCTATTCACCGCCCAAGAATATATCTGACTAGTAAGAATCTTAAAACCTATGTATTGATATCTCTCTGTAAGTGAGTCAAGTGGGTGTAAAGCGGCGGAAACACAGCAGTGAAGAGCAGCTAAACCCCATGATAAAAATCACTCACTTTTAAAAACCCGTGAAACAAAGACAGTGAAAGAGAGAGAAATTCTTACCGAATTCGTTCAGGGGCTGTGATGCCACCTGGATTGAACAAATATAGACCCACAGCTTATTGAGACATAAGGGTGGACACTCAAGGGCTGAGAGGTTTGGTGAGGTTGGGGTAGCAAACGCAGACCCTTTAAAATACTACTGCGTGGTACCAATCCCATGGGTCCCAAATCTCCAGATTCAAGGGCATCTTCCTCCATCGAAAACATGTATGAGAAACCCAGAAGATGCTACACCGTGTGATCGGGAAAGGTTTCTAAAACGCACCTCATTTCTCATCTCCTTGTGCTCGGGTTCGCCATTCCAGCCGCTTTACTAGCAATCTCCCTCCTTGGAGAATCAGCACCTTTAACCTCCTGTTCCGTACAGGTTGCAATTTGTCCTGAGGAAAATCGCGAAGAGGGGGAACCAATGAGAGACTAGCTCTAGGTGTTGAGACAGGCACAGGTCACTCCATTTTCCCAACAGGAGAAAGAATTAACCACAGGCTCAGCCTGCCGCCCGGAACCAGAATAGGGCCTGAAGCAATCCGGCGCTTTTGCGGCCAGCTCCCAAGAAAGCGAGTTGAAAAATGGAGCTCAGGGGCACTGCAATTCACAAACCTGCAGAGTTATAAATGATAACTCTTGTCCACAAATATATTGAGGGAAGGCAACGAAGAGGATTTGAAAGCAAGGCAGAATTGCAGGAAACAGATTTCAGGAGGTAGATTCGAATCGCCTTTAAAGCACGGGAAAAGCGGCAAAACCTCGACAATGATGCCCTTGGCCAAAAAGGGCGTATGCGTTTTTTCCTGAATATATTCAGGAAAAAACGCATACGCCCTTTTTGGCCAACCAAGCAACCGGGAAAGGTAAATCAGCGCTACAAAGAAGTCTCGCTTCCCATCAGTCAAAACGGCCATGCTAAATAAAGTGTCAAAACCAGAAATGCAGGACAGGCCATGGAGAAACGGGAGCCTTGTTACGCTGATGGGCGGGATGTAAATTGCCAACAGCCACTCTGGAGAAGTGTACGGTGTGTCCTGAAACATCTAAAAAACTCAGCTTAGAGAGCATAGGGAACTTCCACTCATGGGCGTATAAATTGGTAAAACTAAAAATCAGCAAGACACAGGCACCACAAAGTTTAGGGCTGCTCTGTTGACAAGAACCTCCACTTCGTTACACCTTAAATATCCCAGGAAAGAGAAAAATGCATAAAGAAGTTGTGGTCCTTATGTAGAATGGAATATCACTCAGCCATGAAATGAACGTCATAAGGCTAGTAGCAGCATGATGAGTGGATTTAGGTACGACGATTGTAAGTGAAATAAGTCACACAGAAAAAGACACTGACCATAAGATATCACTTATAGAGGGAATGTAAAAACCGCTACACCTGAACTGAATTACAAAACAGAACAGAATCACACGTTTAGAAAACACACAATGGCTGCTTAACTGGAAAGGAGAAGTGGGATGATGCATAAAACAAGGGTTTGAAATTAGCACAGATATCGTTCCATAAACCCAATATGTAATAGACAAGACCTACTCCTTGCTCAGTGAACTGGACTCTACACCCCCTATTCACCGCCCAAAAATATAACTGACTGGTAAGAATCTTAAAACCTATGTATTGATATCTCTCTGTAAGTGAGTCAAGTGGGTGTAAAGCGCCATAAACACAGCAGTGAAAAGCAGCTAAACCCCATTATAAAAATCAATTACTGGGCTTCCCTGTTGGCGCAGTGGTTGAGAATCTGCCTGCTAATGCAAGAAACACGGGTTTGAGCCCTGGTCTGGGAAGATCCCACATGCCGTGGAGCAACTAGGCCCGTGAGCCACAACTACTGAGCCTGCGCGTCTGGAGCCTGTGCTCCGCAACAAGAGAGTCCACAATAGTGAGAGGCCCATGCACCGCGATGAGGAGTGGCCCCCACTTGAAACAACTGGAGAAAGCCCTAGCACAGAAACGAAAACCCAACATAGCAATGAATCACTCAATCAATCACTACAGAAATCATAAAAAAAAATTGCTTATATTTAAAAAAAATCAATTACTTTAAAAAACCCGTGAAACAAAGACAGTGAAAGAGAGAGAAATTCTTACCAAATGCGTTCAGGGGCTGTGATGCCACCTGGATTGACCATATCTAGACCCACAGCTGATTGAGACATAAGGGTGGACACTCTTGGGGCTGAGAGGTTCGGTGAGGTTGGGTGAGCCAACGCAGACCCTTTCAAGTAATACTGCATGGTACCCATCCCATGGGTCCCAAATCTCCAGGTTCAAGGCCATCTTCCTACATCGAAAACAGGCATGAGAAACCCAGAAGATGGTACACCGTGTGATCGGGAAATGTTTCTAAAACGCGCCTCATTTCTCATCTCCTTGTGCTCGGGTTCGCCATTCCAGCCACTTTACTAGCAATCTCCCTCCTTGGAGAATCAGCACCTTTAACCTCCTGTTCCGTACAGGTAGCAATTTGTCCTGAGGATGAACGGGAAGAGGGGGAACCAATGAGAGACTAGCTCTAGGTGTTGGGACAGGCACAGGTCACTCTATTTTCCCATCAGGAAGAAGAATTAACCACAGGATCAGCCGGCCGCCCGGAACCAGAATAGGACCTGAAGCAATCCTGCACTTTTGCGGCCAGCTCCCAAGAAAGCGAGTTGAAAAATGGAGCTCTGGGGCACTGCAATTCACAAACCTGCAGACCTATAAATGATAACTCTCGTCCACAAATATATTGAGGGAAGGCAACGAAGAGGATTTGAAAGCAAGGCAGCTTAGGGCTGCTCTGTTGACAAGAACCTCCACTTCATTACACCGTAAATATCCCAGGAAAGAGCAGAATGGATAAAGAAGTTGTGGTCCTTATGTAGAATGTAATATCACTCAGCCATGAAATCAACGTCATAAGGCTAGTAGCAGCACGATGAATGGATTTAGGTACGACGATTCTAAGTGAAATAAGTCACACAGAAAAAGACACTTATCATAAGATATCACTTATAGAGGGAGTGTAAAACCGCTACACTTGAACTGAATTACAAAACAGAACAGAGTCACACGTTTAGAAAACACACTATGGCTGCTTAACGGGAAAGGAGAGGTGGGGTGATGCATAAAACAAGGGTTTTAAATTAGCTCAGATACCGTTCCATAAACCCAATATGTACTAGACAAAACCTACTCCTTGCTCAGTGAACTGGACTCAACACCCCCTAATCACCGCCCAAGAATATATCTGACTAGTAAGAATCTTAAAACCTATGTATTGATATCTCTATGTAAGTGAGTCAAGTCGGTGTAAAGCGGCAGAAACACAGCAGTGAAAAGCAGCTAAACCCCATTATAAAAATCAATTACTTTTAAAATCCCGTGAAACAAAGACAGTGAAAGAGAGAGAAATTCTTACAAAATTCGTTCACGGGCTGTGATGCCACCTGGATTGACCATATCTAGTCCCACAGCTGATTCAGACATAAGGGTGGACACTCAGGGGCTGAGAGGTTTGGTGAGGTTGGGGGAGCCAACGCAGACCCTTTAAAGCAATACTGCGTGGTACCCATCCCAGGGGTCCCAAATCTCCAGCTTCAAGGGCGTCTTCCTACATCGAAAATATGCATGAGAAACCCAGAAGATGGTATAACGCGTGATCGGGAAAGCTTTCTAAAACGCACCTCATTTCTCATCTCCTTGTGCTCGGGTTCGCCATTCCAGCCGCTTTACTAGCAATCTCCCTTCTTGGAGAATCAGCACCTTTAACCTCCTGTTGCGTACAGGTTGCAATTTGTCCTGAGGATGAACGGGAAGAGGGGGAACCAATGAGAGACTAGCTCTAGGTGTTGGGACAGGCACAGGTCACTCTATTTTCCCATCAGGAAGAAGAATTAAGCACAAGCGCAGCCTGCCCCCCAGAACCAGAAGAGGGCCTGAAGCAATCCTGCGCTTTTGCGGCCAGCTCCCAAAAAAGCGAGTTGAAAAATGGAGCTCAGGGGCACTGCAATTCACAAACCTGCAGAGTTTTAAATGATACCTCTCGTCCACAAATATATTAAGGGAAGGCAACGAAGAGGCTTTGATAACAAGGCAGAATTGCAGGAAACAGATTTCAGGAGGTAGATTTGAATCGCCTTGAAAGCACATGAAAAGCGGCAAAACGTGGACAATGATGCCCTTGGCCAAAAAGGGCGTATGCGTTTTTTCCTGAATATATTCAGGAAAAAATGCATACGCCCTTTTTGGCCAACCAAGCAACCTGGAAAGGAAAATCAGCGCTCCAAAAAGTCTCGCTTCCCAGCGGGCAAAAGGGCCATGCGGAAAAAAGTGTCCAAACCAGAAATGCAGGACCGGCCATGGAGAAATGGGAGCCTTGCTACGCTGATGGGCAGGATGTAAATTGCCAACAGCCACTCTGGAGAAGTGTACGGTGTGTCCTGAAACATCTAAAAAACACAGCTTGGAGAGCATAGGGGACTTCCACTCATGGGCGTATAAATTGGGAAATCTAAAAATCAGCAAGACACAGGCACCCCAAAGTTTAGGGCTGCTCTGTTGACAAGAACCCCCACTTCATTACACCTTAAATATCCTAGGAAAGAGAAAAGTGAATAACGAAGTTGTGGTCCTCATGTACAATGGAATATCACTCAGCCATGAAATCCACGTCATAAGGCTAGTAACAGCACGATGAGTGGATTTAGGTACGACGATTCTAAGTGAAATATGTCACACAGAAAAAGACACTTATCATAAGATATCACTTATAGAGGGAATGTAAAAACTGCTACACTTGAACTGAATTTCAAAACAGAACAGAGTCACACGTTTAGAAAACACACTATGGCTGCTGAACGGGAAAGGTGAGGTTGGGTGATGCATAAAACAAGGGTTTCAAATTAGCTCAGATACCGTTCCATAAAACCAATATGTAGTAGACAAGACCTACTCCTTGCTCAGTGAACTGGCCTCAACACCCCCTATTCACCGCACAAGAATATATCTGACTCGTAAGAATCTTTAAAACTATATATTGATATCTCTCTGTAAGTGAGTCAAGGGGGTGTAAAGCGGCCTAAACACAGCCGTGAAAAGCAGGTAACCCCAATATAAAAATAAATTACTTTTCAAAACCCGTGAAACAAAGACAGTGAAAGAGAGAGAAATTCTTACAAAATTCGTTCAGGGGCTGTGATGCAACCTGGATTGACCATATCTAGACCCACAGCAGATTGAGACATAAGGGTGGACACTCTTGGGGCTGAGAGGTTTGGTGAGGTTGCGTGAGCCTACGCAGACCCTTTAAAGTAATACTGCATGGTACCCATCCCATGGGTCCCAAATCTCCAGGTTCAAATGCATCTTCCTACGTCGAAAACATGCATGAGAAACCCAGAAGATGGTACACCGTGTGATCGGGAAAGGTTTCTAAAACGCACCTCATTTCTCATCTCCTTGTGCTCGGGTTCGCCATTCCAGCCGCTTGACTAGCCATCTCCCTCCTTGGAGAATCAGCACCTTTAACCTCCTGTTCCGTACAGGTTGCAATTTGTCCTGAGGATGAACCAGAAGAGGGGGAACCAATGAGAGCCTAGCTCTAGGGGTTGGGACAGGCACAGGTCACTCTATTTTCCCATCAGGAAGAAGAATTAACCACAAGCTCAGCCTGCCCCCCAGAACCAGAAGAGGGCCTGAAGCAATCCTGCACTTTTGCGGCCAGCTCCCAGAAAAGCGACTGCAAAAATGGAGCTCAGGGGCACTGCAATTCACAAACCTGCAGAGTTATAAATGATAACTCTCGTCCACAAATATATTGAGGGAAGGCAACGAAGAGGCTTTGAAAGCAAGGCAGAATTGCAGGAAACAGATTTCAGGAGGTAGATACGAATCGCCTTGAAAGCACATGAAAAGCGGCAAAACGTCTACAATGATGCCCTTGGCCAAAAAGGGCGTATGCGTTTTTTCCTGAATATATTCAGGAAAAAACGCATACGCCCTTTTTGGCCAACCAAGCAACCTGGAAAGGCAAATCAGGGCTCCAAAGAAGTCTCGCTTCCCAGCGGGCAAAAGGGCCATGCGGAAAAATGTGTCCAAACCAGAAATGCAGGACCGGCCATGGAGAAATGGGAGCCTTGCTACGCTGATGGGTTGGATGTAAATTGCCAACAGACACTCTGGAGAAGTGTACGGTGTGTCCTGAAACATCTAAAAAACACAGCTTGGAGAGCATAGGGCACTTCCACTCATGGCCGTATAAATTGGGAAAACTAAAAATCAGCAAGACACAGGCACCCCAAAGGTTAGGGCTGCTCTGTTGACAAGAACCCCCACTTCATTACACCTTAAATATCCTAGGAAAGAGAAAAGTGAATAACGAAGTTGTGGTCCTCATGTACAATGGAATATCACTCAGCCATGAAATCCACGTCATAAGGCTAGTAACAGCACGATGAGTGGATTTAGGTACGACGATTCTAAGTGAAATATGTCACACAGAAAAAGACACTTATCATAAGATATCACTTATAGAGGGAATGTAAAAACTGCTACACTTGAACTGAATTTCAAAACAGAACAGAGTCACACGTTTAGAAAACACACTATGGCTGCTGAACGGGAAAGGTGAGGTTGGGTGATGCATAAAACAAGGGTTTCAAATTAGCTCAGATACCGTTCCATAAAACCAATATGTAGTAGACAAGACCTACTCCTTGCTCAGTGAACTGGCCTCAACACCCCCTATTCACCGCACAAGAATATATCTGACTCGTAAGAATCTTTAAAACTATATATTGATATCTCTCTGTAAGTGAGTCAAGGGGGTGTAAAGCGGCCTAAACACAGCCGTGAAAAGCAGGTAACCCCAATATAAAAATAAATTACTTTTCAAAACCCGTGAAACAAAGACAGTGAAAGAGAGAGAAATTCTTACAAAATTCGTTCAGGGGCTGTGATGCAACCTGGATTGACCATATCTAGACCCACAGCAGATTGAGACATAAGGGTGGACACTCTTGGGGCTGAGAGGTTTGGTGAGGTTGCGTGAGCCTACGCAGACCCTTTAAAGTAATACTGCATGGTACCCATCCCATGGGTCCCAAATCTCCAGGTTCAAATGCATCTTCCTACGTCGAAAACATGCATGAGAAACCCAGAAGATGGTACACCGTGTGATCGGGAAAGGTTTCTAAAACGCACCTCATTTCTCATCTCCTTGTGCTCGGGTTCGCCATTCCAGCCGCTTGACTAGCCATCTCCCTCCTTGGAGAATCAGCACCTTTAACCTCCTGTTCCGTACAGGTTGCAATTTGTCCTGAGGATGAACCAGAAGAGGGGGAACCAATGAGAGCCTAGCTCTAGGGGTTGGGACAGGCACAGGTCACTCTATTTTCCCATCAGGAAGAAGAATTAACCACAAGCTCAGCCTGCCCCCCAGAACCAGAAGAGGGCCTGAAGCAATCCTGCACTTTTGCGGCCAGCTCCCAGAAAAGCGACTGCAAAAATGGAGCTCAGGGGCACTGCAATTCACAAACCTGCAGAGTTATAAATGATAACTCTCGTCCACAAATATATTGAGGGAAGGCAACGAAGAGGCTTTGAAAGCAAGGCAGAATTGCAGGAAACAGATTTCAGGAGGTAGATACGAATCGCCTTGAAAGCACATGAAAAGCGGCAAAACGTCTACAATGATGCCCTTGGCCAAAAAGGGCGTATGCGTTTTTTCCTGAATATATTCAGGAAAAAACGCATACGCCCTTTTTGGCCAACCAAGCAACCTGGAAAGGCAAATCAGGGCTCCAAAGAAGTCTCGCTTCCCAGCGGGCAAAAGGGCCATGCGGAAAAATGTGTCCAAACCAGAAATGCAGGACCGGCCATGGAGAAATGGGAGCCTTGCTACGCTGATGGGTTGGATGTAAATTGCCAACAGACACTCTGGAGAAGTGTACGGTGTGTCCTGAAACATCTAAAAAACACAGCTTGGAGAGCATAGGGCACTTCCACTCATGGCCGTATAAATTGGGAAAACTAAAAATCAGCAAGACACAGGCACCCCAAAGGTTAGGGCTGCTCTGTTGACAAGAACCCCCACTTCATTACACCTTAAATATCCTAGGAAAAAGAAAAGTGGATAAAGAAGTTGTGGTCCTCATGTACAATGGAATATCACTCAGCCATGAAATCCACGTCATAAGTCTAGTAGCAGCACGATGAGTGGATTTAGGTAGGACGATTCTAAGTGAAATATGTCACACAGAAAAAGACACTTATCATAAGATATCACTTATAGAGGGAATGTAAAAACCGCTACACTTGAACTGAATTACAAAACAGAACAGAGTCACACGTTCAGAAAACACACTATGGCTGCTGAACGGGAAAGGTGAGGTGGGGTGATGCATAAAACAAGGGTTTCAAATTAGCTCAGATACCGTTCCATAAACCCAATATGTAGTAGACAAGACCTACTCCTTGCTCAGTGAACTGGCCTCAACACCCCCTATTCACCGCACAAGAATATATCTGACTAGTAAGAATCTTCAAACCTATGTATTGATATCTCTCTGTAAGTGAGTCAAGGGGGTGTAAAGCGGCCTAAACACAGCCGTGAAAAGCAGCTAAACCCCATTATAAAAATAAATTACTTTTCAAAACCCGTGAAACAAAGACAGTAAAAGAGAGAGAAATTCTTACAAAATTCGTTCAGGGGCTGTGATGCAACCTGGATTGACCATATCTAGACCCACAGCTGATTGAGACATAAGGGTGGACACTCTTGGGGCTGAGAGGTTTGGTGAGGTTGCGTGAGCCAACGCAGACCCTTTAAAGTAATACTGCATGGTACCCATCCCATGGGTCCCAAATCTCCAGGTTCAAGGGCATCTTCCTACGTCGAAAACATGCATGAGAAACCCAGAAGATGGTACACCGTGTGATCGGGAAAGGTTTCTAAAACGCACCTCATTTCTCATCTCCTTGTGCTCGGGTTCGCCATTCCAGCCGCTTTACTAGCTATCTCCCTCCTTGGAGAATCAGCACCTTTAATCTCCTGTTCCGTACAGGTTGCAATTTGTCCTGAGGATGAACGGCAAGAGGGGGAACCAATGAGAGACTAGCTCTAGGGGTTGGGACAGGCACAGGTCACTCTATTTTCCCATCAGGAAGAAGAATTAACCACAAGCTCAGCCTGCCCCCCAGAACCAGAAGAGGGCCTGAAGCAATCCTGCACTTTTGCGGCCAGCTCCCAAAAAAGCGACTGGAAAAATGGAGCTCAGGGGCACTGCAATTCACAAACCTGCAGAGTTATAGATGATAACTCTTGTCCACAAATATATTGAGGGAAGGCAACGAAGAGGCTTTGAAAGCAAGGCAGAATTGCAGGAAACAGATTTCAGGAGGTAGATTCGAATCGCCTTGAAAGCCCATGAAAAGCGGCAAAACGTGGACAATGATGCCCTTGGCCAAAAAGGGCGTATGCGTTTTTTCCTGAATATATTCAGGAAAAAACGCATACGCCCTTTTTGGCCAACCAAGCAACCTGGAAAGGCAAATCAGCGCTCCAAAGAAGTCTCGCTTCCCAGCGGGCAAAAGGGCCATGCGGAAAAAAGTGTCCAAACCAGAAATGCAGGACCGGCCATGGAGAAATGGGAGCCTTGCTACGCTGATGGGCAGGATGTAAACTGCCAACAGCCACTGTGGAGAAGTGTACGGTGTGTCCTGAAACATCAAAAAAACACAGCTTGGAGAGCATAGGGCACTTCCACTCATGGGCGTATAAATTGGGAAATCTAAAAATCAGCAAGACACAGGCACCCCATAGTTTAGGGCTGCTCTGTTGACAAGAACCCCCACTTCATTACACCTTAAATATCCTAGGAAAGAGAAAAGTGGATAACGAAGTTGTGGTCCTCATGTACAATGGAATATCACTCAGCCATGAAATCCACGTCATAAGGCTAGCAGCAGCACGATGAGTGGATATAGGTACAACGATTCTAAGTGAAATAAGTCACACAGAAAAAGACACTTATCATAAGATATCACTTATAGAGGGAATGTAAAAACCGCTACACTTGAACTGAATTACAAAACAGAACAGAGTCACACGTTCAGAAAACACACTATTGCTGCTGAACGGGAAAGGTGAGGTGGGGTGATGCATAAAACAAGGGTTTGAAATTAGCTCAGATACCGTTCCATAAACCCAATATGTAGTAGACAAGACCTACTCCTAGCTCAGTGAACTGGCCTCAACACCCCCTATTCACCGCACAAGAATATATCTGACTAGTAAGAATCTTCAAGCCTATGTATTGATATCTCTCTGTAAGTGAGTCAAGGGGGTGTAAAGCGGCCTAAACACAGCCGTGAAAAGCAGCTAAACCCCATTATAAAAATAAATTACTTTTCAAAACCCGTGAAACAAAGACAGTGAAAGAGAGAGAAATTCTTACAAAATTCGTTCAGGGGCTGTGATGCAACCTGGATTGACCATATCTAGACCCACAGCTGATTGAGACATAAGGGTGGACACTCTTGGGGCTGAGAGGTTTGGTGAGGTTGCGTGAGCCAACGCAGACCCTTTAAAGTAATACTGCATGGTACCCATCCCATGGGTCCCAAATCTCCAGGTTCAAGGGCATCTTCCTACGTCGAAAACATGCATGAGAAACCCAGAAGATGGTACACCGTGTGATCGGGAAAGGTTTCTAAAACGTACCTCATTTCTCATCTCCTTGTGCTCGCGTGCGCCATTCCAGCCACTTTACTAGCCATCTCCCTCCTTGGAGAATCAGCACGTTTAACCTCCTGTTCCGTACAGGTTGCAATTTGTCCTGAGAATGAACGGGAAGAGGGGGAACCAATGAGAGACTAGCTCTAGGGGTTGGGACAGGCACAGGTCAGTCTATTTTCCCATCAGGAAGAAGAATTAACCACAAGCTCAGCCTGCCCCCCAGAACCATAAGAGGGCCTGAAGCAATCCTGCACTTTTGCGGCAGCTCCCAAAAAAGCGACTGCAAAAATGGAGCTCAGGGGCACTGCAATTCACAAACCTGCAGAGTTATAAATGATAACTCTCGTCCACAAATATATTGAGGGAAGGCAACGAAAAGGCTTTGAAAGCAAGGCAGAATTGCAGGAAACAGATTTCAGGAGGTAGATTCGAATCGCCTTGAAAGCACATGAAAAGCGGCAAAACGTGGACAATGATGCCCTTGGCCAAAAAGTGCGTATGCGTTTTTTCCTGAATATATTCAGGAAAAAAAGCATATGCCCTTTTTGGCCAACCAAGCAACCTGGAAAGGCAAATCAGCGCTCCAAAGAAGTCTCGCTTCCCAGCGGGCAAAAGGGCCATGCGGAAAAAAGTGTCCAAACCAGAAATGCAGGACCGGCCATGGAGAAATGGGAGCCTTGCTACGCTGATGGGCAGGATGTAAATTGCCAACAGCCACTCTGGAAAACTGTACGGTGTGTCCTGAAACATCTAACAAACGCAGCTTGCAGAGCATAGGACACTTCCACTCATGGGCATATAAATTGGGAAATCTAAAAATCAGCAAGACACAGGCACCCCAAAGTTTAGGGCTGCTCTGTTGACAAGAACCCACAATTCATTACACCTTAAATATCCTAGGAAAGAGAAAAGTGGATAACGAAGTTGTGTCCTCATGTACAATGGAATATCACTCAGCCATGAAATCCACGTCATAAGGCTAGTAGCAGCACGATGAGTGGATTTAGGTACGACGATTCTAAGTGAAATAAGTCACACAGAAAAAGACACTTATCATAAGATATCACTTATAGAGGGAATGAAAAAACCGCTACACTTGAACTGAATTACAAAACAGAACAGAGTCACACGTTTAGAAAACACACTATGGCTGCTGAACGGGAAAGGTGAGGTGGGGTGATGCATAAAACAAGGGTTTCAAATTAGCTCAGATACCGTTCCATAAACCCAATATGTAGTAGACAAGACCTACTCCTTGCTCAGTGAACTGGCCTCAACACCCCCTATTCACCGCACAAGAATATATCTGACTAGTAAGAATCTTCAAACCTATGTATTGATATCTCTCTGTAAGTGAGTCAAGGGGGTGTAAAGCGGCCTAAACACAGCCGTGAAAAGCAGCTAAACCCCATTATAAAAATAAATTACTTTTCAAAACCCGTGAAACAAAGACAGTGAAAGAGAGAGAAATTCTTACAAAATTCGTTCAGGGGCTGTGATGCCACCTGGATTGACCATATCTAGACCCACAGCTGATTGAGACATAAGGGTGGACACTCTTGGGGCTGAGAGGTTTGGTGAGGTTGGGTGAGCCAACGCAGACCCTTTAAAGTAATACTGCATGGTACCCATCCCATGGGTCCCAAATCCCCAAATCTCCAGGTTCAAGGGCATCTTCCTACGTCGAAAACATGCATGAGAAACCCAGAAGATGGTACACCGTGTGATCGGGAAAGGTTTCTAAAACGCTCCTCATTTCTCATCTCCTTGTGCTCGGGTTCGCCATTCCAGCCGCTTTACTAGCCATCTCCCTCCTTGGAGAATCAGCACCTTTAACCTCCTGTTCCGTACAGGTTGCAATTTCTCCTGAGGATGAACGGTAAGAGGGGAACCAATGAGAGCGTAGCTCTAGGGGTTGGGACAGGCACAGGTCACTCTATTTTCCCATCAGGAAGAAGAATTAACCACAAGCTCAGCCTGCCCCCAGAACCAGAAGAGGGCCTGAAGCAATCCTGCACTTTTGCGGCCAGCTCCCAGAAAAGCGACTGAAAAAAATGGAGCTCAGGGGCACTGCAATTCACAAACCTGCAGAGTTATAAATGATAACTCTCGTCCATAAATATATTGAGGGAAGGCAACGAAGAGGCTTTGAAAGCAATGCAGAATTGCAGGAAACAGATTTCAGGAGGTAGATTCGAATCGCCTTGAAAGCACATGAAAAGCGGCAAAACGTGGACAATGATGCCCTTGGCCAAAAAGGGCGTATGCGTTTTTTCCTGAATATATTCAGGAAAAAACGCATACGCCCTTTTTGGCCAACCAAGCAACCTGGAAAGGCAAATCAGCGCTCCAAAGAAGTCTCGCTTCCCAGCGGGCAAAAGGGCCATGCGGAAAAAAGTGTCCAAACCAGAAATGCAGGACCGGCCATGGAGGAATGGGAGCCTTGCTACGCTGATGGGCAGGATGTAAACTGCCAACAGCCACTGTGGAGAAGTGTACGGTGTGTCCTGAAACATCAAAAAAACACAGCTTGGAGAGCATAGGGCACTTCCACTCATGGGCGTATAAATTGGGAAATCTAAAAATCAGCAAGACACAGGCACCCCAAAGTTTAGGGCTGCTCTGTTGACAAGAACCCCCACTTCATTACACCTTAAATATCCTAGGAAAGAGAAAAGTGGATAACGAAGTTGTGGTCCTCATGTACAATGGAATATCACTCAGCCATGAAATCCACGTCATAAGGCTAGCAGCAGCACGATGAGTGGATATAGGTACAACGATTCTAAGTGAAATAAGTCACACAGAAAAATACACTTATCATAAGATATCACTTATAGAGGGAATGTAAAAACCGCTACACTTGAACTGAATTACAAAACAGAACAGAGTCACACGTTCAGAAACACACTATGGCTGCTGAACGGGAAAGGTGAGGTGGGGTGATGCATAAAACAAGGGTTTCAAATTAGCTCAGATACCGTTCCATAAAACCAATATGTAGTAGACAAGACCTACTCCTTGCTCAGTGAACTGGCCTCAACACCCCCTATTCACCGCACAAGAATATATCTGACTAGTAAGAATCTTCAAACCTATGTATTGATATCTCTCTGTAAGTGAGTCAAGGGGGTGTAAAGCGGCCTAAACACAGCCGTGAAAAGCAGCTAAACCCCATTATAAAAATAAATTACTTTTCAAAACCCGTGAAACAAAGACAGTGAAAGAGAGAGAAATTCTTACAAAATTCGTTCAGGGGCTGTGATGCAACCTGGATTGACCATATCTAGACCCACAGCTGATTGAGACATAAGGGTGGACACTCTTGGGGCTGAGAGGTTTGGTGAGGTTGCGTGAGCCAACGCAGACCCTTTAAAGTAATACTGCATGGTACCCATCCCATGGGTCCCAAATCTCCAGGTTCAAGGGCATCTTCCTACGTCGAAAACATGCATGAGAAACCCAGAAGATGGTACACCGTGTGATCGGGAAAGGTTTCTAAAACGCACCTCATTTCTCATCTCCTTGTGCTCGGGTTCGCCATTCCAGCCGCTTTACTAGCTATCTCCCTCCTTGGAGAATCAGCACCTTTAATCTCCTGTTCCGTACAGGTTGCAATTTGTCCTGAGGATGAACGGCAAGAGGGGGAACCAATGAGAGACTAGCTCTAGGGGTTGGGACAGGCACAGGTCACTCTATTTTCCCATCAGGAAGAAGAATTAACCACAAGCTCAGCCTGCCCCCAGAACCAGAAGAGGGCCTGAAGCAATCCTGCACTTTTGCGGCCAGCTCCCAAAAAAGCGATTGGAAAAATGGAGCTCAGGGGCACTGCAATTCACAAACCTGCAGAGTTATAGATGATAACTCTCGTCCACAAATATATTGAGGGAAGGCAACGAAGAGGCTTTGAAAGCAAGGCAGAATTGCAGGAAACAGATTTCAGGAGGTAGATTCGAATCGCCTTGAAAGCCCATGAAAAGCGGCAAAACGTGGACAATGATGCCCTTGGCCAAAAAGGGCGTATGCGTTTTTTCCTGAATATATTCAGGAAAACACGCATACGCCCTTTTTGGCCAACCAAGCAACCTGGAAAGGCAAATCAGCGCTCCAAAGAAGTCTCGCTTCCCAGCGGGCAAAAGGGCCATGCGGAAAAAAGTGTCCAAACCAGAAATGCAGGACCGGCCATGGAGAAATGGGAGCCTTGCTACGCTGATGGGCAGGATGTAAACTGCCAACAGCCACTGTGGAGAAGTGTACGGTGTGTCCTGAAACATCAAAAAAACACAGCTTGGAGAGCATAGGGCACTTCCACTCATGGGCGTATAAATTGGGAAATCTAAAAATCAGCAAGACACAGGCACCCCAAAGTTTAGGGCTGCTCTGTTGACAAGAACCCACACTTCATTACACCTTAAATATCCTAGGAAAGAGAAAAGTGGATAACGAAGTTGTGGTCCTCATGTACAATGGAATATCACTCAGCCATGAAATCCACGTCATAAGGCTAGCAGCAGCACGATGAGTGGATATAGGTACAACGATTCTAAGTGAAATAAGTCACACAGAAAAAGACACTTATCATAAGATATCACTTATAGAGGGAATGTAAAAACCGCTACACTTGAACTGAATTACAAAACAGAACAGAGTCACACGTTCAGAAAACACACTATTGCTGCTGAACGGGAAAGGTGAGGTGGGGTGATGCATAAAACAAGGGTTTGAAATTAGCTCAGATACCGTTCCATAAACCCAATATGTAGTAGACAAGACCTACTCCTAGCTCAGTGAACTGGCCTCAACACCCCCTATTCACCGCACAAGAATATATCTGACTAGTAAGAATCTTCAAGCCTATGTATTGATATCTCTCTGTAAGTGAGTCAAGGGGGTGTAAAGCGGCCTAAACACAGCCGTGAAAAGCAGCTAAACCCCATTATAAAAATAAATTACTTTTCAAAACCCGTGAAACAAAGACAGTGAAAGAGAGAGAAATTCTTACAAAACTCGTTCAGGGGCTGTGATGCAACCTGGATTGACCATATCTAGACCCACAGCTGATTGAGACATAAGGGTGGACACTCTTGGGGCTGAGAGGTTTGGTGAGGTTGCGTGAGCCAACGCAGACCCTTTAAAGTAATACTGCATGGTACCCATCCATGGGTCCCAAATCTCCAGGTTCAAGGGCATCTTCCTACGTCGAAAACATGCATGAGAAACCCAGAAGATGGTACACCGTGTGATCGGGAAAGGTTTCTAAAACACACCTCATTTCTCATCTCCTTGTGCTCGCGTGCGCCATTCCAGCCACTTTACTAGCCATCTCCCTCCTTGGAGAATCAGCACGTTTAACCTCCTGTTCCGTACAGGTTGCAATTTGTCCTGAGAATGAACGGGAAGAGGGGGAACCAATGAGAGACTAGCTCTAGGGGTTGGGACAGGCACAGGTCAGTCTATTTTCCCATCAGGAAGAAGAATTAACCACAAGCTCAGCCTGCCCCCCAGAACCATAAGAGGGCCTGAAGCAATCCTGCACTTTTGCGGCAGCTCCCAAAAAAGCGACTGCAAAAATGGAGCTCAGGGGCACTGCAATTCACAAACCTGCAGAGTTATAAATGATAACTCTCGTCCACAAATATATTGAGGGAAGGCAACGAAAAGGCTTTGAAAGCAAGGCAGAATTGCAGGAAACAGATTTCAGGAGGTAGATTCGAATCGCCTTGAAAGCACATGAAAAGCGGCAAAACGTGGACAATGATGCCCTTGGCCAAAAAGGGCGTATGCGTTTTTTCCTGAATATATTCAGGAAAACACGCATATGCCCTTTTTGGCCAACCAAGCAACCTGGAAAGGCAAATCAGCGCTCCAAAGAAGTCTCGCTTCCCAGCGGGCAAAAGGGCCATGCGGAAAAAAGTGTCCAAACCAGAAATGCAGGACCGGCCATGGAGAAATGGGAGCCTTGCTACGCTGATGGGCAGGATGTAAATTGCCAACAGCCACTCTGGAAAAGTGTACGGTGTGTCCTGAAACATCTAACAAACGCAGCTTGCAGAGCATAGGACACTTCCACTCATGGGCATATAAATTGGGAAATCTAAAAATCAGCAAGACACAGGCACCCCAAAGTTTAGGGCTGCTCTGTTGACAAGAACCCACACTTCATTACACCTTAAATATCCTAGGAAAGAGAAAAGTGGATAACGAAGTTGTGTCCTCATGTACAATGGAATATCACTCAGCCATGAAATCCACGTCATAAGGCTAGTAGCAGCACGATGAGTGGATTTAGGTACGACGATTCTAAGTGAAATAAGTCACACAGAAAAAGACACTTATCATAAGATATCACTTATAGAGGGAATGTAAAAACCGCTACACTTGAACTGAATTACAAAACAGAACAGAGTCACACGTTTAGAAAACACACTATGGCTGCTGAACGGGAAAGGTGAGGTGGGGTGATGCATAAAACAAGGGTTTCAAATTAGCTCAGATACCGTTCCATAAACCCAATATGTAGTAGACAAGACCTACTCCTTGCTCAGTGAACTGGCCTCAACACCCCCTATTCACCGCACAAGAATATATCTGACTAGTAAGAATCTTCAAACCTATGTATTGATATCTCTCTGTAAGTGAGTCAAGGGGGTGTAAAGCGGCCTAAACACAGCCGTGAAAAGCAGCTAAACCCCATTATAAAAATAAATTACTTTTCAAAACCCGTGAAACAAAGACAGTGAAAGAGAGAGAAATTCTTACAAAATTCGTTCAGGGGCTGTGATGCCACCTGGATTGACCATATCTAGACCCACAGCTGATTGAGACATAAGGGTGGACACTCTTGGGGCTGAGAGGTTTGGTGAGGTTGGGTGAGCCAACGCAGACCCTTTAAAGTAAAACTGCATGGTACCCATCCCATGGGTCCCAAATCTCCAGGTTCAAGGGCATCTTCCTACGTCGAAAACATGCATGAGAAACCCAGAAGATGGTACACCGTGTGATCGGGAAAGGTTTCTAAAACGCTCCTCATTTCTCATCTCCTTGTGCTCGGGTTCGCCATTCCAGCCGCTTTACTAGCCATCTCCCTCCTTGGAGAATCAGCACCTTTAACCTCCTGTTCCGTACAGGTTGCAATTTCTCCTGAGGATGAACGGTAAGAGGGGGAACCAATGAGAGCGTAGCTCTAGGGGTTGGGACAGGCACAGGTCACTCTATTTTCCCATCAGGAAGAAGAATTAAGCACAAGCTCAGCCTGCCCCCCAGAACCAGAAGAGGGCCTGAAGCAATCCTGCACTTTTGCGGCCAGCTCCCAGAAAAGCGACTGAAAAAATGGAGCTCAGGGGCACTGCAATTCACAAACCTGCAGAGTTATAAATGATAACTCTCGTCCATAAATATATTGAGGGAAGGCAACGAAGAGGCTTTGAAAGCAATGCAGAATTGCAGGAAACAGATTTCAGGAGGTAGATTCGAATCGCCTTGAAAGCACATGAAAAGCGGCAAAACGTGGACAATGATGCCCTTGGCCAAAAAGGGCGTATGCGTTTTTTCCTGAATATATTCAGGAAAAAACGCATACGCCCTTTTTGGCCAACCAAGCAACCTGGAAAGGCAAATCAGCGCTCCAAAGAAGTCTCGCTTCCCAGCGGGCAAAAAGGCCATGCGGAAAAAAGTGTCCAAACCAGAAATGCAGGACCGGCCATGGAGAAATGGGAGCCTTGCTACGCTGATGGGCAGGATGTAAACTGCCAACAGCCACTGTGGAGAAATGTACGGTGTGTCCTGAAACATCAAAAAAACACAGCTTGGAGAGCATAGGGCACTTCCACTCATGGGCGTATAAATTGGGAAATCTAAAAATCAGCAAGACACAGGCACCCCAAAGTTTAGGGCTGCTCTGTTGACAAGAACCCCCACTTCATTACACCTTAAATATCCTAGGAAAGAGAAAAGTGGATAACGAAGTTGTGGTCCTCATGTACAATGGAATATCACTCAGCCATGAAATCCACGTCATAAGGCTAGCAGCAGCACGATGAGTGGATATAGGTACAACGATTCTAAGTGAAATAAGTCACACAGAAAAAGACACTTATCATAAGATATCACTTATAGAGGGAATGTAAAAACCGCTACACTTGAACTGAATTACAAAACAGAACAGAGTCACACGTTCAGAAAACACACTATGGCTGCTGAACGGGAAAGGTGAGGTGGGGTGATGCATAAAACAAGGGTTTCAAATTAGCTCAGATACCGTTCCATAAAACCAATATGTAGTAGACAAGACCTACTCCTTGCTCAGTGAACTGGCCTCAACACCCCCTATTCACCGCACAAGAATATATCTGACTAGTAAGAATCTTCAAACCTATGTATTGATATCTCTCTGTAAGTGAGTCAAGGGGGTGTAAAGCGGCCTAAACACAGCCGTGAAAAGCAGCTAAACCCCATTATAAAAATAAATTACTTTTCAAAACCCGTGAAACAAAGACAGTGAAAGAGAGAGAAATTCTTACAAAATTCGTTCAGGGGCTGTGATGCCACCTGGATTGACCATATCTAGACCCACAGCTGATTGAGACATAAGGGTGGACACTCTTGGGGCTGAGAGGTTTGGTGAGGTTGCGTGAGCCAACGCAGACCCTTTAAAGTAATACTGCATGGTACCCATCCCATGGGTCCCAAATCTCCAGGTTCAAGGGCATCTTCCTACGTCGAAAACATGCATGAGAAACCCAGAAGATGGTACACCGTGTGATCGGGAAAGGTTTCTAAAACGCACCTCATTTCTCATCTCCTTGTGCTCGGGTTCGCCATTCCAGCCGCTTTACTAGCTATCTCCCTCCTTGGAGAATCAGCACCTTTAATCTCCTGTTCCGTACAGGTTGCAATTTGTCCTGAGGATGAACGGCAAGAGGGGGAACCAATGAGAGACTAGCTCTAGGGGTTGGGACAGGCACAGGTCACTCTATTTTCCCATCAGGAAGAAGAATTAACCACAAGCTCAGCCTGCCCCCCAGAACCAGAAGAGGGCCTGAAGCAATCCTGCACTTTTGCGGCCAGCTCCCAAAAAAGCGACTGGAAAAATGGAGCTCAGGGGCACTGCAATTCACAAACCTGCAGAGTTATAGATGATAACTCTTGTCCACAAATATATTGAGGGAAGGCAACGAAGAGGCTTTGAAAGCAAGGCAGAATTGCAGGAAACAGATTTCAGGAGGTAGATTCGAATCGCCTTGAAAGCCCATGAAAAGCGGCAAAACGTGGACAATGATGCCCTTGGCCAAAAAGGGCGTATGCGTTTTTTCCTGAATATATTCAGGAAAACACGCATACGCCCTTTTTGGCCAACCAAGCAACCTGGAAAGGCAAATCAGCGCTCCAAAGAAGTCTCGCTTCCCAGCGGGCAAAAGGGCCATGCGGAAAAAAGTGTCCAAACCAGAAATGCAGGACCGGCCATGGAGAAATGGGAGCCTTGCTACGCTGATGGGCAGGATGTAAACTGCCAACAGCCACTGTGGAGAAGTGTACGGTGTGTCCTGAAACATCAAAAAAACACAGCTTGGAGAGCATAGGGCACTTCCACTCATGGGCGTATAAATTGGGAAATCTAAAAATCAGCAAGACACAGGCACCCCAAAGTTTAGGGCTGCTCTGTTGACAAGAACCCACACTTCATTACACCTTAAATATCCTAGGAAAGAGAAAAGTGGATAACGAAGTTGTGGTCCTCATGTACAATGGAATATCACTCAGCCATGAAATCCACGTCATAAGGCTAGCAGCAGCACGATGAGTGGATATAGGTACAACGATTCTAAGTGAAATAAGTCACACAGAAAAAGACACTTATCATAAGATATCACTTATAGAGGGAATGTAAAAACCGCTACACTTGAACTGAATTACAAAACAGAACAGAGTCACACGTTCAGAAAACACACTATGGCTGCTGAACGGGAAAGGTGAGGTGGGGTGATGCATAAAACAAGGGTTTGAAATTAGCTCAGATACCGTTCCATAAACCCAATATGTAGTAGACAAGACCTACTCCTAGCTCAGTGAACTGGCCTCAACACCCCCTATTCACCGCACAAGAATATATCTGACTAGTAAGAATCTTCAAGCCTATGTATTGATATCTCTCTGTAAGTGAGTCAAGGGGGTGTAAAGCGGCCTAAACACAGCCGTGAAAAGCAGCTAAACCCCATTATAAAAATAAATTACTTTTCAAAACCCGTGAAACAAAGACAGTGAAAGAGAGAGAAATTCTTACAAAATTCGTTCAGGGGCTGTGATGCAACCTGGATTGACCATATCTAGACCCACAGCTGATTGAGACATAAGGGTGGACACTCTTGGGGCTGAGAGGTTTGGTGAGGTTGCGTGAGCCAACGCAGACCCTTTAAAGTAATACTGCATGGTACCCATCCCATGGGTCCCAAATCTCCAGGTTCAAGGGCATCTTCCTACGTCGAAAACATGCATGAGAAACCCAGAAGATGGTACACCGTGTGATCGGGAAAGGTTTCTAAAACGCACCTCATTTCTCATCTCCTTGTGCTCGGGTTCGCCATTCCAGCCGCTTTACTAGCTATCTCCCTCCTTGGAGAATCAGCACCTTTAATCTCCTGTTCCGTACAGGTTGCAATTTGTCCTGAGGATGAACGGCAAGAGGGGGAACCAATGAGAGACTAGCTCTAGGGGTTGGGACAGGCACAGGTCACTCTATTTTCCCATCAGGAAGAAGAATTAACCACAAGCTCAGCCTGCCCCCCAGAACCAGAAGAGGGCCTGAAGCAATCCTGCACTTTTGCGGCCAGCTCCCAAAAAAGCGACTGGAAAAATGGAGCTCAGGGGCACTGCAATTCACAAACCTGCAGAGTTATAGATGATAACTCTTGTCCACAAATATATTGAGGGAAGGCAACGAAGAGGCTTTGAAAGCAAGGCAGAATTGCAGGAAACAGATTTCAGGAGGTAGATTCGAATCGCCTTGAAAGCCCATGAAAAGCGGCAAAACGTGGACAATGATGCCCTTGGCCAAAAAGGGCGTATGCGTTTTTTCCTGAATATATTCAGGAAAAAACGCATACGCCCTTTTTGGCCAACCAAGCAACCTGGAAAGGCAAATCAGCGCTCCAAAGAAGTCTCGCTTCCCAGCGGGCAAAAGGGCCATGCGGAAAAAAGTGTCCAAACCAGAAATGCAGGACCGGCCATGGAGAAATGGGAGCCTTGCTACGCTGATGGGCAGGATGTAAACTGCCAACAGCCACTGTGGAGAAGTGTACGGTGTGTTCTGAAACATCAAAAAAACACAGCTTGGAGAGCATAGGGCACTACCACTCATGGGCGTATAAATTGGGAAATCTAAAAATCAGCAAGACACAGGCACCCCAAAGTTTAGGGCTGCTCTGTTGACAAGAACTCACACTTCATTACACCTTAAATATCCTAGGAAAGAGAAAAGTGGATAACGAAGTTGTGGTCCTCATGTACAATGGAATATCACTCAGCCATGAAATCCACGTCATAAGGCTAGCAGCAGCACGATGAGTGGATATAGGTACAACGATTCTAAGTGAAATAAGTCACACAGAAAAAGACACTTATCATAAGATATCACTTATAGAGGGAATGTAAAAACCGCTACACTTGAACTGAATTACAAAACAGAACAGAGTCACACGTTCAGAAAACACACTATTGCTGCTGAACGGGAAAGGTGAGGTGGGGTGATGCATAAAACAAGGGTTTCAAATTAGCTCAGATACCGTTCCATAAACCCAATATGTAGTAGACAAGACCTACTCCTTGCTCAGTGAACTGGCCTCAACACCCCCTATTCACCGCACAAGAATATATCTGACTAGTAAGAATCTTCAAGCCTATGTATTGATATCTCTCTGTAAGTGAGTCAAGGGGGTGTAAAGCGGCCTAAACACAGCCGTGAAAAGCAGCTAAACCCCATTATAAAAATAAATTACTTTTCAAAACCCGTGAAACAAAGACAGTGAAAGAGAGAGAAATTCTTACAAAATTCGTTCAGGGGCTGTGATGCAACCTGGATTGACCATATCTAGACCCACAGCTGATTGAGACATAAGGGTGGACACTCTTGGGGCTGAGAGGTTTGGTGAGGTTGCGTGAGCCAACGCAGACCCTTTAAAGTAATACTGCATGGTACCCATCCCATGGGTCCCAAATCTCCAGGTTCAAGGGCATCTTCCTACGTCGAAAACATGCATGAGAAACCCAGAAGATGGTACACCGTGTGATCGGGAAAGGTTTCTAAAACACACCTCATTTCTCATCTCCTTGTGCTCGCGTGCGCCATTCCAGCCACTTTACTAGCCATCTCCCTCCTTGGAGAATCAGCACGTTTAACCTCCTGTTCCGTACAGGTTGCAATTTGTCCTGAGAATGAACGGGAAGAGGGGGAACCAATGAGAGACTAGCTCTAGGGGTTGGGACAGGCACAGGTCAGTCTATTTTCCCATCAGGAAGAAGAATT
Organism: Balaenoptera acutorostrata; assembly: GCF_949987535.1. Lineage (NCBI taxonomy): Eukaryota > Metazoa > Chordata > Mammalia > Artiodactyla > Balaenopteridae > Balaenoptera > Balaenoptera acutorostrata. Next base: position 210,183 of record NW_026645689.1, on the reverse strand, counting down.
AACCACAAGCTCAGCCTGCCCCCCAGAACCATAAGAGGGCCTGAAGCAATCCTGCACTTTTGCGGCAGCTCCCAAAAAAGCGACTGCAAAAATGGAGCTCAGGGGCACTGCAATTCACAAACCTGCAGAGTTATAAATGATAACTCTCGTCCACAAATATATTGAGGGAAGGCAACGAAAAGGCTTTGAAAGCAAGGCAGAATTGCAGGAAACAGATTTCAGGAGGTAGATTCGAATCGCCTTGAAAGCACATGAAAAGCGGCAAAACGTGGACAATGATGCCCTTGGCCAAAAAGTGCGTATGCGTTTTTTCCTGAATATATTCAGGAAAAAACGCATATGCCCTTTTTGGCCAACCAAGCAACCTGGAAAGGCAAATCAGCGCTCCAAAGAAGTCTCGCTTCCCAGCAGGCAAAAGGGCCATGCGGAAAAAAGTGTCCAAACCAGAAATGCAGGACCGGCCATGGAGAAATGGGAGCCTTGCTACGCTGATGGGCAGGATGTAAATTGCCAACAGCCACTCTGGAAAAGTGTACGGTGTGTCCTGAAACATCTAACAAACGCAGCTTGCAGAGCATAGGGCACTTCCACTCATGGGCATATAAATTGGGAAATCTAAAAATCAGCAAGACACAGGCACCCCAAAGTTTAGGGCTGCTCTGTTGACAAGAACCCACACTTCATTACACCTTAAATATCCTAGGAAAGAGAAAAGTAGATAACGAAGTTGTGTCCTCATGTACAATGGAATATCACTCAGCCATGAAATCCACGTCATAAGGCTAGTAGCAGCACGATGAGTGGATTTAGGTACGACGATTCTAAGTGAAATAAGTCACACAGAAAAAGACACTTATCATAAGATATCACTTATAGAGGGAATGTAAAAACCGCTACACTTGAACTGAATTACAAAACAGAACAGAGTCACACGTTCAGAAAACACACTATGGCTGCTGAACGGGAAAGGTGAGGTGGGGTGATGCATAAAACAAGGGTTTCTAATTAGCTCAGATACCGTTCCATAAACCCAATATGTAGTAGACAAGACCTACTCCTTGCTCAGTGAACTGGCCTCAACACCCCCTATTCACCGCACAAGAATATATCTGACTAGTAAGAATCTTCAAACCTATGTATTGATATCTCTCTGTAAGTGAGTCAAGGGGGTGTAAAGCGGCCTAAACACAGCCGTGAAAAGCAGCTAAACCCCATTATAAAAATAAATTACTTTTCAAAACCCGTGAAACAAAGACAGTGAAAGAGAGAGAAATTCTTACAAAATTCGTTCAGGGGCTGTGATGCCACCTGGATTGACCATATCTAGACCCACAGCTGATTGAGACATAAGGGTGGACACTCTTGGGGCTGAGAGGTTTGGTGAGGTTGCGTGAGCCAACGCAGACCCTTTAAAGTAATACTGCATGGTACCCATCCCATGGGTCCCAAATCTCCAGGTTCAAGGGCATCTTCCTACGTCGAAAACATGCATGAGAAACCCAGAAGATGGTACACCGTGTGATCGGGAAAGGTTTCTAAAACGCTCCTCATTTCTCATCTCCTTGTGCTCGGGTTCGCCATTCCAGCCGCTTTACTAGCCATCTCCCTCCTTGGAGAATCAGCACCTTTAACCTCCTGTTCCGTACAGGTTGCAATTTCTCCTGAGGATGAACGGTAAGAGGGGGAACCAATGAGAGCGTAGCTCTAGGGGTTGGGACAGGCACAGGTCACTCTATTTTCCCATCAGGAAGAAGAATTAACCACAAGCTCAGCCTGCCCCCCAGAACCAGAAGAGGGCCTGAAGCAATCCTGCACTTTTGCGGCCAGCTCCCAGAAAAGCGACTGAAAAAATGGAGCTCAGGGGCACTGCAATTCACAAACCTGCAGAGTTATAAATGATAACTCTCGTCCATAAATATATTGAGGGAAGGCAACGAAGAGGCTTTGAAAGCAATGCAGAATTGCAGGAAACAGATTTCAGGAGGTAGATTCGAATCGCCTTGAAAGCCCATGAAAAGCGGCAAAACGTGGACAATGATGCCCTTGGCCAAAAAGGGCGTATGCGTTTTTTCCTGAATATATTCAGGAAAAAACGCATACGCCCTTTTTGGCCAACCAAGCAACCTGGAAAGGCAAATCAGCGCTCCAAATAAGTCTCGCTTCCCAGCGGGCCAAAGGGCCATGCGGAAAAAAGTGTCCAAACCAGAAATGCAGGACCGGCCATGGAGAAATGGGAGCCTTGCTACGCTGATGGGCGGGATGTAAATTGCAAACAGCCAATCTGGAGAAGTGTACGGTGTGTCCTGAAACATCTAAAAAACACAGCTAGGAGAGCATAGGGCACTTCCACTCATGGGCGTATAAATTGGGAAAAATAAAAATCAGCAAGACACAGGCACCCCAAAGTTTAGGGCTGCTCTGTTGACAAGAACCCCCACTTCATTACACCTTAAATATCCTAGGAAAGAGAAAAGTGGATAACGAAGTTGTGGTCCTCATGTACAATGGAATATCACTCAGCCATGAAATCCACGTCATAAGGCTAGTAGCAGCACGATGAGTGGATTTATGTACGACGATTCTAAGTGAAATAAGTCACACAGAAAAAGACACTTATCATAAGATATCACTTATAGAGGGAATGTAAAAACCGCTACACTTGAACTGAATTACAAAACAGAACAGAGTCACACGTTTAGAAAACACACTATTGCTGCTGAACGGGAAAGGTGAGGTGGGGTGATGCATAAAACAAGGGTTTCAAATTAGCTCAGATACCGTTCCATAAACCCAATATGTAGTAGACAAGACCTACTCCTTGCTCAGTGAACTGGCCTCAACACCCCCTATTCACCGCAAAAGAATATATCTGACTAGTAAGTATCTTCAAATCTAGGTATTGATATCTCTCTGTAAGTGAGTCAAGGGGGTGTAAAGCGGCATAAAAACAGCCGTGAAAAGCAGCTAAACCCCATTATAAAAATAAATTACTTTTCAAAACCCGTGAAACAAAGACAGTGAAAGAGAGAGAAATTCTTACAAAATTCGTTCAGGGGCTGTGATGCCACCTGGATTTACCATATCTAGACCCACAGCTGATTGAGACATAAGGGTGGACACTCTTGGGGCTGAGAGGTTTGGTGAGGTTGGGTGAGCCAACGCAGACCCTTTAAAGTAATACTGCATGGTACCCATCCCATGGGTCCCAAATCTCCAGGTTCAAGGGCATCTTCCTACGTCGAAAACATGCATGAGAAACCCAGAAGATGGTACACCGTGTGATCGGGAAAGGTTTCTAAAACGCTCCTCATTTCTCATCTCCTTGTGCTCGGGTTCGCCATTCCAGCCGCTTTACTAGCCATCTCCCTCCTTGGAGAATCAGCACCTTTAACCTCCTGTTCCGTACAGGTTGCAATTTCTCCTGAGGATGAACGGTAAGAGGGGGAACCAATGAGAGCCTAGCTCTAGGGGTTGGGACAGGCAAAGGTCACTCTATTTTCCCATCAGGAAGAAGAATTAACCACAAGCTCAGCCTGCCCCCCAGAACCATAAGAGGGCCTGAAGCAATCCTGCACTTTTGCGGCAGCTCCCAAAAAAGCGACTGGAAAAATGGAGCTCAGGGGCACTGCAATTCACAAACCTGCAGAGTTATAAATGATAACTCTCGTCCACAAATATATTAAGGGAAGGCAACGAAGAGGCTTTGAAAGCAAGGCAGAATTGCAGGAAACAGATTTCAGGAGGTAGATTCGAATCGCCTTGAAAGCACATGAAAAGCGGCAAAACGTGGACATGATGCCCTTGGCCAAAAAGTGCGTATGCGTTTTTTCCTGAATATATTCAGGAAAAAACGCATATGCCCTTTTTGGCCAACCAAGCAACCTGGAAAGGCAAATCAGCGCTCCAAAGAAGTCTCGCTTCCCAGCGGGAAAAGGGCCATGCGGAAAAAAGTGTCCAAACCAGAAATGCAGGACCGGCCATGGAGAAATGGGAGCCTTGCTACGCTGATGGGCAGGATGTAAATTGCCAACAGCCACTCTGGAAAAGTGTACGGTGTGTCCTGAAACATCTAAAAAACACAGCTTGGAGAGCATAGGGCACTTCCACTCTTGGGCGTATAAATTGGGAAATCTAAAAATCAGCAAGACACAGGCACCCCAAAGTTTAGGGCTGCTCTGTTGACAAGAACCCACACTTCATTACACCGTAAATATCCCAGGAAAGAGCAGAATGGATAAAGAAGTTGTGGTCCTTATGTAGAATGGAATATCACTCAGCCAGGAAATCAACCTCATAAGGCTAGTAGCAGCACGATGAATGGATTTAGGTACGACGATTCTAAGTGAAATAAGTCACACAGAAAAAGACACTTATCATAAGATATCACTTATAGAGGGAGTGTAAAACCGCTACACTTGAACTGAATTACAAAACAGAACAGAGTCACACGTTTAGAAAACACACTATGGCTGCTTAACGGGAAAGGAGAGGTGGGGTGATGCATAAAACAAGGGTTTCAAATTAGATCAGATACCGTTCCATAAACCCAATATGTACTAGACAAAACCTACTCCTTGCTCAGTGAACTGGACTCAACAACCCCTAATCACCGCCCAAGAATATATCTGACTAGTAAGAATCTTAAAACCTATGTATTGATATCTCTCTGTAAGTGAGTCAAGGGGGTGTAAAGCGGCCTAAACACAGCCGTGAAAAGCAGCTAAACCCCATTATAAAAATAAATTACTTTTCAAAACACGTGAAACAAAGACAGTGAAAGAGAGAGAAATTCTTACAAAATTCGTTCAGGGGCTGTGATGCCACCTGGATTGACCATATCTAGACCCACAGCTGATTGAGACATAAGGGTGGACACGCTTGGGGCTGAGAAGTTTGGTGAGGTTGCGTGAGCCAACGCAGACCCTTTAAAGTAATACTGCATGGTACCCATCCCATGGGTCCCAAATCTCCAGGTTCAAGGGCATCTTCCTACGTCGAAAACATGCATGAGAAACCCAGAAGATGGTACACCGTGTGATCGGGAAAGGTTTCTAAAACGCACCTCATTTCTCATCTCCTTGTGCTCGGGTGCGCCATTCCAGCCACTTTCCTAGCCATCTCCCTCCTTGGTGAATCAGCACGTTTAACCTCCTGTTCCGTACAGGTTGCAATTTGTCCTGAGAATGAACGGGAAGAGGGGGAACCAATGAGAGACTAGCTCTAGGGGTTGGGACAGGCACAGGTCACTCTATTTTCCCATCAGGAAGAAGAATTAACCACAAGCTCAGCCTGCCCCCCAGAACCAGAAGAGGGCCTGAAGCAATCCTGCACTTTTGCGGCAGCTCCCAAAAAAGCGACTGGAAAAATGGAGCTCAGGGGCACTGCAATTCACAAACCTGCAGAGTTTTAAATGATAACTCTCGTCCACAAATATATTGAGGGAAGGCAACGAAGAGGCTTTGAAAGCAAGGCAGAATTGCAGGAAACAGATTTCAGGAGGTAGATTCGAATCGCCTTGAAAGCACATGAAAAGCGGCAAAACGTGGACAATGATGCCCTTGGCCAAAAAGTGCGTATGCGTTTTTTCCTGAATATATTCAGGAAAAAACGCATATGCCCTTTTTGGCCAACCAAGCAACCTGGAAAGGCAAATCAGCGCTCCAAAGAAGTCTCGCTTCCCAGCGGGCAAAAGGGCCATTCGGAAAAAAGTGTCCAAACCAGAAATGCAGGACCGGCCATGGAGAAATGGGAGCCTTGCTACGCTGATGGGCGGGATGTAAATTGCCAGCAGCCACTCTGGAGACGTGTACGGTGTGTCCTGAAACATCTAAAAAACACAGCTTGGAGAGCATAGGGCACTTCCACTCATGGGCGTATAAATTGGGAAAACTAAAAATCAGCAAGACACAGGCACCCCAAAGTTTAGGGCTGCTCTGTTGACAAGATCCCCCACTTCATTACACCTTAAATATCCTAGGAAAGAGAAAAGTGGATAACGAAGTTGTGGTCCTCATGTACAATCGAATATCACTCAGCCATGAAATACATGTCATAAGGCTAGTAGCAGCACGATGAGTGGATTTATGTACGACGATTCTAAGTGAAATAAGTCACACAGAAAAAGACACTTATCATAAGATATCACTTATAGAGGGAATGTAAAAACCGCTACAGTTGAACTGAATTACAAAACAGAACAGAGTCACACGTTCAGAAAACACACTATGGCTGCTGAACGGGAAAGGTGAGGTGGGGTGATGCATAAAACAAGGGTTTCAAATTAGCTCAGATACCGTTCCATAAAACCAATATGTAGTAGACAAGACCTACTCCTTGCTCAGTGAACTGGCCTCAACACCCCCTATTCACCGCACAAGAATATATCTGACTCGTAAGAATCTTTAAAACTATGTATTGATATCTCTCTGTAAGTGAGTCAAGGGGGTGTAAAGCGGCCTAAACACAGCCGTGAAAAGCAGCTAAACCCCATTATAAAAATAAATTACTTTTCAAAACCCGTGAAACAAAGACAGTGAAAGAGAGAGAAATTCTTACAAAATTCGTTCAGGGGCTGTGATGCAACCTGGATTGACCATATCTAGACCCACAGTTGATTGAGATATAAGGGTGGACACTCTTGGGGCTGAGAGGTTTGGTGAGGTTGGGTGAGCCAACGCAGACCCTTTAAAGTAATACTGCATGGTACCCATCCCATGGGTCCCAAATCTCCAGGTTCAAATGCATCTTCCTACGTCGAAAACATGCATGAGAAACCCAGAAGATGGTACACCGTGTGATCGGGAAAGGTTTCTAAAACGCACCTCATTTCTCATCTCCTTGTGCTCGGGTTCGCCATTCCAGCCACTTTGCTAACCATCTCCCTCCTTGGAGAATCAGCACCTTTAACCTCCTGTTCCGTACAGGTTGCAATTTGTCCTGAGGATGAACCAGAAGAGGGGGAACCAATGATAGCCTAGCTCTAGGGGTTGGGACAGGCACAGGTCACTCTATTTTCACATCAGGAAGAAGAATTAACCACAAGCTCAGCCTGCCCCCCAGAACCATAAGAGGGCCTGAAGCAATCCTGCACTTTTGCGGCAGCTCCCAAAAAAGCGACTGGAAAAATGGAGCTCAGGGGCACTGCAATTCACAAACCTGCAGAGTTAGAAATGATAACTCTCGTCCACAAATATATTGAGGGAAGGCAACGAAGAGGCTTTGAAAGCAAGGCAGAATTGCAGGAAACAGATTTCAGGAGGTAGATTCGAATCGCCTTGAAAGCACATGAAAAGCGGCAAAACGTGGACAATGATGCCCTTGGCCAAAAAGTGCGTATGCGTTTTTTCCTGAATATATTCAGGAAAAAACGCATATGCCCTTTTTGGCCAACCAAGCAACCTGGAAAGGCAAATCAGCGCTCCAAAGAAGTCTCGCTTCCCAGCGGGCCAAAGGGCCATGCGGAAAAAAGTGTCCAAACCAGAAATGCAGGACCGGCCATGGAGAAATGGGAGCCTTGCTACGCTGATGGGCAGGATGTAAATTGCCAACAGCCACTCTGGAAAAGTGTACGGTGTGTCCTGAAACATCTAAAAAACACAGCTTGGAGAGCATAGGGCACTTCCACTCATGGGCGTATAAATTGGGAAATCTAAAAATCAGCAAGACACAGGCACCCCAAAGTTTAGGGCTGCTCTGTTGACAAGAACCCACACTTCATTACACCGTAAATATCCCAGGAAAGAGCAGAATGGATAAAGAAGTTGTGGTCCTTATGTAGAATGGAATATCACTCAGCCATGAAATCAACGTCATAAGGCTAGTAGCAGCACGATGAATGGATTTAGGTACGACGATTCTAAGTGAAATAAGTCACACAGAAAAAGACACTTATCATAAGATATCACTTATAGAGGGAGTGTAAAACCGCTACACTTGAACTGAATTACAAAACAGAACAGAGTCACACGTTTAGAAAACACACTATGGCTGCTTAACGGGAAAGGAGAGGTGGGGTGATGCATAAAACAAGGGTTTCAAATTAGCTCAGATACAGTTCCATAAACCCAATATGTACTAGACAAAACCTACTCCTTGCTCAGTGAACTGGGCTCAACAACCCCTAATCACCGAACAAGAATATATCTGACTAGTAAGAATCTTAAAACCTATGTATTGATATATCTATGTAAGTGAGTCAAGTGGGTGTAAAGCGGCAGAAACACAGCAGTGAAAAGCAGCTAAACCCCATTATAAAAATCAATTACTTTTAAAATCCCGTGAAACAAAGACAGTGAAAGAGAGAGAAATTCTTACAAAATTCGTTCACGGGCTGTGATGCCACCTGGATTGACCATATCTAGTCCCACAGCTGATTCAGACATAAGGGTGGACACTCAGGGGCTGATAGGTTTGGTGAGGTTGGGGGAGCCAACGCAGACCCTTTAAAGCAATACTGCGTGGTACCCATCCCAGGGGTCCCAAATCTCCAGGTTCAAGGGCGTCTTCCTACATCGAAAATATGCATGAGAAACCCAGAAGATGTTATACCGCATGATCGGGAAAGCTTTCTAAAACGCACCTCATTTCTCATGTCCTTGTGCTCGGGTTCGCCATTCCAGCCGCTTTACTAGCAATCTCCCTCCTTGGAGAATCAGCACCTTTAACCTCCTGTTCCGTACAGGTTGCAATTTGTCCTGAGAATGAACGGGAAGAGGGGGAACCAATGAGAGACTAGCTCTAGGGGTTGGGACAGGCACAGGTCACTCTATTTTCCCATCAGGAAGAAGAATTAACCACAAGCTCAGCCTGCCCCCCAGAACCAGAAGAGGGCCTGAAGCAATCCTGCATTTTTGCGGCCAGCTCCGAAACAAGCGAGTTGAAAAATGTAGGTCAGGGGCACTGCAATTCACAAACCTGCAGAGTTATAAATGATAACTCTCGTCCACAAATATATTGAGGGAAGGCAACGAAGAGGATTTGAAAGCAAGGCAGAATTGCAGGAAACAGATTTCAGGAGGTAGATTCGAATCGCCTTGAAAGCCCATGAAAAGCGGCAAAACGTGGACAGTGATGCCCTTGGCCAAAAAGGGCGTATGCGTTTTTTCCTGAATATATACAGGAAAAAACGCATACGCCCTTTTTGGCCAACCAAGCAACCTGGAAAGGCAAATCAGCGCTCCAAAGAAGTCTCGCTTCCCAGCAGGCAAAAGGGCCATGCGGAAAAAAGTGTCCAAACCAGAAATGCAGGACCGGCCATGGAGAAATGGGAGCCTTGCTACGCTCATGGGCAGGATGTAAATTTCCAACAGCCACTCTGGAGAAGTGTACGGTGTGTCCTGATACATCTAAAAAACACAGCTTGGAGAGCATAGGGCACTTCCACTCATGGGCGTATAAATTGGGAAATCTAAAAATCAGCAAGACACAGGCACCCCAAAGTTTAGGGCTGCTCTGTTGACAAGAACCCCCACTTCATTACACCTTAAATATCCTAGGAAAGAGAAAATTGGATAACGAAGTTGTGGTCCTCATGTACAATGGAATATCACTCAGCCATGAAATCCACGTCATAAGGCTATGAGCAGCACGATGAGTGGATTTAGGTACGACGATTCTAAGTGAAATATGTCACACAGAAAAAGACACTTATCATAAGATATCACTTATAGAGGGAATGTAAAAACTGCTACACTTGAACTGAATTACAAAACAGAACAGAGTCACACGTTTAGAAAACACACTATGGCTGCTGAACGGGAAAGGTGAGGTGGGGTGATGCATAAAACAAGGGTTTCAAATTAGCTCAGATACCGTTCCATAAAACCAATATGTAGTAGACAAGACCTACTCCTTGCTCAGTGAACTGGCCTCAACACCCCCTATTCACCGCACAAGAATATATCTGACTCGTAAGAATCTTTAAAACTATGTATTGATATCTCTCTGTAAGTGAGTCAAGGGGGTGTAAAGCGGCATAAACACAGCCGTGAAAAGCAGATAAACCCCTTTATACAAATAAATTACTTTTCAAAACCCGTGAAACAAAGACAGTGAAAGAGAGAGAAATTCTTACAAAATTCGTTCAGGGGCTGTGATGCAACCTGGATTGACCATATCTAGACCCACAGCTGATTGAGACATAAGGGTGGACACTCTTGGGGCTGAGAGGTTTGGTGAGGTTGCGTGAGCCAACGCAGACCCTTTAAAGTAATACTGCATGGTACCCATCCCATGGGTCCCAAATCTCCAGGTTCAAATGCATCTTCCTACGTCGAAAACATGCATGAGAAACCCAGAAGATGGTACACCGTGTGATCGGGAAAGGTTTCTAAAACGCACCTCATTTCTCATCTCCTTGTGCTCGGGTTCGCCATTCCAGCCGCTTGACTAGCCATCTCCCTCCTTGGAGAATCAGCACCTTTAACCTCCTGTTCCGTACAGGTTGCAATTTGTCCTGAGGATGAACCAGAAGAGGGGGAACCAATGAGAGCCTAGCTCTAGGGGTTGGGACAGGCACAGGTCACTCTATTTTCCCATCAGGAAGAAGAATTAACCACAAGCTCAGCCTGCCCCCAGAACCAGAAGAGGGCCTGAAGCAATCCTGCACTTTTGCGGCCAGCTCCCAGAAAAGCGACTGCAAAAATGGAGCTCAGGGGCACTGCAATTCACAAACCTGCAGAGTTATAAATGATAACTCTCGTCCACAAATATATTGAGGGAAGGCAACGAAGAGGCTTTGAAAGCAAGGCAGAATTGCAGGAAACAGATTTCAGGAGGTAGATACGAATCGCCTTAAAAGCACATGAAAAGCGGCAAAAAGTCTACAATGATGCCCTTGGCCAAAAAGGGCGTATGCGTTTTTTCCTGAATATATTCAGGAAAAAACGCATACGCCCTTTTTGGCCAACCAAGCAACCTGGAAAGGCAAATCAGCGCTCCAAAGAAGTCTCGCTTCCCAGCGGGCAAAAGGGCCATGCGGAAAAATGTGTCCAAACCAGAAATGCAGGACCGGCCATGGAGAAATGGGAGCCTCGCTACGCTGATGGGTTGGATGTAAATTGCCAACAGCCACTCTGGAGAAGTGTACGGTGTGTCCTGAAACATCTAAAAAACACAGCTTGAAGAGCATAGGGCACTTCCACTCTTGGGCGTATAAATTGGGAAAACTAAAAATCAGCAAGACACAGGCACCCCAAAGTTTAGGGCTGCTCTGTTGACAAGAACCCCCACTTCATTACACCTTAAATATCCTAGGAAAGAGAAAAGTGGATAACGAAGTTGTGGTCCTCATGTACAATGGAATATCACTCAGCCATGAAATCCACGTCATAAGGCTAGTAGCAGCACGATGAGTGGATTTAGGTACGACGATTCTAAGTGAAATAAGTCACACAGAAAAAGACACTTATCATAAGATATCACTTATAGAGGGAATGTAAAAACCGCTACAGTTGAACTGAATTACAAAACAGAACAGAGTCACACGTTCAGAAAACACACTATGGCTGCTGAACGGGAAAGGTGAGGTGGGGTGATGCATAAAACAAGGGTTTCAAATTAGCTCAGATACCGTTCCATAAACCCAATATGTAGTAGACAAGACCTACTCCTTGCTCAGTGAACTGGCCTCAACACCCCCTATTCACCGCACAAGAATATATCTGACTAGTAAGAATCTTCAAACCTATGTATTGATATCTCTCTGTAAGTGAGTCAAGGGGGTGTAAAGCGGCATAAACACAGCCGTGAAAAGCAGCTACACCCCATTATAAAAATAAATTACTTTTCAAAACCCGTGAAACAAAGACAGTGAAAGAGAGAGAAATTCTTACAAAATTCGTTCAGGGGCTGTGATGCAACCTGGATTGACCATATCTAGACCCACAGTTGATTGAGACATAAGGGTGGACACTCTTGGGGCTGAGAGGTTTGGTGAGGTTGGGTGAGCCAACGCAGACCCTTTAAAGTAATACTGCATGGTACCCATCCCATGGGTCCCAAATCTCCAGGTTCAAGGGCATCTTCCTACGTCGAAAACATGCATGAGAAACCCAGAAGATGGTACACCGTGTGATCAGGAAAGGTTTCTAAAACGCTCCTCATTTCTCATCTCCTTGTGCTCGGGTTCGCCATTCCAGCTGCTTTACTAGCCATCTCCCTCCTTGGAGAATCAGCACCTTTAACCTCCTGTTCCGTACAGGTTGCAATTTCTCCTGAGGATGAACGGGAAGAGGGGGAACCAATGAGAGCCTAGCTCTAGGGGTTGGGACAGTCACAGGTCACTCTATTTTCCCATCAGGAAGAAGAATTAACCACAAGCTCAGCCTGCCCCCCAGAACCAGAAGAGGGCCTGAAGCAATCCTGCACTTTTGCGGCCAGCTCCCAGAAAAGCGACTGCAAAAATGGAGCTCAGGGTCACTGCAATTCACAAACCTGCAGAGTTATAAATGATAACTCTCGTCCATAAATATATTGAGGGAAGGCAACGAAGAGGCTTTCAAAGCAATGCAGAATTGCAGGAAACAGATTTCAGGAGGTAGATTCGAATCGCCTTGAAAGCACATGAAAAGCGGCAAAACGTGGACAATGATGCCCTTGGCCAAAAAGGGCGTATGCGTTTTTTCCTGAATATATTCAGGAAAAAACGCATACGCCCTTTTTGGCCAACCAAGTAACCTGGAAAGGCAAATCAGCGCTCCAAAGAAGTCTCGCTTCCCAGCGGGCAAAAGGGCCATGCGGAAAAAAGTGTCCAAACCAGAAATGCAGGACCGGCCATGGAGAAATGGGAGCCTTGCTACGCTGATGGGCGGGATGTAAATTGCCAGCAGCCACTCTGGAGACGTGTACGGTGTGTCCTGAAACATCTAAAAAACACAGCTTGGAGAGCATAGGGCACTTCCACTCATGGGCGTATAAATTGGGAAAACTAAAAATCAGCAAGACACAGGCACCCCAAAGTTTAGGGCTGCTCTGTTGACAAGAACCCCCACTTCATTACACCTTAAATATCCTAGGAAAGAGAAAAGTGGATAACGAAGTTGTGGTCCTCATGTACAATCGAATATCACTCAGCCATGAAATCCATGTCATAAGGCTAGTAGCAGCACGATGAGTGGATTTATGTACGACGATTCTAAGTGAAATAAGTCACACAGAAAAAGACACTTATCATAAGATATCACTTATAGAGGGAATGTAAAAACCGCTACAGTTGAACTGAATTACAAAACAGAACAGAGTCACACGTTCAGAAAACACACTATGGCTGCTGAACGGGAAAGGTGAGGTGGGGTGATGCATAAAACAAGGGTTTCAAATTAGCTCAGATACCGTTCCATAAAATCAATATGTAGTAGACAAGACCTACTCCTTGCTCAGTGAACTGGCCTCAACACCCCCTATTCACCGCACAAGAATATATCTGACTCGTAAGAATCTTTAAAACTATGTATTGATATCTCTCTGTAAGTGAGTCAAGGGGGTGTAAAGCGGCCTAAACACAGCCGTGAAAAGCAGCTAAACCCCATTATAAAAATAAATTACTTTTCAAAACCCGTGAAACAAAGACAGTGAAAGAGAGAGAAATTCTTACAAAATTCGTTCAGGGGCTGTGATGCAACCTGGATTGACCATATCTAGACCCACAGTTGATTGAGATATAAGGGTGGACACTCTTGGGGCTGAGAGGTTTGGTGAGGTTGGGTGAGCCAACGCAGACCCTTTAAAGTAATACTGCATGGTACCCATCCCATGGGTCCCAAATCTCCAGGTTCAAATGCATCTTCCTACGTCGAAAACATGCATGAGAAACCCAGAAGATGGTACACCGTGTGATCGGGAAAGGTTTCTAAAACGCACCTCATTTCTCATCTCCTTGTGCTCGGGTTCGCCATTCCAGCCTCTTTGCTAACCATCTCCCTCCTTGGAGAATCAGCACCTTTAACCTCCTGTTCCGTACAGGTTGCAATTTGTCCTGAGGATGAACCAGAAGAGGGGGAACCAATGAGAGCCTAGCTCTAGGGGTTGGGACAGGCACAGGTCACTCTATTTTCCCATCAGGAAGAAGAATTAACCACAAGCTCAGCCTGCCCCCCAGAACCATAAGAGGGCCTGAAGCAATCCTGCACTTTTGCGGCAGCTCCCAAAAAAGCGACTGGAAAAATGGAGCTCAGGGGCACTGCAATTCACAAACCTGCAGAGTTAGAAATGATAACTCTCGTCCACAAATATATTGAGGGAAGGCAACGAAGAGGCTTTGAAAGCAAGGCAGAATTGCAGGAAACAGATTTCCGGAGGTAGATTCGAATCGCCTTGAAAGCACATGAAAAGCGGCAAAACGTGGACAATGATGCCCTTGGCCAAAAAGTGCGTATGCGTTTTTTCCTGAATATATTCAGGAAAAAACGCATATGCCCTTTTTGGCCAACCAAGCAACCTGGAAAGGCAAATCAGCGCTCCAAAGAAGTCTCGCTTCCCAGCGGGACAAAGGGCCATGCGGAAAAAAGTGTCCAAACCAGAAATGCAGGACCGGCCATGGAGAAATGGGAGCCTTGCTACGCTGATGGGCAGGATGTAAATTGCCAACAGCCACTCTGGAAAAGTGTACGGTGTGTCCTGAAACATCTAAAAAACACAGCTTGGAGAGCATAGGGCACTTCCACTCATGGGCGTATAAATTGGGAAATCTAAAAATCAGCAAGACACAGGCACCCCAAAGTTTAGGGCTGCTCTGTTGACAAGAACCCACACTTCATTACACCGTAAATATCCCAGGAAAGAGCAGAATGGATAAAGAAGTTGTGGTCCTTATGTAGAATGGAATATCACTCAGCCATGAAATCAACGTCATAAGGCTAGTAGCAGCACGATGAATGGATTTAGGTACGACGATTCTAAGTGAAATAAGTCACACAGAAAAAGACACTTATCATAAGATATCACTTATAGAGGGAGTGTAAAACCGCTACACTTGAACTGAATTACAAAACAGAACAGAGTCACACGTTTAGAAAACACACTATGGCTGCTTAACGGGAAAGGAGAGGTGGGGTGATGCATAAAACAAGGGTTTCAAATTAGCTCAGATACCGTTCCATAAACCCAATATGTACTAGACAAAACCTACTCCTTGCTCAGTGAACTGGGCTCAACAACCCCTAATCACCGCCCAAGAATATATCTGACTAGTAAGAATCTTAAAACCTATGTATTGATATCTCTATGTAAGTGAGTCAAGTGGGTGTAAAGCGGCAGAAACACAGCAGTGAAAAGCAGCTAAACCCCATTATAAAAATCAATTACTTTTCAAAACCCGTGAAACAAAGACAGTGAAAGAGAGAGAAATTCTTACAAAATTCGTTCAGGGGCTGTGATGCAACCTGGATTGACCATATCTAGACCCACAGCTGATTGAGACATAAGGGTGGACACTCTTGGGGCTGAGAGGTTTGGTGAGGTTGCGTGAGCCAACGCAGACCCTTTAAAGTAATACTGCATGGTACCCATCCCATGGGTCCCAAATCTCCAGGTTCAAGGGCATCTTCCTACGTCGAAAACATGCATGAGGAAACCCAGAAGATGGGACACCGTGTGATCCGGAAACGTTTCTAAAATGCACCTCATTTTTCATCTCCTTGTGCTCGGGTTCGCCATTCCAGCCGCTTTCCTAGCCATCTCCCTCCTTGGAGAATCAGCACCTTTAACCTCCTGTTCCGTACAGGTTGAAATCTGTCCTGAGGATAAAGGGGAAGAGGGGGAACCAATGAGAGACTAGCTCTAGGTGTTGGGACAGGCACAGCTCACTCTATTTTCCCATCATGAAGAGAATTAACCACAAGCTCGGCCTGTCCCCCAGAACCAGAAGAGGGCCTGAAGCAATCCTGCGCCTTTGCAGCCAGGTCCCAAAAAAGCGACTTGAAAAATGGAGCTCAGGGGCACTGCAATTCACAAACCTGCAGAGTTATAAATGATAACTCTCGTCCACAAATATATTGAGGGAAGGCAACGAAGAGGATTTGAAAGCAAGGCAGAATTGCAGGAAACAGATTTCAGGAGGTAGATTCGAATGGCCTTGAAAGCCCATGAAAAGCGGCAAAACGTGGACAGTGATGCCCTTGGCCAAAAAGGGCGTATGCGTTTTTTCCTGAATATATTCAGGAAAAAACGCATACGCCCTTTTTGGCCAACCAAGCAACCTGGAAAGGCAAATCAGCGCTCCAAAGAAGTCTCGCTTCCCAGCGGGCCAAAGGGCCATGCGGAAAAATGTGTCCAAACCAGAAATGCAGGACCGGCCAAGGAGAAATGGGAGCCTTGCTACGCTGATGGGCGGGATGTAAATTGCCAACAGCCATTCTGGAGAAGTGTATGGTGGGTCGTGAAACATCTAAAAAACACAGCTTAGAGAGCAGAGGGCACTTCCACTCATGGGCGTATAAATTGGGAAAACTAAAAATCAGCAAGACACAGGCACCCCAAAGTTTAGGGCTGCTCTGTTGACAAACACCCCCACTTCATTACACCTTAAATATCGTAGGAAAGAGAAAACTTGATAAAGAAGTTGTGGCCCTCATGTACAATGGAATATCACTCAGCCATGAAATCAACGTCATAAGGCTAGTAGCAGCACGATGAGTGGATTTACGTCCGATGATTCTAAGTGAAATAAGTCACACAGAAAAAGACACTTATCATAAGATATCACTTATAGAGGGAATGTAAAAACCGCTACACTTGAACTGAATTACAAAACAGAACAGAGTCACAGGTTTAGAAAACACACTATGGCTGCTGAAAGGGAAACGTGAGGTGGGGTGATGCAAAAACAAAGGGTTTCAAATTAGCTCAGATAACGTTCCATAAACCCAATATGTAATAGACAAGACCTACCCCTTCCTCAGTGAACTGGACTGAAAACCCCCTCTTCACCGCACAAGAATATATCTGACTAGTAAGAATCTTCAAACCTATGTACTGATATCTCTCTGTAAGTGAGTCAAGGGGGTGTAAAGCGGCATAAACACAGCCGTGAAAAGCAGCTAAACCCCATTATAAAAATAAATTACTTTTCAAAACCCGTGAAACAAAGACAGTGAAAGAGAGAGAAATTCTTACAAAATTCGTTCAGGGGCTGTGATGCAACCTGGATTGACCATATCTAGACCCACAGCTGATTGAGACATAAGGGTGGACACTCTTGGGGCTGAGAGGTTTGGTGAGGTTGGGTGAGCCAACGCAGACCCTTTAAAGTAATACTGCATGGTACCATCCCACGGGTCCCAAATCTCCAGGTTCAAGGGCATCTTCCAACATCGAAAACATGCATGAGAAACCCAGAAGATGGGACACCGTGTGATCGGGAAACGTTTCTAAAATGCACCTCATTTTTCATCTCCTTGTGCTCGGGTTCGCCATTCCAGCTGCTTTCCTAGCCATCTCCCTCCTTGGAGAATCAGCACCTTTAACCTCCTGTTCCGTACAGGTTGAAATTTGTCCTGAGGATAAAGGGGAAGAGGGGGAACCAATGAGAGACTAGCTCTAGGTGTTGGGACAGGCACAGCTCACTCTATTTTCCCATCATGAAGAGAATTAACCACAAGCTCGGCCTGTCCCCCAGAACCAGAAGAGGGCCTGAAGCAATCCTGCGCCTTTGCAGCCAGGTCCCAAAAAAGCGACTTGAAAAATGGAGCTCAGGGGCACTGCAATTCACAAACCTGCAGAGTTATAAATGATAACTCTCGTCCACAAATATATTGAGGGAAGGCAACGAAGAGGATTTGAAAGCAAGGCAGAATTGCAGGAAACAGATTTCAGGAGGTAGATTCGAATCGCCTTGAAAGCCCATGAAAAGCGGCAAAACGTGGACAGTGATGCCCTTGGCCAAAAAGGGCGTATGCGTTTTTTCCTGAATATATTCAGGAAAAAACGCATATGCCCTTTTTGGCCAACCAAGCAACCTGGAAAGGCAAATCAGCGCTCCAAAGAAGTCTCGCTTCCCAGCGGGCCAAAGGGCCATGCGGAAAAAAGTGTCCAAACCAGAAATGCAGGACCGGCCATGGAGAAATGGGAGCCTTGCTACGCTGATGGGCGGGATGTAAATTGCCAACAGCCACTCTGGAGAAGTGTATGGTGGGTCCTGAAACATCTAAAAAACACAGCTTAGAGAGCATAGGGCACTTCCACTCATGGGCGTATAAATTGGGAAAACTAAAAATCAGCAAGACACAGGCACAACAAAGTTTAGGGCTGCTCTGTTGACAAACACCCCCACTTCATTACACCTTAAATATCCTAGGAAAGAGAAAACTGGATAAAGAAGTTGTGGCCCTCATGTACAATGGAATATCACTCAGCCATGAAATCAAAGTCATAAGGCTAGTAGCAGCACGATGAGTGGATTTAGGTCCGATGATTCTAAGTGAAATAAGTCACACAGAAAAAGACACTTATCATAAGATATCACTTATAGAGGGAATGTAAAAACCGCTACACTTGAACTGAATTACAAAACAGAACAGAGTCACACGTTTAGAAAACACACTATGGCTGCTGAACGGGAAAGGTGAGGTGGGGTGATGCAAAAACAAAGGGTTTCAAATTAGCTCAGATAACGTTCCATAAACCCAATATGTAATAGACAAGACCTACCCCTTCCTCAGTGAACTGGACTGAACACGCCCTATTCACCGCACAAGAATATATCTGTCTAGTAAGAATCTTCAAACCTATGTACTGATATCTCTCTGTAAGTGAGTCAAGGGGGTGTAAAACAGCATAAACACAGCCGTGAAAAGCAGATAAACCCCTTTATAAAAATAAATTACTTTTCAAAACCCGTGAAACAAAGACAGTGAAAGAGAGAGAAATTCTTACAAAATTCGTTCAGGGGCTGTGATGCAACCTGGATTGACCATATCTAGACCCACAGCTGATTGAGACATAAGGGTGGACACTCTTGGGGCTGAGAGGTTTGGTGAGGTTGGGTGAGCCAACGCAGACCCTTTAAAGTAATACTGCATGGTACCATCCCACGGGTCCCAAATCTCCAGGTTCAAGGGCATCTTCCAACATCGAAAACATGCATGAGAAACCCAGAAGATGGGACACCGTGTGATCGGGAAACGTTTCTAAAATGCACCTCATTTTTCATCTCCTTGTGCTCGGGTTCGCCATTCCAGCCGCTTTCCTAGCCATCTCCCTCCTTGGAGAATCAGCACCTTTAACCTCCTGTTCCGTACAGGTTGAAATTTGTCCTGAGGATAAAGGGGAAGAGGGGGAACCAATGAGAGACTAGCTCTAGGTGTTGGGACAGGCACAGCTCACTCTATTTTCCCATCATGAAGAGAATTAACCACAAGCTCGGCCTGTCCCCCAGAACCAGAAGAGGGCCTGAAGCAATCCTGCGCCTTTGCAGCCAGGTCCCTAAAAAGCGACTTGAAAAATGGAGCTCAGGGGCACTGCAATTCACAAACCTGCAGAGTTAGAAATGATAACTCTCGTCCACAAATATATTGAGGGAAGGCAACGAAGAGGATTTGAAAGCAAGGCAGAATTGCAGGAAACAGATTTCAGGAGGTAGATTCGAATCGCCTTGAAAGCCCATGAAAAGCGGCAAAACGTGGACAGTGATGCCCTTGGCCAAAAAGGGCGTATGCGTTTTTTCCTGAATATATTCAGGAAAAAACGCATACGCCCTTTTTGGCCAACCAAGCAACCTGGAAAGGCAAATCAGCGCTCCAAAGAAGTCTCGCTTCCCAGCGGGCCAAAGGGCCATGCGGAAAAAAGTGTCCAAACCAGAAATGCAGGACCGGCCATGGAGAAATGGGAGCCTTGCTACGCTGATGGGCGGGATGTAAATTGCCAACAGCCACTCTGGAGAAGTGTATGGTGGGTCCTGAAACATCTAAAAAACACAGCTTAGAGAGCATAGGGCACTTCCACTCATGGGCGTATAAATTGGGAAAACTAAAAATCAGCAAGACACAGGCACCCCAAAGTTTAGGGCTGCTCTGTTGACAAACACCCCCACTTCATTACACCTTAAATATCCTAGGAAAGAGAAAACTGGATAAAGAAGTTGTGGCCCTCATGTACAATGGAATATCACTCAGCCATGAAATCAACGTCATAAGGCTAGTAGCAGCACGATGAGTGGATTTAGGTCCGATGATTCTAAGTGAAATAAGTCACACAGAAAAAGACACTTATCATAAGATATCACTTATAGAGGGAATGTAAAAACCGCTACACTTGAACTGAATTACAAAACAGAACAGAGTCACACGTTTAGAAAACACAATATGGCTGCTGAACGGGAAAGGTGAGGTGGGGTGATGCAAAAACAAAGGGTTTCAAATTAGCTCAGATAACGTTCCATAAACCCAATATGTAATAGACAAGACCTACCCCTTCCTCAGTGAACTGGACTGAACACGCCCTATTCACCGCACAAGAATATATCTGTCTAGTAAGAATCTTCAAACCTATGTACTGATATCTCTCTGTAAGTGAGTCAAGGGGGTGTAAAGCGGCATAAACACAGCCGTGAAAAGCAGCTAAACCCCATTATATAAATAAATTACTTTTCAAAACCCGTGAAACAAAGACAGTGAAAGAGAGAGAAATTCTTACCAAATTCGTTCAGGGGCTGTGATGCAACCTGGATTGACCATATCTAGACCCACAGCTGATTGAGACATAAGGGTGGACACTCTTGGGGCTGAGAGGTTTGGTGAGGTTGGGTGAGCCAACGCAGACCCTTTAAAGTAATACTGCATGGTACCATCCCACGGGTCCCAAATCTCCAGGTTCAAGGGCATCTTCCAACATCGAAAACATGCATGAGAAACCCAGAAGATGGGACACCGTGTGATCGGGAAACGTTTCTAAAATGCACCTCATTTTTCATCTCCTTGTGCTCGGGTTCGCCATTCCAGCCGCTTTCCTAGCCATCTCCCTCCTTGGAGAATCAGCACCTTTAACCTCCTGTTCCGTACAGGTTGAAATTTGTCCTGAGGATAAAGGGGAAGAGGGGGAACCAATGAGAGACTAGCTCTAGGTGTTGGGACAGGCACAGCTCACTCTATTTTCCCATCATGAAGAGAATTAACCACAAGCTCGGCCTGTCCCCCAGAACCAGAAGAGGGCCTGAAGCAATCCTGCGCCTTTGCAGCCAGGTCCCAAAAAAGCGACTTGAAAAATGGAGCTCAGGGGCACTGCAATTCACAAACCTGCAGAGTTATAAATGATAACTCTCGTCCACAAATATATTGAGGGAAGGCAACGAAGAGGATTTGAAAGCAAGGCAGAATTGCAGGAAACAGATTTCAGGAGGTAGATTCGAATCGCCTTGAAAGCCCATGAAAAGCGGCAAAACGTGGACAGTGATGCCCTTGGCCAAAAAGGGCGTATGCGTTTTTTCCTGAATATATTCAGGAAAAAACGCATACGCCCTTTTTGGCCAACCAAGCAACCTGGAAAGGCAAATCAGCGCTCCAAAGAAGTCTCGCTTCCCAGCGGGCCAAAGGGCCATGCGGAAAAAAGTGTCCAAACCAGAAATGCAGGACCGGCCATGGAGAAATGGGAGCCTTGCTACGCTGATGGGCGGGATGTAAATTGCCAACAGCCACTCTGGAGAAGTGTATGGTGGGTCCTGAAACATCTAAAAAACACAGCTTAGAGAGCATAGGGCACTTCCACTCATGGGCGTATAAATTGGGAAAACTAAAAATCAGCAAGACACAGGCACCCCAAAGTTTAGGGCTGCTCTGTTGACAAACACCCCCACTTCATTACACCTTAAATATCCTAGGAAAGAGAAAACTGGATAAAGAAGTTGTGGCCCTCATGTACAATGGAATATCACTCAGCCATGAAATCAACGTCATAAGGCTAGTAGCAGCACGATGAGTGGATTTAGGTCCGATGATTCTAAGTGAAATAAGTCACACAGAAAAAGACACTTATCATAAGATATCACTTATAGAGGGAATGTAAAAACCGCTACACTTGAACTGAATTACAAAACAGAACAGAGTCACACGTTTAGAAAACACAATATGGCTGCTGAACGGGAAAGGTGAGGTGGGGTGATGCAAAAACAAAGGGTTTCAAATTAGCTCAGATAACGTTCCATAAACCCAATATGTAATAGACAAGACCTACCCCTTCCTCAGTGAACTGGACTGAACACGCCCTATTCACCGCACAAGAATATATCTGTCTAGTAAGAATCTTCAAACCTATGTACTGATATCTCTCTGTAAGTGAGTCAAGGGGGTGTAAAGCGGCATAAACACAGCCGTGAAAAGCAGCTAAACCCCATTATATAAATAAATTACTTTTCAAAACCCGTGAAACAAAGACAGTGAAAGAGAGAGAAATTCTTACCAAATTCGTTCAGGGGCTGTGATGCAACCTGGATTGACCATATCTAGACCCACAGCTGATTGAGACATAAGGGTGGACACTCTTGGGGCTGAGAGGTTTGGTGAGGTTGGGTGAGCCAACGCAGACCCTTTAAAGTAATACTGCATGGTACCATCCCACGGGTCCCAAATCTCCAGGTTCAAGGGCATCTTCCAACATCGAAAACATGCATGAGAAACCCAGAAGATGGGACACCGTGTGATCGGGAAACGTTTCTAAAATGCACCTCATTTTTCATCTCCTTGTGCTCGGGTTCGCCATTCCAGCCGCTTTCCTAGCCATCTCCCTCCTTGGAGAATCAGCACCTTTAACCTCCTGTTCCGTACAGGTTGAAATTTGTCCTGAGGATAAAGGGGAAGAGGGGGAACCAATGAGAGACTAGCTCTAGGTGTTGGGACAGGCACAGCTCACTCTATTTTCCCATCATGAAGAGAATTAACCACAAGCTCGGCCTGTCCCCCAGAACCAGAAGAGGGCCTGAAGCAATCCTGCGCCTTTGCAGCCAGGTCCCAAAAAAGCGACTTGAAAAATGGAGCTCAGGGGCACTGCAATTCACAAACCTGCAGAGTTATAAATGATAACTCTCGTCCACAAATATATTGAGGGAAGGCAACGAAGAGGATTTGAAAGCAAGGCAGAATTGCAGGAAACAGATTTCAGGAGGTAGATTCGAATCGCCTTGAAAGCCCATGAAAAGCGGCAAAACGTGGACAGTGATGCCCTTGGCCAAAAAGGGCGTATGCGTTTTTTCCTGAATATATTCAGGAAAAAACGCATACGCCCTTTTTGGCCAACCAAGCAACCTGGAAAGGCAAATCAGCGCTCCAAAGAAGTCTCGCTTCCCAGCGGGCCAAAGGGCCATGCGGAAAAAAGTGTCCAAACCAGAAATGCAGGACCGGCCATGGAGAAATGGGAGCCTTGCTACGCTGATGGGCGGGATGTAAATTGCCAACAGCCACTCTGGAGAAGTGTATGGTGGGTCCTGAAACATCTAAAAAACACAGCTTAGAGAGCATAGGGCACTTCCACTCATGGGCGTATAAATTGGGAAAACTAAAAATCAGCAAGACACAGGCACAACAAAGTTTAGGGCTGCTCTGTTGACAAACACCCCCACTTCATTACACCTTAAATATCCTAGGAAAGAGAAAACTGGATAAAGAAGTTGTGGCCCTCATGTACAATGGAATATCACTCAGCCATGAAATCAAAGTCATAAGGCTAGTAGCAGCACGATGAGTGGATTTAGGTCCGATGATTCTAAGTGAAATAAGTCACACAGAAAAAGACACTTATCATAAGATATCACTTATAGAGGGAATGTAAAAACCGCTACACTTGAACTGAATTACAAAACAGAACAGAGTCACACGTTTAGAAAACACACTATGGCTGCTGAACGGGAAAGGTGAGGTGGGGTGATGCAAAAACAAAGGGTTTCAAATTAGCTCAGATAACGTTCCATAAACCCAATATGTAATAGACAAGACCTACCCCTTCCTCAGTGAACTGGACTGAACACGCCCTATTCACCGCACAAGAATATATCTGTCTAGTAAGAATCTTCAAACCTATGTACTGATATCTCTCTGTAAGTGAGTCAAGGGGGTGTAAAACAGCATAAACACAGCCGTGAAAAGCAGATAAACCCCTTTATAAAAATAAATTACTTTTCAAAACCCGTGAAACAAAGACAGTGAAAGAGAGAGAAATTCTTACAAAATTCGTTCAGGGGCTGTGATGCAACCTGGATTGACCATATCTAGACCCACAGCTGATTGAGACATAAGGGTGGACACTCTTGGGGCTGAGAGGTTTGGTGAGGTTGGGTGAGCCAACGCAGACCCTTTAAAGTAATACTGCATGGTACCATCCCACGGGTCCCAAATCTCCAGGTTCAAGGGCATCTTCCAACATCGAAAACATGCATGAGAAACCCAGAAGATGGGACACCGTGTGATCGGGAAACGTTTCTAAAATGCACCTCATTTTTCATCTCCTTGTGCTCGGGTTCGCCATTCCAGCCGCTTTCCTAGCCATCTCCCTCCTTGGAGAATCAGCACCTTTAACCTCCTGTTCCGTACAGGTTGAAATTTGTCCTGAGGATAAAGGGGAAGAGGGGGAACCAATGAGAGACTAGCTCTAGGTGTTGGGACAGGCACAGCTCACTCTATTTTCCCATCATGAAGAGAATTAACCACAAGCTCGGCCTGTCCCCCAGAACCAGAAGAGGGCCTGAAGCAATCCTGCGCCTTTGCAGCCAGGTCCCAAAAAAGCGACTTGAAAAATGGAGCTCAGGGGCACTGCAATTCACAAACCTGCAGAGTTATAAATGATAACTCTCGTCCACAAATATATTGAGGGAAGGCAACGAAGAGGATTTGAAAGCAAGGCAGAATTGCAGGAAACAGATTTCAGGAGGTAGATTCGAATCGCCTTGAAAGCCCATGAAAAGCGGCAAAACGTGGACAGTGATGCCCTTGGCCAAAAAGGGCGTATGCGTTTTTTCCTGAATATATTCAGGAAAAAACGCATACGCCCTTTTTGGCCAACCAAGCAACCTGGAAAGGCAAATCAGCGCTCCAAAGAAGTCTCGCTTCCCAGCGGGCCAAAGGGCCATGCGGAAAAAAGTGTCCAAACCAGAAATGCAGGACCGGCCATGGAGAAATGGGAGCCTTGCTACGCTGATGGGCGGGATGTAAATTGCCAACAGCCACTCTGGAGAAGTGTATGGTGGGTCCTGAAACATCTAAAAAACACAGCTTAGAGAGCATAGGGCACTTCCACTCATGGGCGTATAAATTGGGAAAACTAAAAATCAGCAAGACACAGGCACCCCAAAGTTTAGGGCTGCTCTGTTGACAAACACCCCCACTTCATTACACCTTAAATATCCTAGGAAAGAGAAAACTGGATAAAGAAGTTGTGGCCCTCATGTACAATGGAATATCACTCAGCCATGAAATCAACGTCATAAGGCTAGTAGCAGCACGATGAGTGGATTTAGGTCCGATGATTCTAAGTGAAATAAGTCACACAGAAAAAGACACTTATCATAAGATATCACTTATAGAGGGAATGTAAAAACCGCTACACTTGAACTGAATTACAAAACAGAACAGAGTCACACGTTTAGAAAACACAATATGGCTGCTGAACGGGAAAGGTGAGGTGGGGTGATGCAAAAACAAAGGGTTTCAAATTAGCTCAGATAACGTTCCATAAACCCAATATGTAATAGACAAGACCTACCCCTTCCTCAGTGAACTGGACTGAACACGCCCTATTCACCGCACAAGAATATATCTGTCTAGTAAGAATCTTCAAACCTATGTACTGATATCTCTCTGTAAGTGAGTCAAGGGGGTGTAAAGCGGCATAAACACAGCCGTGAAAAGCAGCTAAACCCCATTATATAAATAAATTACTTTTCAAAACCCGTGAAACAAAGACAGTGAAAGAGAGAGAAATTCTTACCAAATTCGTTCAGGGGCTGTGATGCAACCTGGATTGACCATATCTAGACCCACAGCTGATTGAGACATAAGGGTGGACACTCTTGGGGCTGAGAGGTTTGGTGAGGTTGGGTGAGCCAACGCAGACCCTTTAAAGTAATACTGCATGGTACCATCCCACGGGTCCCAAATCTCCAGGTTCAAGGGCATCTTCCAACATCGAAAACATGCATGAGAAACCCAGAAGATGGGACACCGTGTGATCGGGAAACGTTTCTAAAATGCACCTCATTTTTCATCTCCTTGTGCTCGGGTTCGCCATTCCAGCCGCTTTCCTAGCCATCTCCCTCCTTGGAGAATCAGCACCTTTAACCTCCTGTTCCGTACAGGTTGAAATTTGTCCTGAGGATAAAGGGGAAGAGGGGGAACCAATGAGAGACTAGCTCTAGGTGTTGGGACAGGCACAGCTCACTCTATTTTCCCATCATGAAGAGAATTAACCACAAGCTCGGCCTGTCCCCCAGAACCAGAAGAGGGCCTGAAGCAATCCTGCGCCTTTGCAGCCAGGTCCCAAAAAAGCGACTTGAAAAATGGAGCTCAGGGGCACTGCAATTCACAAACCTGCAGAGTTATAAATGATAACTCTCGTCCACAAATATATTGAGGGAAGGCAACGAAGAGGATTTGAAAGCAAGGCAGAATTGCAGGAAACAGATTTCAGGAGGTAGATTCGAATGGCCTTGAAAGCCCATGAAAAGCGGCAAAACGTGGACAGTGATGCCCTTGGCCAAAAAGGGCGTATGCGTTTTTTCCTGAATATATTCAGGAAAAAACGCATACGCCCTTTTTGGCCAACCAAGCAACCTGGAAAGGCAAATCAGCGCTCCAAAGAAGTCTCGCTTCCCAGCGGGCCAAAGGGCCATGCGGAAAAAAGTGTCCAAACCAGAAATGCAGGACCGGCCATGGAGAAATGGGAGCCTTGCTACGCTGATGGGCGGGATGTAAATTGCCAACAGCCACTCTGGAGAAGTGTATGGTGGGTCCTGAAACATCTAAAAAACACAGCTTAGAGAGCATAGGGCACTTCCACTCATGGGCGTATAAATTGGGAAAACTAAAAATCAGCAAGACACAGGCACCCCAAAGTTTAGGGCTGCTCTGTTGACAAACACCCCCACTTCATTACACCTTAAATATCCTAGGAAAGAGAAAACTGGATAAAGAAGTTGTGGCCCTCATGTACAATGGAATATCACTCAGCCATGAAATCAACGTCATAAAGCTAGTAGCAGCACGATGAGTGGATTTAGGTCCGATGATTCTAAGTGAAATAAGTCACACAGAAAAAGACACTTATCATAAGATATCACTTATAGAGGGAATGTAAAAACCGCTACACTTGAACTGAATTACAAAACAGAACAGAGTCACACGTTTAGAAAACACAATATGGCTGCTGAACGGGAAAGGTGAGGTGGGGTGATGCAAAAACAAAGGGTTTCAAATTAGCTCAGATAACGTTCCATAAACCCAATATGTAATAGACAAGACCTACCCCTTCCTCAGTGAACTGGACTGAACACGCCCTATTCACCGCACAAGAATATATCTGTCTAGTAAGAATCTTCAAACCTATGTACTGATATCTCTCTGTAAGTGAGTCAAGGGGGTGTAAAGCGGCATAAACACAGACGTGAAAAGCAGCTAAACCCCATTATATAAATAAATTACTTTTCAAAACCCGTGAAACAAAGACAGTGAAAGAGAGAGAAATTCTTACCAAATTCGTTCAGGGGCTGTGATGCAACCTGGATTGACCATATCTAGACCCACAGCTGATTGAGACATAAGGGTGGACACTCTTGGGGCTGAGAGGTTTGGTGAGGTTGGGTGAGCCAACGCAGACCCTTTAAAGTAATACTGCATGGTACCATCCCACGGGTCCCAAATCTCCAGGTTCAAGGGCATCTTCCAACATCGAAAACATGCATGAGAAACCCAGAAGATGGGACACCGTGTGATCGGGAAACGTTTCTAAAATGCACCTCATTTTTCATCTCCTTGTGCTCGGGTTCGCCATTCCAGCCGCTTTCCTAGCCATCTCCCTCCTTGGAGAATCAGCACCTTTAACCTCCTGTTCCGTACAGGTTGAAATTTGTCCTGAGGATAAAGGGGAAGAGGGGGAACCAATGAGAGACTAGCTCTAGGTTTTGGGACAGGCACAGCTCACTCTATTTTCCCATCATGAAGAGAATTAACCACAAGCTCGGCCTGTCCCCCAGAACCAGAAGAGGGCCTGAAGCAATCCTGCGCCTTTGCAGCCAGGTCCCAAAAAAGCGACTTGAAAAATGGAGCTCAGGGGCACTGCAATTCACAAACCTGCAGAGTTATAAATGATAACTCTCGTCCACAAATATATTGAGGGAAGGCAACGAAGAGGATTTGAAAGCAAGGCAGAATTGCAGGAAACAGATTTCAGGAGGTAGATTCGAATCGCCTTGAAAGCCCATGAAAAGCGGCAAAACGTGGACAGTGATGCCCTTGGCCAAAAAGGGCGTATGCGTTTTTTCCTGAATATATTCAGGAAAAAACGCATACGCCCTTTTTGGCCAACCAAGCAACCTGGAAAGGCAAATCAGCGCTCCAAAGAAGTCTCGCTTCCCAGTGGGCCAAAGGGCCATGCGGAAAAAAGTGTCCAAACCAGAAATGCAGGACCGGCCATGGAGAAATGGGAGCCTTGCTACGCTGATGGGCGGGATGTAAATTGCCAACAGCCACTCTGGAGAAGTGTATGGTGGGTCCTGAAACATCTAAAAAACACAGCTTAGAGAGCATAGGGCACTTCCACTCATGGGCGTATAAATTGGGAAAACTAAAAATCAGCAAGACACAGGCACCCCAAAGTTTAGGGCTGCTCTGTTGACAAACACCCCCACTTCATTACACCTTAAATATCCTAGGAAAGAGAAAACTGGATAAAGAAGTTGTGGCCCTCATGTACAATGGAATATCACTCAGCCATGAAATCAACGTCATAAGGCTAGTAGCAGCACGATGAGTGGATTTAGGTCCGATGATTCTAAGTGAAATAAGTCACACAGAAAAAGACACTTATCATAAGATATCACTTATAGAGGGAATGTAAAAACCGCTACACTTGAACTGAATTACAAAACAGAACAGAGTCACACGTTTAGAAAACACAATATGGCTGCTGAACGGGAAAGGTGAGGTGGGGTGATGCAAAAACAAAGGGTTTCAAATTAGCTCAGATAACGTTCCATAAACCCAATATGTAATAGACAAGACCTACCCCTTCCTCAGTGAACTGGACTGAACACGCCCTATTCACCGCACAAGAATATATCTGTCTAGTAAGAATCTTCAAACCTATGTACTGATATCTCTCTGTAAGTGAGTCAAGGGGGTGTAAAGCGGCATAAACACAGCCGTGAAAAGCAGCTAAACCCCATTATATAAATAAATTACTTTTCAAAACCCGTGAAACAAAGACAGTGAAAGAGAGAGAAATTCTTACCAAATTCGTTCAGGGGCTGTGATGCAACCTGGATTGACCATATCTAGACCCACAGCTGATTGAGACATAAGGGTGGACACTCTTGGGGCTGAGAGGTTTGGTGAGGTTGGGTGAGCCAACGCAGACCCTTTAAAGTAATACTGCATGGTACCATCCCACGGGTCCCAAATCTCCAGGTTCAAGGGCATCTTCCAACATCGAAAACATGCATGAGAAACCCAGAAGATGGGACACCGTGTGATCGGGAAACGTTTCTAAAATGCACCTCATTTTTCATCTCCTTGTGCTCGGGTTCGCCATTCCAGCCGCTTTCCTAGCCATCTCCCTCCTTGGAGAATCAGCACCTTTAACCTCCTGTTCCGTACAGGTTGAAATTTGTCCTGAGGATAAAGGGGAAGAGGGGGAACCAATGAGAGACTAGCTCTAGGTGTTGGGACAGGCACAGCTCACTCTATTTTCCCATCATGAAGAGAATTAACCACAAGCTCGGCCTGTCCCCCAGAACCAGAAGAGGGCCTGAAGCAATCCTGCGCCTTTGCAACCAGGTCCCAAAAAAGCGACTTGAAAAATGGAGCTCAGGGGCACTGCAATTCACAAACCTGCAGAGTTATAAATGATAACTCTCGTCCACAAATATATTGAGGGAAGGCAACGAAGAGGATTTGAAAGCAAGGCAGAATTGCAGGAAACAGATTTCAGGAGGTAGATTCGAATCGCCTTGAAAGCCCATGAAAAGCGGCAAAACGTGGACAGTGATGCCCTTGGCCAAAAAGGGCGTATGCGTTTTTTCCTGAATATATTCAGGAAAAAACGCATACGCCCTTTTTGGCCAACCAAGCAACCTGGAAAGGCAAATCAGCGCTCCAAAGAAGTCTCGCTTCCCAGCGGGCCAAAGGGCCATGCGGAAAAAAGTGTCCAAACCAGAAATGCAGGACTGGCCATGGAGAAATGGGAGCCTTGCTACGATGATGGGCGGGATGTAAATTGCCAACAGCCACTCTGGAGAAGTATATGGTGGGTCCTGAAATCTAAAAAACACAGCTTAGAGAGCATAGGGCACTTCCACTCATGGGCGTATAAATTGGGAAAACTAAAAATCAGCAAGACACAGGCACCCCAAAGTTTAGGGCTGCTCTGTTGACAAACACCCCCACTTCATTACACCTTAAATATCCTAGGAAAGAGAAAAGTGGATAACGAAGTTGTGGCCCTCATGTACAATGGAATATCACTCAGCCATGAAATCAACGTCATAAGGCTAGTAGCAGCACGATGAGTGGATTTAGGTCCGATGATTCTAAGTGAAATAAGTCACACAGAAAAAGACACTTATCATAAGATATCACTTATAGAGGGAATGTAAAAACCGCTACACTTGAACTGAATTACAAAACAGAACAGAGTCACACGTTTAGAAAACACACTATGGCTGCTGAACTGGAAAGGTGAGGTGGGGTGATGCAAAAACAAAGGGTTTCAAATTAGCTCAGATAACGTTCCATAAACCCAATATGTAATAGACAAGACCTACCCCTTCCTCAGTGAACTGGACTGAACACCCCCTATTCACCGCACAAGAATATATCTGACTAGTAAGAATCTTCAAACCTATGTACTGATATCTCTCTGTAAGTGAGTCAAGGGGGTGTAAAGCGGCATAAACACAGCCTTGAAAAGCAGCTAAACCCCTTTATAAAAATAAATTACTTTTCAAAACCCGTGAAACAAAGACAGTGAAAGAGAGAGAAATTCTTACAAAATTCGTTCAGGGGCTGTGATGCAACCTGGATTGACCATATCTAGACCCACAGCTGATTGAGACATAAGGGTGGACACTCTTGGGGCTGAGAGGTTTGGTGAGGTTGGGTGAGCCAACGCAGACCCTTTAAAGTAATACTGCATGGTACCATCCCACGGGTCCCAAATCTCCAGGTTCAAGGGCATCTTCCAACATCGAAAACATGCATGAGAAACCCAGAAGATGGGACACCGTGTGATCGGGAAACGTTTCTAAAATGCACCTCATTTTTCATCTCCTTGTGCTCGGGTTCGCCATTCCAGCCGCTTTCCTAGCCATTTCCCTCCTTGGAGAATCAGCACCTTTAACCTCCTGTTCCGTACAGGTTGAAATCTGTCCTGAGGATAAAGGGGAAGAGGGGGAACCAATGAGAGACTAGCTCTAGGTGTTGGGACAGGCACAGCTCACTCTATTTTACCATCATGAAGAGAATTAACCACAAGCTCGGCCTGTCCCCCAGAACCAGAAGAGGGCCTGAAGCAATCCTGCGCCTTTGCAGCCAGGTCCCAAAAAAGCGACTTGAAAAATGGAGCTCAGGGGCACTGCAATTCACAAACCTGCAGAGTTATAAATGATAACTCTCGTCCACAAATATATTGAGGGAAGGCAACGAAGAGGATTTGAAAGCAAGGCAGAATTGCAGGAAACAGATTTCAGGAGGTAGATTCGAATCGCCTTGAAAGCCCATGAAAAGCGGCAAAACGTGGACAGTGATGCCCTTGGCCAAAAAGGGCGTATGCGTTTTTTCCTGAATATATTCAGGAAAAAACGCATACGCCCTTTTTGGCCAACCAAGCAACCTGGAAAGGCAAATCAGCGCTCCAAAGAAGTCTCGCTTCCCAGCGGGCCAAAGGGCCATGCGGAAAAAAGTGTCCAAACCAGAAATGCAGGACTGGCCATGGAGAAATGGGAGCCTTGCTACGATGATGGGCGGGATGTAAATTGCCAACAGCCACTCTGGAGAAGTATATGGTGGGTCCTGAAACATCTAAAAAACACAGCTTAGAGAGCATAGGGCACTTCCACTCATGGGCGTATAAATTGGGAAAACTAAAAATCAGCAAGACACAGGCACCCCAAAGTTTAGGGCTGCTCTGTTGACAAACACCCCCACTTCATTACACCTTAAATATCCTAGGAAAGAGAAAAGTGGATAACGAAGTTGTGGCCCTCATGTACAATGGAATATCACTCAGCCATGAAATCAACGTCATAAGGCTAGTAGCAGCACGATGAGTGGATTTACGTCCGATGATTCTAAGTGAAATAAGTCACACAGAAAAAGACACTTATCATAAGATATCACTTATAGAGGGAATGTAAAAACCGCTACACTTGAACTGAATTACAAAACAGAACAGAGTCACACGTTTAGAAAACACACTATGGCTGCTGAACGGGAAAGGTGAGGTGGGGTGATGCAAAAACAAAGGGTTTCAAATTAGCTCAGATAACGTTCCATAAACCCAATATGTAATAGACAAGACCTACCCCTTCCTCAGTGAACTGGACTGAACACCCCCTATTCACCGCACAAGAATATATCTGACTAGTAAGAATCTTCAAACCTATGTACTGATATCTCTCTGTAAGTGAGTCAAGGGGGTGTAAAGCGGCATAAACACAGCCGTGAAAAGCAGCTAAACCCCATTATAAAAATAAATTACTTTTCAAAACCCGTGAAACAAAGACAGTGAAAGAGAGAAATTCTTACAAAATTCGTTCAGGGGCTGTGATGCAACCTGGATTGACCATATCTAGACCCACAGCTGATTGAGACATAAGGGTGGACACTCTTGGGGCTGAGAGGTTTGGTGAGGTTGGGTGAGCCAACGCAGACCCTTTAAAGTAATACTGCATGGTACCATCCCACGGGTCCCAAATCTCCAGGTTCAAGGGCATCTTCCAACATCGAAAACATGCATGAGAAACCCAGAAGATGGGACACCGTGTGATCGGGAAACGTTTCTAAAATGCACCTCATTTTTCATCTCCTTGTGCTCGGGTTCGCCATTCCAGCCGCTTTCCTAGCCATCTCCCTCCTTGGAGAATCAGCACCTTTAACCTCCTGTTCCGTACAGGTTGAAATCTGTCCTGAGGATAAAGGGGAAGAGGGGGAACCAATGAGAGACTAGCTCTAGGTGTTGGGACAGGCACAGCTCACTCTATTTTCCCATCATGAAGAGAATTAACCACAAGCTCGGCCTGTCCCCCAGAACCAGAAGAGGGCCTGAAGCAATCCTGCGCCTTTGCAGCCAGGTCCCAAAAAAGCGACTTGAAAAATGGAGCTCAGGGGCACTGCAATTCACAAACCTGCAGAGTTATAAATGATAACTCTCGTCCACAAATATATTGAGGGAAGGCAACAAAGAGGATTTGAAAGCAAGGCAGAATTGCAGGAAACAGATTTCAGGAGGTAGATTCGAATCGCCTTGAAAGCCCATGAAAAGCGGCAAAACGTGGACAGTGATGCCCTTGGCCAAAAAGGGCGTATGCGTTTTTTCCTGAATATATTCAGGAAAAAACGCATACGCCCTTTTTGGCCAACCAAGCAACCTGGAAAGGCAAATCAGCGCTCCAAAGAAGTCTCGCTTCCCAGCGGGCCAAAGGGCCATGCGGAAAAATGTGTCCACACCAGAAATGCAGGACCGGCCAAGGAGAAATGGGAGCCTTGCTACGCTGATGGGCGGGATGTAAATTACCAACAGCCATTCTGGAGAAGTGTATGGTGGGTCCTGAAACATCTAAAAAACACAGCTTAGAGAGCAGAGGGCACTTCCACTCATGGGCGTATAAATTGGGAAAACTAAAAATCAGCAAGACACAGGCACCCCAAAGTTTAGGGCTGCTCTGTTGACAAACACCCCCACTTCATTACACCTTAAATATCGTAGGAAAGAGAAAACTTGATAAAGAAGTTGTGGCCCTCATGTACAATGGAATATCACTCAGCCATGAAATCAACGTCATAAGGCTAGTAGCAGCACGATGAGTGGATTTACGTCCGATGATTCTAAGTGAAATAAGTCACACAGAAAAAGACACTTATCATAAGATATCACTTATAGAGGGAATGTAAAAACCGCTACACTTGAACTGAATTACAAAACAGAACAGAGTCACAGGTTTAGAAAACACACTATGGCTGCTGAAAGGGAAAGGTGAGGTGGGGTGATGCAAAAACAAAGGGTTTCAAATTAGCTCAGATAACGTTCCATAAACCCAATATGTAATAGACAAGACCTACCCCTTCCTCAGTGAACTGGACTGAAAACCCCCTCTTCACCGCACAAGAATATATCTGACTAGTAAGAATCTTCAAACCTATGTACTGATATCTCTCTGTAAGTGAGTCAAGGGGGTGTAAAGCGGCATAAACACAGCCGTGAAAAGCAGCTAAACCCCATTATAAAAATAAATTACTTTTCAAAACCCGTGAAACAAAGACAGTGAAAGAGAGAGAAATTCTTACAAAATTCGTTCAGGGGCTGTGATGCAACCTGGATTGACCATATCTAGACCCACAGCTGATTGAGACATAAGGGTGGACACTCTTGGGGCTGAGAGGTTTGGTGAGGTTGGGTGAGCCAACGCAGACCCTTTAAAGTAATACTGCATGGTACCATCCCACGGGTCCCAAATCTCCAGGTTCAAGGGCATCTTCCAACATCGAAAACATGCATGAGAAACCCAGAAGATGGGACACCGTGTGATCGGGAAACGTTTCTAAAATGCACCTCATTTTTCATCTCCTTGTGCTCGGGTTCGCCATTCCAGCCGCTTTCCTAGCCATCTCCCTCCTTGGAGAATCAGCACCTTTAACCTCCTGTTCCGTACAGGTTGAAATTTGTCCTGAGGATAAAGGGGAAGAGGGGGAACGAATGAGAGACTAGCTCTAGGTGTTGGGACAGGCACAGCTCACTCTATTTTCCCATCATGAAGAGAATTAACCACAAGCTCGGCCTGTCCCCCAGAACCAGAAGAGGGCCTGAAGCAATCCTGCGCCTTTGCAGCCAGGTCCCAAAAAAGCGACTTGAAAAATGGAGCTCAGGGGCACTGCAATTCACAAACCTGCAGAGTTAGAAATGATAACTCTCGTCCACAAATATATTGAGGGAAGGCAACGAAGAGGATTTGAAAGCAAGGCAGAATTGCAGGAAACAGATTTCAGGAGTTAGATTCGAATCGCCTTGAAAGCCCATGAAAAGCGGCAAAACGTGGACAGTGATGCCCTTGGCCAAAAAGGGCGTATGCGTTTTTTCCTGAATATATTCAGGAAAAAACACATACGCCCTTTTTGGCCAACCAAGCAACCTGGAAAGGCAAATCAGCGCTCCAAAGAAGTCTCGCTTCCCAGCGGGCCAAAGGGCCATGCGGAAAAATGTGTCCAAACCAGAAATGCAGGACCGGCCAAGGAGAAATGGGAGCCTTGCTACGCTGATGGGCGGGATGTAAATTGCCAACAGCCATTCTGGAGAATTGTATGGTGGGTCCTGAAACATCTAAAAAACACAGCTTAGAGAGCAGAGGGCACTTCCACTCATGGGCGTATAAATTGGGAAAACTAAAAATCAGCAAGACACAGGCACCCCAAAGTTTAGGGCTGCTCTGTTGACAAACACCCCCACTTCATTACACCTTAAATATCGTAGGAAAGAGAAAACTTGATAAAGAAGTTGTGGCCCTCATGTACAATGGAATATCACTCAGCCATGAAATCAACGTCATAAAGCTAGTAGCAGCACGATGAGTGGATTTACGTCCGATGATTCTAAGTGAAATAAGTCACACAGAAAAAGACACTTATCATAAGATATCACTTATAGAGGGAATGTAAAAACCGCTACACTTGAACTGAATTACAAAACAGAACAGAGTCACACGTTTAGAAAACACACTATGGCTGCTGACCGGGAAAGGTGAGGTGGGGTGATGCAAAAACAAAGGGTTTCAAATTAGCTCAGATAACGTTCCATAAACCCAATATGTAATAGACAAGACCTACCCCTTCCTCAGTGAACTGGACTGAAAACCCCCTATTCACCGCACAAGAATATATCTGACTAGTAAGAATCTTCAAACCTATGTACTGATATCTCTCTGTAAGTGAGTCAAGGGGGTGTAAAGCGGCATAAACACAGCCGTGAAAAGCAGCTAAACCCCATTATAAAAATAAATTACTTTTCAAAACCCGTGAAACAAAGACAGTGAAAGAGAGAGAAATTCTTACAAAATTCGTTCAGGGGCTGTGATGCAACCTGGATTGACCATATCTAGACCCACAGCTGATTGAGACATAAGGGTGGACACTCTTGGGGCTGAGAGGTTTGGTGAGGTTGGGTGAGCCAACGCAGACCCTTTAAAGTAATACTGCATGGTACCATCCCACGGGTCCCAAATCTCCAGGTTCAAGGGCATCTTCCAACATCGAAAACATGCATGAGAAACCCAGAAGATGGGACACCGTGTGATCGGGAAACGTTTCTAAAATGCACCTCATTTTTCATCTCCTTGTGCTCGGGTTCGCCATTCCAGCCGCTTTCCTAGCCATCTCCCTCCTTGGAGAATCAGCACCTTTAACCTCCTGTTCCGTACAGGTTGAAATTTGTCCTGAGGATAAAGGGGAAGAGGGGGAACCAATGAGAGACTAGCTCTAGGTGTTGGGACAGGCACAGCTCACTCTATTTTCCCATCATGAAGAGAATTAACCACAAGCTCGGCCTGTCCCCCAGAACCAGAAGAGGGCCTGAAGCAATCCTGCGCCTTTGCAGCCAGGTCCCAAAAAAGCGACTTGAAAAATGGAGCTCAGGGGCACTGCAATTCACAAACCTGCAGAGTTATAAATGATAACTCTCGTCCACAAATATATTGAGGGAAGGCAACGAAGAGGATTTGAAAGCAAGGCAGAATTGCAGGAAACAGATTTCAGGAGGTAGATTCGAATCGCCTTGAAAGCCCATGAAAAGCGGCAAAACGTGGACAGTGATGCCCTTGGCCAAAAAGGGCGTATGCGTTTTTTCCTGAATATATTCAGGAAAAAACGCATACGCCCTTTTTGGCCAACCAAGCAACCTGGAAAGGCAAATCAGCGCTCCAAAGAAGTCTCGCTTCCCAGCGGGCCAAAGGGCCATGCGGAAAAAAGTGTCCAAACCAGAAATGCGGGACCGGCCATGGAGAAATGGGAGCCTTGCTACGCTGATGGGCGGGATGTAAATTGCCAACAGCCACTCTGGAGAAGTGTATGGTGGGTCCTGAAACATCTAAAAAACACAGCTTAGAGAGCATAGGGCACTTCCACTCATGGGCGTATAAATTGGGAAAACTAAAAATCAGCAAGACACAGGCACCCCAAAGTTTAGGGCTGCTCTGTTGACAAACACCCCCACTTCATTACACCTTAAATATCCTAGGAAAGAGAAAACTGGATAAAGAAGTTGTGGCCCTCATGTACAATGGAATATCACTCAGCCATGAAATCAAAGTCATAAGGCTAGTAGCAGCACGATGAGTGGATTTAGGTCCGATGATTCTAAGTGAAATAAGTCACACAGAAAAAGACACTTATCATAAGATATCACTTATAGAGGGAATGTAAAAACCGCTACACTTGAACTGAATTACAAAACAGAACAGAGTCACACGTTTAGAAAACACACTATGGCTGCTGAACGGGAAAGGTGAGGTGGGGTGATGCAAAAACAAAGGGTTTCAAATTAGCTCAGATAACGTTCCATAAACCCAATATGTAATAGACAAGACCTACCCCTTCCTCAGTGAACTGGACTGAACACCCCCTATTCACCGCACAAGAATATATCTGTCTAGTAAGAATCTTCAAACCTATGTACTGATATCTCTCTGTAAGTGAGTCAAGGGGGTGTAAAACAGCATAAACACAGCCGTGAAAAGCAGATAAACCCCATTATAAAAATAAATTACTTTTCAAAACCCGTGAAACAAAGACAGTGAAAGAGAGAGAAATTCTTACAAAATTCGTTCAGGGGCTGTGATGCAACCTGGATTGACCATATCTAGACCCACAGCTGATTGAGACATAAGGGTGGACACTCTTGGGGCTGAGAGGTTTGGTGAGGTTGGGTGAGCCAACGCAGACCCTTTAAAGTAATACTGCATGGTACCATCCCACGGGTCCCAAATCTCCAGGTTCAAGGGCATCTTCCAACATCGAAAACATGCATGAGAAACCCAGAAGATGGGACACCGTGTGATCGGGAAACGTTTCTAAAATGCACCTCATTTTTCATCTCCTTGTGCACGGGTTCGCCATTCCAGTCGCTTTCCTAGCCATCTCCCTCCTTGGAGAATCAGCACCTTTAACCTCCTGTTCCGTACAGGTTGAAATTTGTCCTGAGGTTGAAGGGGAAGAGGGGGAACCAATGAGAGACTAGCTCTAGGTGTTGGGACAGGCACAGCTCACTCTATTTTCCCATCATGAAGAGAATTAACCACAAGCTCGGCCTGTCCCCCAGAACCAGAAGAGGGCCTGAAGCAATCCTGCGCCTTTGCAGCCAGGTCCCAAAAAAGCGACTTGAAAAATGGAGCTCAGGGGCACTGCAATTCACAAACCTGCAGAGTTATAAATGATAACTCTCGTCCACAAATATATTGAGGGAAGGCAACGAAGAGGATTTGAAAGCAAGGCAGAATTGCAGGAAACAGATTTCAGGAGGTAGATTCGAATCGCCTTGAAAGCCCATGAAAAGCGGCAAAACGTGGACAGTGATGCCCTTGGCCAAAAAGGGCGTATGCGTTTTTTCCTGAATATATTCAGGAAAAAACGCATACGCCCTTTTTGGCCAACCAAGCAACCTGGAAAGGCAAATCAGCGCTCCAAAGAAGTCTCGCTTCCCAGCGGGCCAAAGGGCCATGCGGAAAAAAGTGTCCAAACCAGAAATGCAGGACCGGCCAAGGAGAAATGGGAGCCTTGCTACGCTGATGGGCGGGATGTAAATTGCCAACAGCCATTCTGGAGAAGTGTATGGTGGGTCCTGAAACATCTAAAAAACACAGCTTAGAGAGCAGAGGGCACTTCCACTCATGGGCGTATAAATTGGGAAAACTAAAAATCAGCAAGACACAGGCACCCCAAAGTTTAGGGCTGCTCTGTTGACAAACACCCCCACTTCATTACACCTTAAATATCGTAGGAAAGAGAAAACTTGATAAAGAAGTTGTGGCCCTCATGTACAATGGAATATCACTCAGCCATGAAATCAACGTCATAAGGCTAGTAGCAGCACTGAGTGGATTTAGGTCCGATGATTCTAAGTGAAATAAGTCACACAGAAAAAGACACTTATCATAAGATATCACTTATAGAGGGAATGTAAACCCGCTACACTTGAACTGAATTACAAAACAGAACAGAGTCACACGTTTAGAAAACACACTATGGCTGCTGAACGGGAAAGGTGAGGTGGGGTGATGCAAAAACAAAGGGTTTCAAATTAGCTCAGATAACGTTCCATAAACCCAATATGTAATAGACAAGACCTACCCCTTCCTCAGTGAACTGGACTGAACACGCCCTATTCATCACACAAGAATATATCTGACTAGTAAGAATCTTCAAACCGATGTACTGATATCTCTCTGTAAGTGAGTCAAGGGGGTGTAAAACAGCATAAACACAGCCGTGAAAAGCAGATAAACCCCTTTATAAAAATAAATTACTTTTCAAAACCCGTGAAACAAAGACAGTGAAAGAGAGAGAAATTCTTACAAAATTCGTTCAGGGGCTGTGATGCAACCTGGATTGACCATATCTAGACCCACAGCTGATTGAGACATAAGGGTGGACACTCTTGGGGCTGAGAGGTTTGGTGAGGTTGGGTGAGCCAACACAGACCCTTTAAAGTAATACTGCATGGTACCATCCCACGGGTCCCAAATCTCCAGGTTCAAGGGCATCTTCCAACATCGAAAACATGCATGAGAAACCCAGAAGATGGGACACCGTGTGATCGGGAAACGTTTCTAAAATGCACCTCATTTTTCATCTCCTTGTGCTCGGGTTCGCCATTCCAGTCGCTTTCCTAGCCATCTCCCTCCTTGGAGAATCAGCACCTTTAACCTCCTGTTCCGTACAGGTTGAAATTTGTCCTGAGGATGAAGGGGAAGAGGGGGAACCAATGAGAGACTAGCTCTAGGTGTTGGGACAGGCACAGCTCACTCTATTTTCCCATCATGAAGAGAATTAACCACAAGCTCGGCCTGTCCCCCAGAACCAGAAGAGGGCCTGAAGCAATCCTGCGCCTTTGCAGCCAGGTCCCAAAAAAGCGACTTGAAAAATGGAGCTCAGGGGCACTGCAATTCACAAACCTGCAGAGTTATAAATGATAACTCTCGTCCACAAATATATTGAGGGAAGGCAACGAAGAGGATTTGAAAGCAAGGGAGAATTGCAGGAAACAGATTTCAGGAGGTAGATTCGAATCGCCTTGAAAGCCCATGAAAAGCGGCAAAACGTGGACAGTGATGCCCTTGGCCAAAAAGGGCGTATGCGTTTTTTCCTGAATATATTCAGGAAAAAACGCATACGCCCTTTTTGGCCAACCAAGCAACCTGGAAAGGCAAATCAGCGCTCCAAAGAAGTCTCGCTTCCCAGCGGGCCAAAGGGCCATGCGGAAAAAAGTGTCCAAACCAGAAATGCAGGACCGGCCATGGAGAAATGGGAGCCTTGCTACGCTGATGGGCGGGATGTAAATTGCCAACAGCCACTCTGGAGAAGTGTATGGTGGGTCCTGAAACATCTAAAAAACACAGCTTAGAGAGCATAGGGCACTTCCACTCATGGGCGTATAAATTGGGAAAACTAAAAATCAGCAAGACACAGGCACCCCAAAGTTTAGGGCTGCTCTGTTGACAAACACCCCCACTTCATTACACCTTAAATATCCTAGGAAAGAGAAAACTGGATAAAGAAGTTGTGGTCCTCATGTACAATGGAATATCACTCAGGCATGAAATCAATAACATAAGGCTAGTAGCAGCACGATGAGTGGATTTAGGTCCGATGATTCTAAGTGAAATAAGTCACACACAAAAAGACACATATCATAAGATATCACTTATAGAGGGAATGTAAAAACCGCTACACTTGAACTGAATTACAAAACAGAACAGAGTCACACGTTTAGAAAACACACTATGGCTGCTGACCGGGAAAGGTGAGGTGGGGTGATGCATAAAACAAGGGTTTCAAATTAGCTCAGATACCGTTCCATAAACCCAATATGTAATAGACAAGACCTACCCCTTCCTCAGTGAACTGGACTGAACACGCCCTATTCACCGCACAAGAATATATCTGACTAGTAAGAATCTTCAAACCTATATACTGATATCTCTCTGTAAGTGAGTCAAGGGGGTGTAAAGCGGCATAAACACAGCCTTGAAAAGCAGCTAAACCCCTTTATAAAAATAAATTACTTTTCAAAACCCGTGAAACAAAGACAGTGAAAGAGAGAGAAATTCTTACCAAATTCGTTCAGGGGCTGTGATGCAACCTGGATTGACCATATCTAGACCCACAGCTGATTGAGACATAAGGGTGGACACTCTTGGGGCTGAGAGGTTTGGTGAGGTTGGGTGAGCCAACGCAGACCCTTTAAAGTAATACTCCATGGTACCCATCCCACGGGTCCCAAATCTACAGTTTCAAGGGCATCTTCCAACATCGAAAACATGCATGAGAAACCCAGATGATGGGACACCGTGTGATTGGGAAACGTTTCTAAAATGCACCTCATTTCTCATCTCCTTGTGCTCGGGTTCGCCATTCCAGCCGCTTTACTAGCCATCTCCCTCCTTGGAGAATCAGCACCTTTAACCTCCTGTTCCGTACAGGTTGCAATTATCTCTGAGGATGAACGAGAAGAGGGGGAACCAATGAGAGACTAGCTCTAGGGGTTGGGACAGGCACAGGTCACTCTATTTTCCCATCAGGAAGAAGAATTAACCACAAGCTCAGCCTGCCCCCCAGAACCAGAAGAGGGCCTGAAGCAATCCTCCATTTTTGCGGCCAGCTCCGAAACAAGCGAGTTGAAAAATGTAGGTCAGGGGCACTGCAATTCACAAACCTGCAGAGTTATAAATGATAACTCTCGTCCACAAATATATTGAGGGAAGGCAACGAAGAGGATTTGAAAGCAAGGCAGAATTGCAGGAAACAGATTTCAGGAGGTAGATTCGAATCGCCTTGAAAGCCCATGAAAAGCGGCAAAACGTGGACAGTGATGCCCTTGGCCAAAAAGGGCGTATGCGTTTTTTCCTGAATATATACAGGAAAAAACGCATATGCCCTTTTTGGCCAACCAAGCAACCTGGAAAGGCAAATCAGCGCTCCAAAGAAGTCTCGCTTCCCAGCAGGCAAAAGGGCCATGCGGAAAAAAGTGTCCAAACCAGAAATGCAGGACCGGCCATGGAGAAATGGGAGCCTTGCTATGCTGATGGTCGGGATGTAAATTGCCAACAGCCACTCTGGAGAAGTGTATGGTGGCTCCTGAAACATCTAAAAAACACAGCTTAGAGAGCAGAGGGCACTTCCATTCATGGGCGTATAAATTGGGAAAACTAAAAATCAGCAAGACACAGGCACCCCAAAGATTAGGGCTGCTCTGTTGACAAACACCCCCTCTTCATTACACCTTAAATATCCTAGGAAAGAGAAAACTGGATAAAGAAGTTGTGGCCCTCATGTACAATGGAATATCACTCAGCCATGAAA
Source organism: Balaenoptera acutorostrata (assembly GCF_949987535.1). Classification (NCBI taxonomy): domain Eukaryota; kingdom Metazoa; phylum Chordata; class Mammalia; order Artiodactyla; family Balaenopteridae; genus Balaenoptera; species Balaenoptera acutorostrata. The sequence continues at coordinate 167,221 of NW_026645689.1, read as the reverse complement.
TCAACGTCATAAGGCTAGTAGCAGCACGATGAGTGGATTTAGGTCCGATGATTCTAAGTGAAATAAGTCACACAGAAAAAGACACTTATCATAAGATATCACTTATAGAGGGAATGTAAAAACCGCTACACTTGAACTGAATTACAAAACAGAACAGAGTCACACATTTAGAAAACACACTATGGCTGCTGAACGGAAAGGTGAGGTGGGGTGATGCAAAAACAAAGGGTTTCAAATTAGCTCAGATAACGTTCCATAAACCCAATATGTAATAGACAAGACCTACCCCTTCCTCAGTGAACTGGACTGAACACCCCCTATTCACCGCACAAGAATATATCTGACTAGTAAGAATCTTCAAACCTATGTACTGATATCTCTCTGTAAGTGAGTCAAGGGGGTGTAAAGCGGCATAAACACAGCCGTGAAAAGCAGCTAAACCCCATTATAAAAATAAATTACTTTTCAAAACCCGTGAAACAAAGACAGAGAAAGAGAGAGAAATTCTTACCAAATTCGTTCAGGGGCTGTGATGCAACCTGGATTGACCATATCTAGACCCACAGCTGATTGAGACATAAGGGTGGACACTCTTGGGGCTGAGAGGTTTGGTGAGGTTGGGTGAGCCAACGCTGACCCTTTAAAGTAATACTGCATGGTACCATCCCACGGGTCCCAAATCTCCAGGTTCAAGGGCATCTTCCAACATCGAAAACATGCATGAGAAACCCAGAAGATGGGACACCGTGTGATCGGGAAACGTTTCTAAAATGCACCTCATTTTTCATCTCCTTGTGCTCGGGTTCGCCATTCCAGCCGCTTTCCTAGCCATCTCCCTCCTTGGAGAATCAGCACCTTTAACCTCCTGTTCCGTACAGGTTGAAATTTGTCCTGAGGATAAAGGGGAAGAGGGGCAACCAATGAGAGACTAGCTCTAGGTGTTGGGACAGGCACAGCTCACTCTATTTTCCCATCATGAAGAGAATTAACCACAAGCTCGGCCTGTCCCCCAGAACCAGAAGAGGGCCTGAAGCAATCCTGCGCCTTTGCAGCCAGGTCCCAAAAAAGCGACTTGAAAAATGGAGCTCAGGGGCACTGCAATTCACAAACCTGCAGAGTTATAAATGATAACTCTCGTCCACAAATATATTGAGGGAAGGCAACGAAGAGGATTTGAAAGCAAGGCAGAATTGCAGGAAACAGATTTCAGGAGGTAGATTCGAATCGCCTTGAAAGCCCATGAAAAGCGGCAAAACGTGGACAGTGATGCCCTTGGCCAAAAAGGGCGTATGCGTTTTTTCCTGAATATATTCAGGAAAAAACGCATACGCCCTTTTTGGCCAACCAAGCAACCTGGAAAGGCAAATCAGCGCTCCAAAGAAGTCTCGCTTCCCAGCGGGCCAAAGGGCCATGCGGAAAAAAGTGTCCAAACCAGAAATGCAGGACCGGCCATGGAGAAATGGGAGCCTTGCTACGCTGATGGGCGGGATGTAAATTGCCAACAGCCACTCTGGAGAAGTGTACGGTGTGTCCTGAAACATCTAAAAAACACAGCTTAGAGAGCAGAGGGCACTTCCACTCATGGGCGTATAAATTGGGAAAACTAAAAATCAGCAAGACACAGGCACCCCAAAGTTTAGGGCTGCTCTGTTGACAAACACCCCCACTTCATTACACCTTAAATATCCTAGGAAAGAGAAAAGTGGATAAAGAAGTTGTGGTCCTCATGTACAATGGAATATCACTCAGGCATGAAATCAATAACATAAGGCTAGTAGCAGCACGATGAGTGGATTTAGGTCCGATGATTCTAAGTGAAATAAGTCACACAGAAAAAGACACATATCATAAGAAATCACTTATAGAGGGAATGTAAAAACCGCTACACTTGAACTGAATTACAAAACAGAACAGAGTCACACGTTTAGAAAACACACTATGGCTGCTGAACGGGAAAGGTGAGGTGGGGTGATGCATAAAACAAGGGTTTCAAATTAGCTCAGATACCGTTCCATAAACCCAATATGTAATAGACAAGACCTACCCCTTCCTCAGTGAACTGGACTGAACACCCCCTATTCACCGCACAAGAATATATCTGACTAGTAAGAATCTTCAAACCTATGTACTGATATCTCTCTGTAAGTGAGTCAAGGGGGTGTAAAGCGGCATAAACACAGCCTTGAAAAGCAGCTAAACCCCTTTATAAAAATAAATTACTTTTCAAAACCCGTGAAACAAAGACAGTGAAAGAGAGAGAAATTCTTACAAAATTCGTTCAGGGGCTGTGATGCAACCTGGATTGACCATATCTAGACCCACAGCTGATTGAGACATAAGGGTGGACACTCTTGGGGCTGAGAGGTTTGGTGAGGTTGGGTGAGCCAACGCAGACCCTTTAAAGTAATACTCCATGGTACCCATCCCACGGGTCCCAAATCTCCAGTTTCAAGGGCATCTTCCAACATCGAAAACATGCATGAGAAACCCAGATGATGGGACACCGTGTGATTGGGAAACGTTTCTAAAATGCACCTCATTTCTCATCTCCTTGTGCTTGGGTTCGCCATTCCAGCCGCTTTACTAGCCATCTCCCTCCTTGGAGAATCAGCACCTTTAACCTCCTGTTCCGTACAGGTTGCAATTATCTCTGAGGATGAACGGGAAGAGGGGGAACCAATGAGAGACTAGCTCTAGGGGTTGGGACAGGCACAGGTCACTCTATTTTCCCATCAGGAAGAAGAATTAACCACAAGCTCAGCCTGCCCCCCAGAACCAGAAGAGGGCCTGAAGCAATCCTGCATTTTTGCGGCCAGCTCCGAAACAAGCGAGTTGAAAAATGTAGGTCAGGGGCACTGCAATTCACAAACCTGCAGAGTTATAAATGATAACTCTCGTCCACAAATATATTGAGGGAAGGCAACGAAGAGGATTTGAAAGCAAGGCAGAATTGCAGGAAACAGATTTCAGGAGGTAGATTCGAATCGCCTTGAAAGCCCATGAAAAGCGGCAAAACGTGGACAGTGATGCCCTTGGCCAAAAAGGGCGTATGCGTTTTTTCCTGAATATATTCAGGAAAAAACGCATACGCCCTTTTTGGCCAACCAAGCAACCTGGAAAGGCAAATCAGCGCTCCAAAGAAGTCTCGCTTCCCAGCGGGCAAAAGGGCCATGCGGAAAAAAGTGTCCAAACCAGAAATGCAGGACCGGCCATGGAGAAATGGGAGCCTTGCTACGCTGATGGGCGGGATGTAAATTGCCAACAGCCACTCTGGAGAAGTGTACGGTGTGTCCTGAAACATCTAAAAAACACAGCTTAGAGAGCAGAGGGCACTTCCACTCATGGGCGTATAAATTGGGAAAACTAAAAATCAGCAAGACACAGGCACCCCAAAGTTTAGGGCTGCTCTGTTGACAAACACCCCCACTTCATTACACCTTAAATATCGTAGGAAATAGAAAACTGGATAAAGAAGTTGTGGTCCTCATGTACAATGGAATATCACTCAGCCATGAAATCAACGTCATAAGGCTAGTAGCAGCACGATGAGTGGATTTACGTCCGATGATTCTAAGTGAAATAAGTCACACAGAAAAAGCCACTTATCATAAGATATCACTTATAGAGGGAATGTAAAAACCGCTACACTTGAACTGAATTACAAAACAGAACAGAGTCACACGTTTAGAAAACACACTATGGCTGCTGAACGGGAAAGGTGAGGTGGGGTGATGCAAAAACAAAGGGTTTCAAATTAGCTCAGATAACGTTCCATAAACCCAATATGTAATAGACAAGACCTACCCCTTCCTCAGTGAACTGGACTGAACACCCCCTATTCACCGCACAAGAATATATCTGACTAGTAAGAATCTTCAAACCTATGTACTGATATCTCTCTGTAAGTGAGTCAAGGGGGTGTAAAGCGGCATAAACACAGCCGTGAAAAGCAGCTAAACCCCATTATAAAAATAAATTACTTTTCAAAACCCGTGAAACAAAGACAGTGAAAGAGAGAGAAATTCTTACAAAATTCGTTCAGGGGCTGTGATGCAACCTGGATTGACCATATCTAGACCCACAGCTGATTGAGACGTAAGGGTGGACACTCTTGGGGCTGAGAGTTTTGGTGAGGTTGGGTGAGCCAACGCAGACCCTTTAAAGTAATACTGCATGGTACCATCCCACGGGTCCCAAATCTCCAGGTTCAAGGGCATCTTCCAACATCGAAAACATGCATGAGAAACCCAGAAGATGGGACACCGTGTGATCGGGAAACGTTTCTAAAATGCACCTCATTTTTCATCTCCTTGTGCTCGGGTTCGCCATTCCAGTCGCTTTCCTAGCCATCTCCCTCCTTGGAGAATCAGCACCTTTAACCTCCTGTTCCGTACAGGTTGAAATTTGTCCTGAGGATGAAGGGGAAGAGGGGGAACCAATGAGAGACTAGCTCTAGGTGTTGGGACAGGCACAGCTCACTCTATTTTCCCATCATGAAGAGAATTAACCACAAGCTCGGCCTGTCCCCCAGAACCAGAAGAGGGCCTGAAGCAATCCTGCGCCTTTGCAGCCAGGTCCCAAAAAAGCGACTTGAAAAATGGAGCTCAGGGTCACTGCAATTCACAAACCTGCAGAGTTATAAATGATAACTCTCGTCCACAAATATATTGAGGGAAGGCAACGAAGAGGATTTGAAAGCAAGGCAGAATTGCAGGAAACAGATTTCAGGAGGTAGATTCGAATCGCCTTGAAAGCCCATGAAAAGCGGCAAAACGTGGACAGTGATGCCCTTGGCCAAAAAGGTCGTATGCGTTTTTTCCTGAATATATTCAGGAAAAAACGCATACGCCCTTTTTGGCCAACCAAGCAACCTGGAAAGGCAAATCAGCGCTCCAAAGAAGTCTCGCTTCCCAGCGGGCCAAAGGGCCATGCGGAAAAAAGTGTCCAAACCAGAAATGCAGGACTGTCCATGGAGAAATGGGAGCCTTGCTACACTGATGGGCGGGATGTAAATTGCCAACAGCCACTCTGGAGAAGTATATGGTGGGTCCTGAAACATCTAAAAAACACAGCTTAGAGAGCATAGGGCACTTCCACTCATGGGCGTATAAATTGGGAAAACTAAAAATCAGCAAGACACAGGCACCCCAAAGTTTAGGGCTGCTCTGTTGACAAACACCCCCACTTCATTACACCTTAAATATCCTAGGAAAGAGAAAACTGGATAAAGAAGTTGTGGCCCTCATGTACAATGGAATATCACTCAGCCATGAAATCAACGTCATAAGGCTAGTAGCAGCACGATGAGTGGATTTAGGTCCGATGATTCTAAGTGAAATAAGTCACACAGCAAAAGACACTTATCATAAGATATCACTTATAGAGGGAATGTAAACCCGCTACACTTGAACTGAATTACAAAACAGAACAGAGTCACACGTTTAGAAAACACACTATGGCTGCTGAACGGGAAAGGTGAGGTGGGGTGATGCAAAAACAAAGGGTTTCAAATTAGCTCAGATAACGTTCCATAAACCCAATATGTAATAGACAAGACCTACCCCTTCCTCAGTGAACTGGACTGAACACCCCCTATTCACCGCACAAGAATATATCTGACTAGTAAGAATCTTCAAACCTATGTACTGATATCTCTCTGTAAGTGAGTCAAGGGGGTGTAAAGCGGCATAAACACAGCCGTGAAAAGCAGCTAAACCCCATTATAAAAATAAATTACTTTCCAAAACCCGTGAAACAAAGACAGTGAAAGAGAGAGAAATTCTTACCAAATTCGTTCAGGGGCTGTGATGCAACCTGGATTGACCATATCTAGACCCACAGCTGATTGAGACATAAGGGTGGACACTCTTGGGGCTGAGAGGTTTGGTGAGGTTGGGTGAGCCTACGCAGACCCTTTAAAGTAATACTGCATGGTACCATCCCACGGGTCCCAAATCTCCAGGTTCAAGGGCATCTTCCAACATCGAAAACATGCATGAGAAACCCAGAAGATGGGACACCGTGTGATCGGGAAACGTTTCTAAAATGCACCTCATTTTTCATCTCCTTGTGCTCGGGTTCGCCATTCCAGCCGCTTTCCTAGCCATCTCCCTCCTTGGAGAATCAGCACCTTTAACCTCCTGTTCCGTACAGGTTGAAATTTGTCCTGAGGATGAAGGGGAAGAGGGGGAACCAATGAGAGACTAGCTCTAGGTGTTGGGACAGGCACAGCTCACTCTATTTTCCCATCATGAAGAGAATTAACCACAAGCTCGGCCTGTCCCCCAGAACCAGAAGAGGGCCTGAAGCAATCCTGCGCCTTTGCAGCCAGGTCCCAAAAAAGCGACTTGAAAAATGGTGCTCAGGGGCACTGCAATTCACAAACCTGCAGAGTTATAAATGATAACTCTCATCCACAAATATATTGAGGGAAGACAACGAAGAGGATTTGAAAGCAAGGCAGAATTGCAGGAAACAGATTTCAGGAGGTAGATTCGAATCGCCTTGAAAGCCCATGAAAAGCGGCAAAACGTGGACAGTGATGCCCTTGGCCAAAAAGGGCGTATGCGTTTTTTCCTGAATATATTCAGGAAAAAACGCATACGCCCTTTTTGGCCAACCAAGCAACCTGGAAAGGCAAATCAGCGCTCCAAAGAAGTCTTGCTTCCCAGCGGGCAGAAGGGCCATGCGGAAAAATGTGTCCAAACCAGAAATGCAGGACCGGCCATGGAGAAATGGGAGCCTTGCTACGCTGATGGGCGGGATGTAAATTGCCAACAGCCACTCTGGAGAAGTGTATGGTGGGTCCTGAAACATCTAAAAAACACAGCTTAGAGAGCATAGGGCACTTCCACTCATGGGCGTATAAATTGGGAAAACTAAAAATCAGCAAGACACAGGCACCCCAAAGTTTAGGGCTGCTCTGTTGACAAACACCCCCACTTCATTACACCTTAAATATCCTAGGAAAGAGAAAACTGGATAAAGAAGTTGTGGTCCTCATGTACAATGGAATATCACTCAGGCATGAAATCAATAACATAAGGCTAGTAGCAGCACGATGAGTGGATTTAGGTCCGATGATTCTAAGTGAAATAAGTCACACACAAAAAGACACATATCATAAGATATCACTTATAGAGGGAATGTAAAAACCGCTACACTTGAACTGAATTACAAAACAGAACAGAGTCACACGTTTAGAAAACACACTATGGCTGCTGACCGGGAAAGGTGAGGTGGGGTGATGCATAAAACAAGGGTTTCAAATTAGCTCAGATACCGTTCCATAAACCCAATATGTAATAGACAAGACCTACCCCTTCCTCAGTGAACTGGACTGAACACCCCCCATTCACCGCACAAGAATATATCTGACTAGTAAGAATCTTCAAACCTATGTACTGATATCTCTCTGTAAGTGAGTCAAGGGGGTGTAAAGCGGCATAAACACAGCCTTGAAAAGCAGCTAAACCCCTTTATAAAAATAAATTACTTTTCAAAACCCGTGAAACAAAGACAGTGAAAGAGAGAGAAATTCTTACAAAATTCGTTCAGGGGCTGTGATGCAACCTGGATTGACCATATCTAGACCCACAGCTGATTGAGACATAAGGGTGGACACTCTTGGGGCTGAGAGGTTTGGTGAGGTTGGGTGAGCCAATGCAGACACTTTAAAGTAATACTCCATGGTACCCATCCCACGGGTCCCAAATCTACAGTTTCAAGGGCATCTTCCAACATCGAAAACATGCATGAGAAACCCAGATGATGGGACACCGTGTGATTGGGAAACGTTTCTAAAATGCACCTCATTTCTCATCTCCTTGTGCTCGGGTTCGCCATTCCAGCCGCTTTACTAGCCATCTCCCTCCTTGGAGAATCAGCACCTTTAACCTCCTGTTCCGTACAGGTTGCAATTATCTCTGAGGATGAACGGGAAGAGGGGGAACCAATGAGAGACTAGCTCTAGGGGTTGGGACAGGCACAGGTCACTCTATTTTCCCATCAGGAAGAAGAATTAACCACAAGCTCAGCCTGCCCCCCAGAACCAGAAGAGGGCCTGAAGCAATCCTGCATTTTTACGGCCAGCTCCGAAACAAGCGAGTTGAAAAATGTAGGTCAGGGGCACTGCAATTCACAAACCTGCAGAGTTATAAATGATAACTCTCGTCCACAAATATATTGAGGGAAGGCAACGAAGAGGATTTGAAAGCAAGGCAGAATTGCAGGAAACAGATTTCAGGAGGTAGATTCGAATCGCCTTGAAAGCCCATGAAAAGCGGCAAAACGTGGACAGTGATGCCCTTGGCCAAAAAGGGCGTATGCGTTTTTTCCTGAATATATACAGGAAAAAACGCATACGCCCTTTTTGGCCAACCAAGCAACCTGGAAAGGCAAATCAGCGCTCCAAAGAAGTCTCGCTTCCCAGCAGGCAAAAGGGCCATGCGGAAAAAAGTGTCCAAACCAGAAATGCAGGACCGGCCATGGAGAAATGGGAGCCTTGCTATGCTGATGGGCGGGATGTAAATTGCCAACAGCCACTCTGGAGAAGTGTATGGTGGGTCCTGAAACATCTAAAAAACACAGCTTAGAGAGCATAGGGCACTTCCACTCATGGGCGTATAAATTGGGAAAACTAAAAATCAGCAAGACACAGGCACCCCAAAGTTTAGGGCTGCTCTGTTGACAAACACCCCCACTTCATTACACCATAAATATCCTAGGAAAGAGAAAACTGGATAAAGAAGTTGTGGCCCTCATGTACAATGGAATATCACTCAGCCATGAAATCAACGTCATAAGGCTAGTAGCAGCACGATGAGTGGATTTAGGTCCGATGATTCTAAGTGAAATAAGTCACACAGGAAAAGACACTTATCATAAGATATCACTTATAGAGGGAATGTAAAAACCGCTACACTTGAACTGAATTACAAAACAGAACAGAGTCACACGTTTAGAAAACACACTATGGCTGCTGAACGGGAAAGGTGAGGTGGGGTGATGCAAAAACAAAGGGTTTCAAATTAGCTCAGATAACGTTCCATAAACCCAATATGTAATAGACAAGACCTACCCCTTCCTCAGTGAACTGGACTGAACACGCCCTATTCATCGCACAAGAATATATCTGACTAGTAAGAATCTTCAAACCGATGTACTGATATCTCTCTGTAAGTGAGTCAAGGGGGTGTAAAACAGCATAAACACAGCCGTGAAAAGCAGATAAACCCCTTTATAAAAATAAATTACTTTTCAAAACCCGTGAAACAAAGACAGTGAAAGAGAGAGAAATTCTTACAAAATTCGTTCAGGGGCTGTGATGCAACCTGGATTGACCATATCTAGACCCACAGCTGATTGAGACATAAGGGTGGACACTCTTGGGGCTGAGAGGTTTGGTGAGGTTGGGTGAGCCAACACAGACCCTTTAAAGTAATACTGCATGGTACCATCCCACGGGTCCCAAATCTCCAGGTTCAAGGGCATCTTCCAACATCGAAAACATGCATGAGAAACCCAGAAGATGGGACACCGTGTGATCGGGAAACGTTTCTAAAATGCACCTCATTTTTCATCTCCTTGTGCTCGGGTTCGCCATTCCAGTCACTTTCCTAGCCATCTCCCTCCTTGGAGAATCAGCACCTTTAACCTCCTGTTCCGTACAGGTTGAAATTTGTCCTGAGGATGAAGGGGAAGAGGGGGAACCAATGAGAGACTAGCTCTAGGTGTTGGGACAGGCACAGCTCACTCTATTTTCCCATCATGAAGAGAATTAACCACAAGCTCGGCCTGTCCCCCAGAACCAGAAGAGGGCCTGAAGCAATCCTGCGCCTTTGCAGCCAGGTCCCAAAAAGCGACTTGAAAAATGGAGCTCAGGGGCACTGCAATTCACAAACCTGCAGAGTTATAAATGATAACTCTCATCCACAAATATATTGAGGGAAGGCAACGAAGAGGATTTGAAAGCAAGGCAGAATTGCAGGAAACAGATTTCAGGAGGTAGATTCGAATCGCCTTGAAAGCCCATGAAAAGCGGCAAAACGTGGACAGTGATGCCCTTGGCCAAAAAGGGCGTATGCGTTTTTTCCTGAATATATTCAGGAAAAAACGCATTCGCCCTTTTTGGCCAACCAAGCAACCTGGAAAGGCAAATCAGCGCTCCAAAGAAGTCTCGCTTCCCAGCGGGCAAAAGGGCCATGCGGAAAAAAGTGTCCAAACCAGAAATGCAGGACCGGCCATGGAGAAATGGGAGCCTTGCTACGCTGATGGGCGGGATGTAAATTGCCAACAGCCACTCTGGAGAAGTGTATCGTGGGTCCTGAAACATCTAAAAAACACAGCTTAGAGAGCATAGGGCACTTCCACTCATGGGCGTATAAATTGGGAAAACTAAAATCAGCAAGACACAGGCACCCCAAAGTTTAGGGCTGCTCTGTTGACAAACACCCCCACTTCATTACACCTTAAATATCCTAGGAAAGAGAAAACTGGATAAAGAAGTTGTGGCCCTCATGTACAATGGAATATCACTCAGCCATGAAATCAACGTCATAAGGCTAGTAGCAGCACGATGAGTGGATTTAGGTCCGATGATTCTAAGTGAAATAAGTCACACAGAAAAAGACACTTATCATAAGATATCACTTATAGAGGGAATGTAAACCCGCTACACTTGAACTGAATTACAAAACAGAACAGAGTCACACGTTTAGAAAACACACTATGGCTGCTGAACGGGAAAGGTGAGGTGGGGTGATGCAAAAACAAAGGGTTTCAAATTAGCTCAGATAACGTTCCATAAACCCAATATGTAATAGACAAGACCTACCCCTTCCTCAGTGAACTGGACTGAACACGCCCTATTCATCGCACAAGAATATATCTGACTAGTAAGAATCTTCAAACCGATGTACTGATATCTCTCTGTAAGTGAGTCAAGGGGGTGTAAAACAGCATAAACACAGCCGTGAAAAGCAGATAAACCCCTTTATAAAAATAAATTACTTTTCAAAACCCGTGAAACAAAGACAGTGAAAGAGAGAGAAATTCTTACAAAATTCGTTCAGGGGCTGTGATGCAACCTGGATTGACCATATCTAGACCCACAGCTGATTGAGACATAAGGGTGGACACTCTTGGGGCTGAGAGGTTTGGTGAGGTTGGGTGAGCCAACACAGACCCTTTAAAGTAATACTGCATGGTACCATCCCACGGGTCCCAAATCTCCAGGTTCAAGGGCATCTTCCAACATCGAAAACATGCATGAGAAACCCAGAAGATGGGACACCGTGTGATCGGGAAACGTTTCTAAAATGCACCTCATTTTTCATCTCCTTGTGCTCGGGTTCGCCATTCCAGTCGCTTTCCTAGCCATCTCCCTCCTTGGAGAATCAGCACCTTTAACCTCCTGTTCCGTACAGGTTGAAATTTGTCCTGAGGATGAAGGGGAAGAGGGGGAACCAATGAGAGACTAGCTCTAGGTGTTGGGACAGGCACAGCTCACTCTATTTTCCCATCATGAAGAGAATTAACCACAAGCTCGGCCTGTCCCCCAGAACCAGAAGAGGGCCTGAAGCAATCCTGCGCCTTTGCAGCCAGGTCCCAAAAAGCGACTTGAAAAATGGAGCTCAGGGGCACTGCAATTCACAAACCTGCAGAGTTATAAATGATAACTCTCATCCACAAATATATTGAGGGAAGGCAACGAAGAGGATTTGAAAGCAAGGCAGAATTGCAGGAAACAGATTTCAGGAGGTAGATTCGAATCGCCTTGAAAGCCCATGAAAAGCGGCAAAACGTGGACAGTGATGCCCTTGGCCAAAAAGGGCGTATGCGTTTTTTCCTGAATATATTCAGGAAAAAACGCATTCGCCCTTTTTGGCCAACCAAGCAACCTGGAAAGGCAAATCAGCGCTCCAAAGAAGTCTCGCTTCCCAGCGGGCAAAAGGGCCATGCGGAAAAAAGTGTCCAAACCAGAAATGCAGGACCGGCCATGGAGAAATGGGAGCCTTGCTACGCTGATGGGCGGGATGTAAATTGCCAACAGCCACTCTGGAGAAGTGTATCGTGGGTCCTGAAACATCTAAAAAACACAGCTTAGAGAGCATAGGGCACTTCCACTCATGGGCGTATAAATTGGGAAAACTAAAATCAGCAAGACACAGGCACCCCAAAGTTTAGGGCTGCTCTGTTGACAAACACCCCCACTTCATTACACCTTAAATATCCTAGGAAAGAGAAAAGTGGATAAAGAAGTTGTGGTCCTCATGTACAATGGAATATCACTCAGGCATGAAATCAATAACATAAGGCTAGTAGCAGCACGATGAGTGGATTTAGGTCCGATGATTCTAAGTGAAATAAGTCACACAGAAAAAGACACATATCATAAGAAATCACTTATAGAGGGAATGTAAAAACCGCTACACTTGAACTGAATTACAAAACAGAACAGAGTCACACGTTTAGAAAACACACTATGGCTGCTGAACGGGAAAGGTGAGGTGGGGTGATGCATAAAACAAGGGTTTCAAATTAGCTCAGATACCGTTCCATAAACCCAATATGTAATAGACAAGACCTACCCCTTCCTCAGTGAACTGGACTGAACACCCCCTATTCACCGCACAAGAATATATCTGACTAGTAAGAATCTTCAAACCTATGTACTGATATCTCTCTGTAAGTGAGTCAAGGGGGTGTAAAGCGGCATAAACACAGCCTTGAAAAGCAGCTAAACCCCTTTATAAAAATAAATTACTTTTCAAAACCCGTGAAACAAAGACAGTGAAAGAGAGAGAAATTCTTACAAAATTCGTTCAGGGGCTGTGATGCAACCTGGATTGACCATATCTAGACCCACAGCTGATTGAGACATAAGGGTGGACACTCTTGGGGCTGAGAGGTTTGGTGAGGTTGGGTGAGCCAACGCAGACCCTTTAAAGTAATACTCCATGGTACCCATCCCACGGGTCCCAAATCTCCAGTTTCAAGGGCATCTTCCAACATCGAAAACATGCATGAGAAACCCAGATGATGGGACACCGTGTGATTGGGAAACGTTTCTAAAATGCACCTCATTTCTCATCTCCTTGTGCTCGGGTTCGCCATTCCAGCCGCTTTACTAGCCATCTCCCTCCTTGGAGAATCAGCACCTTTAACCTCCTGTTCCGTACAGGTTGCAATTATCTCTGAGGATGAACGGGAAGAGGGGGAACCAATGAGAGACTAGCTCTAGGGGTTGGGACAGGCACAGGTCACTCTATTTTCCCATCAGGAAGAAGAATTAACCACAAGCTCAGCCTGCCCCCCAGAACCAGAAGAGGGCCTGAAGCAATCCTGCATTTTTGCGGCCAGCTCCGAAACAAGCGAGTTGAAAAATGTAGGTCAGGGGCACTGCAATTCACAAACCTGCAGAGTTATAAATGATAACTCTCGTCCACAAATATATTGAGGGAAGGCAACGAAGAGGATTTGAAAGCAAGGCAGAATTGCAGGAAACAGATTTCAGGAGGTAGATTCGAATCGCCTTGAAAGCCCATGAAAAGCGGCAAAACGTGGACAGTGATGCCCTTGGCCAAAAAGGGCGTATGCGTTTTTTCCTGAATATATTCAGGAAAAAACGCATACGCCCTTTTTGGCCAACCAAGCAACCTGGAAAGGCAAATCAGCGCTCCAAAGAAGTCTCGCTTCCCAGCGGGCAAAAGGGCCATGCGGAAAAAAGTGTCCAAACCAGAAATGCAGGACCGGCCATGGAGAAATGGGAGCCTTGCTACGCTGATGGGCGGGATGTAAATTGCCAACAGCCACTCTGGAGAAGTGTACGGTGTGTCCTGAAACATCTAAAAAACACAGCTTAGAGAGCAGAGGGCACTTCCACTCATGGGCGTATAAATTGGGAAAACTAAAAATCAGCAAGACACAGGCACCCCAAAGTTTAGGGCTGCTCTGTTGACAAACACCCCCACTTCATTACACCTTAAATATCGTAGGAAATAGAAAACTGGATAAAGAAGTTGTGGTCCTCATGTACAATGGAATATCACTCAGCCATGAAATCAACGTCATAAGGCTAGTAGCAGCACGATGAGTGGATTTACGTCCGATGATTCTAAGTGAAATAAGTCACACAGAAAAAGCCACTTATCATAAGATATCACTTATAGAGGGAATGTAAAAACCGCTACACTTGAACTGAATTACAAAACAGAACAGAGTCACACGTTTAGAAAACACACTATGGCTGCTGAACGGGAAAGGTGAGGTGGGGTGATGCAAAAACAAAGGGTTTCAAATTAGCTCAGATAACGTTCCATAAACCCAATATGTAATAGACAAGACCTACCCCTTCCTCAGTGAACTGGACTGAACACCCCCTATTCACCGCACAAGAATATATCTGACTAGTAAAAATCTTCAAACCTATGTACTGATATCTCTCTGTAAGTGAGTCAAGGGGGTGTAAAGCGGCATAAACACAGCCGTGAAAAGCAGCTAAACCCCATTATAAAAATAAATTACTTTTCAAAACCCGTGAAACAAAGACAGTGAAAGAGAGAGAAATTCTTACAAAATTCGTTCAGGGGCTGTGATGCAACCTGGATTGACCATATCTAGACCCACAGCTGATTGAGACGTAAGGGTGGACACTCTTGGGGCTGAGAGGTTTGGTGAGGTTGGGTGAGCCAACGCAGACCCTTTAAAGTAATACTGCATGGTACCATCCCACGGGTCCCAAATCTCCAGGTTCAAGGGCATCTTCCAACATCGAAAACATGCATGAGAAACCCAGAAGATGGGACACCGTGTGATCGGGAAACGTTTCTAAAATGCACCTCATTTTTCATCTCCTTGTGCTCGGGTTCGCCATTCCAGCCGCTTTCCTAGCCATCTCCCTCCTTGGAGAATCAGCACCTTTAACCTCCTGTTCCGTACAGGTTGAAATTTGTCCTGAGGATGAAGGGGAAGAGGGGGAACCAATGAGAGACTAGCTCTAGGTTTTGGGACAGGCACAGCTCACTCTATTTTCCCATCATGAAGAGAATTAACCACAAGCTCAGCCTGTCCCCCAGAACCAGAAGAGGGCCTGAAGCAATCCTGCGCCTTTGCAGCCAGGTCCCAAAAAAGCGACTTGAAAAATGGAGCTCAGGGGCACTGCAATTCACAAACCTGCAGAGTTATAAATGATAACTCTCATCCACAAATATATTGAGGGAAGACAACGAAGAGGATTTGAAAGCAAGGCAGAATTGCAGGAAACAGATTTCAGGAGGTAGATTCGAATCGCCTTGAAAGCCCATGAAAAGCGGCAAAACGTGGACACTGATGCCCTTGGCCAAAAAGGGCGTATGCGTTTTTTCCTGAATATATTCAGGAAAAAACGCATTCGCACTTTTTGGCCAACCAAGCAACCTGGAAAGGCAAATCAGCGCTCCAAAGAAGTCTCGCTTCCCAGCGGGCCAAAGGGCCATGCGGAAAAAAGTGTCCAAACCAGAAATGCAGGACTGGCCATGGAGAAATGGGAGCCTTGCTACGCTGATGGGCGGGATGTAAATTGCCAACAGCCACTCTGGAGAAGTGTACGGTGGGTCCTGAAACATCTAAAAAACACAGCTTAGAGAGCATAGGGCACTTCCACTCATGGGCGTATAAATTGGGAAAACTAAAAATCAGCAAGACACAGGCACCCCAAAGTTTAGGGCTGCTCTGTTGACAAACACCCCCACTTCATTACACCTTAAATATCGTAGGAAAGAGAAAACTGGATAAAGAAGTTGTGGTCCTCATGTACAATGGAATATCACTCAGCCATGAAATCCACGTCATAAGGCTAGTAGCAGCACGATGAGTGGATTTAGGTCCGATGATTCTAAGTGAAATAAGTCACACAGCAAAAGACACTTATCATAAGATATCACTTATAGAGGGAATGTAAACCCGCTACACTTGAACTGAATTACAAAACAGAACAGAGTCACACGTTTAGAAAACACACTATGGCTGCTGAACGGGAAAGGTGAGGTGGGGTGATGCATAAAACAAGGGTTTCAAATTAGCTCAGATACCGTTCCATAAACCCAATATGTAATAGACAAGACCTACCCCTTCCTCAGTGAACTGGACTGAACACCCCCTATTCACCGCACAAGAATATATCTGACTAGTAAGAATCCTCAATCCTATGTACTGATATCTCTCTGTAAATGAGTCAAGGGGGTGTAAAGCGGCATAAACACAGCCGTGAAAAGCAGCTAAACCCCATTATAAAAATAAATTACTTTTCAAAACCCGTGAAACAAAGACAGTGAAAGAGAGAGAAATTCTTACCAAATTCGTTCAGGGGCTGTGATGCAACCTGGATTGACCATATCTAGACCCACAGCTGATTGAGACATAAGGGTGGACACTCTTGGGGCTGAGAGGTTTGGTGAGGTTGGGTGAGCCAACACAGACCCTTTAAGGTAATACTGCATGGGACCCATCCCACGGGTCCCAAATCTCCAGGTTCAAGGGCATCTTCCAACACCGAAAACATGCATGAGAAACCCAGATGATGTGACACCGTGTGATCGGGAAACGTTTCTAAAACGCACCTCATTTCTCATCTCCTTGTGCTCGGGTTCGCCATTCCAGCCGCTTTACTAGCCATCTCCCTCCTTGGAGAATCAGCACCTTTAAACTCCTGTTCTGTAGAGGCTGAAATTTGTCCTGAGGATGAAGGGGAAGAGGGGGAACCAATGAGAGACTAGCTCTAGGTGTTGGGACAGGCACAGCTCACTCTATTTTCCCATCATGAATAGAATTAACCACAGACTCAGCCTGCCCCCCAGAACCAGAAGAGGGCCTGAAGCAATCTTGCGCCTTTGCGGCCAGGTCCCAAAAAAGCGACTTGAAAAATGGAGCTCAGGGGCACTGCAATTCACAAACCTGCAGAGTTATAAATGATAACTCTCGTCCACAAATATATTGAGGGAAGGCAACGAAGAGGCTTTGAAAGCAAGGCAGAATTGCAGGAAACAGATTTCAGGAGGTAGATTCGAATCGCCTTGAAAGCCCATGAATAGTGGCAAAACGTGGACAGTGATGCCCTTGGCCAAAAGGGCGTATGCGTTTTTTCCTGAATATATTCAGGAAAAAACGCATACGCCCTTTTTGGCCAACCAAGCAACCTGGAAAGGCAAATCAGCGCTCCAAAGAAGTCTCGCTTCCCAGCGGGCAAAAGGGCCATGCGGAAAAAAGTGTCCAAACCAGAAATGCAGGACTGGCCATGGAGAAATGGGAGCCTTGCTACGCTGATGGGCGGGATGTAAATTGCCAACAGCCACTCTGGAGAAGTGTATGGTGGGTCCTGAAACATCTAAAAAACACAGCTTAGAGAGCATAGGGCACTTCCACTCATGGGCGTATAAATTGGGAAAACTAAAAATCAGCAAGACACAGGCACCCCAAAGTTTAGGGCTGCTCTGTTGACAAACACCCCCACTTCATTACACCTTAAATATCCTAGGAAAGAGAAAAGTGGATAAAGAAGTTGTGGTCCTCATGTACAATGGAATATCACTCAGGCATGAAATCAATAACATAAGGCTAGTAGCAGCACGATGAGTGGATTTAGGTCCGATGATTCTAAGTGAAATAAGTCACACAGAAAAAGACACATATCATAAGAAATCACTTATAGAGGGAATGTAAAAACCGCTACACTTGAACTGAATTACAAAACAGAACAGAGTCACACGTTTAGAAAACACACTATGGCTGCTGAACGGGAAAGGTGAGGTGGGGTGATGCATAAAACAAGGGTTTCAAATTAGCTCAGATACCGTTCCATAAACCCAATATGTAATAGACAAGACCTACCCCTTCCTCAGTGAACTGGACTGAACACCCCCTATTCACCGCACAAGAATATATCTGACTAGTAAGAATCTTCAAACCTATGTACTGATATCTCTCTGTAAGTGAGTCAAGGGGGTGTAAAGCGGCATAAACACAGCCTTGAAAAGCAGCTAAACCCCTTTATAAAAATAAATTACTTTTCAAAACCCGTGAAACAAAGACAGTGAAAGAGAGAGAAATTCTTACAAAATTCGTTCAGGGGCTGTGATGCAACCTGGATTGACCATATCTAGACCCACAGCTGATTGAGACATAAGGGTGGACACTCTTGGGGCTGAGAGGTTTGGTGAGGTTGGGTGAGCCAACGCAGACCCTTTAAAGTAATACTCCATGGTACCCATCCCACGGGTCCCAAATCTCCAGTTTCAAGGGCATCTTCCAACATCGAAAACATGCATGAGAAACCCAGATGATGGGACACCGTGTGATTGGGAAACGTTTCTAAAATGCACCTCATTTCTCATCTCCTTGTGCTCGGGTTCGCCATTCCAGCCGCTTTACTAGCCATCTCCCTCCTTGGAGAATCAGCACCTTTAACCTCCTGTTCCGTACAGGTTGCAATTATCTCTGAGGATGAACGGGAAGAGGGGGAACCAATGAGAGACTAGCTCTAGGGGTTGGGACAGGCACAGGTCACTCTATTTTCCCATCAGGAAGAAGAATTAACCACAAGCTCAGCCTGCCCCCCAGAACCAGAAGAGGGCCTGAAGCAATCCTGCATTTTTGCGGCCAGCTCCGAAACAAGCGAGTTGAAAAATGTAGGTCAGGGGCACTGCAATTCACAAACCTGCAGAGTTATAAATGATAACTCTCGTCCACAAATATATTGAGGGAAGGCAACGAAGAGGATTTGAAAGCAAGGCAGAATTGCAGGAAACAGATTTCAGGAGGTAGATTCGAATCGCCTTGAAAGCCCATGAAAAGCGGCAAAACGTGGACAGTGATGCCCTTGGCCAAAAAGGGCGTATGCGTTTTTTCCTGAATATATTCAGGAAAAAACGCATACGCCCTTTTTGGCCAACCAAGCAACCTGGAAAGGCAAATCAGCGCTCCAAAGAAGTCTCGCTTCCCAGCGGGCAAAAGGGCCATGCGGAAAAAAGTGTCCAAACCAGAAATGCAGGACCGGCCATGGAGAAATGGGAGCCTTGCTACGCTGATGGGCGGGATGTAAATTGCCAACAGCCACTCTGGAGAAGTGTACGGTGTGTCCTGAAACATCTAAAAAACACAGCTTAGAGAGCAGAGGGCACTTCCACTCATGGGCGTATAAATTGGGAAAACTAAAAATCAGCAAGACACAGGCACCCCAAAGTTTAGGGCTGCTCTGTTGACAAACACCCCCACTTCATTACACCTTAAATATCGTAGGAAATAGAAAACTGGATAAAGAAGTTGTGGTCCTCATGTACAATGGAATATCACTCAGCCATGAAATCAACGTCATAAGGCTAGTAGCAGCACGATGAGTGGATTTACGTCCGATGATTCTAAGTGAAATAAGTCACACAGAAAAAGCCACTTATCATAAGATATCACTTATAGAGGGAATGTAAAAACCGCTACACTTGAACTGAATTACAAAACAGAACAGAGTCACACGTTTAGAAAACACACTATGGCTGCTGAACGGGAAAGGTGAGGTGGGGTGATGCAAAAACAAAGGGTTTCAAATTAGCTCAGATAACGTTCCATAAACCCAATATGTAATAGACAAGACCTACCCCTTCCTCAGTGAACTGGACTGAACACCCCCTATTCACCGCACAAGAATATATCTGACTAGTAAGAATCTTCAAACCTATGTACTGATATCTCTCTGTAAGTGAGTCAAGGGGGTGTAAAGCGGCATAAACACAGCCGTGAAAAGCAGCTAAACCCCATTATAAAAATAAATTACTTTTCAAAACCCGTGAAACAAAGACAGTGAAAGAGAGAGAAATTCTTACAAAATTCGTTCAGGGGCTGTGATGCAACCTGGATTGACCATATCTAGACCCACAGCTGATTGAGACGTAAGGGTGGACACTCTTGGGGCTGAGAGGTTTGGTGAGGTTGGGTGAGCCAACACAGACCCTTTAAAGTAATACTGCATGGTACCATCCCACGGGTCCCAAATCTCCAGGTTCAAGGGCATCTTCCAACATCGAAAACATGCATGAGAAACCCAGAAGATGGGACACCGTGTGATCGGGAAACGTTTCTAAAATGCACCTCATTTTTCATCTCCTTGTGCTCGGGTTCGCCATTCCAGCCGCTTTCCTAGCCATCTCCCTCCTTGGAGAATCAGCACCTTTAACCTCCTGTTCCGTACAGGTTGAAATTTGTCCTGAGGATGAAGGGGAAGAGGGGGAACCAATGAGAGACTAGCTCTAGGTGTTGGGACAGGCACAGCTCACTCTATTTTCCCATCATGAAGAGAATTAACCACAAGCTCAGCCTGTCCCCCAGAACCAGAAGAGGGCCTGAAGCAATCCTGCGCCTTTGCAGCCAGGTCCCAAAAAAGCGACTTGAAAAATGGAGCTCAGGGGCACTGCAATTCACAAACCTGCAGAGTTATAAATGATAACTCTCATCCACAAATATATTGAGGGAAGACAACGAAGAGGATTTGAAAGCAAGGCAGAATTGCAGGAAACAGATTTCAGGAGGTAGATTCGAATCGCCTTGAAAGCCCATGAAAAGCGGCAAAACGTGGACAGTGATGCCCTTGGCCAAAAAGGGCGTATGCGTTTTTTCCTGAATATATTCAGGAAAAAACGCATTCGCACTTTTTGGCCAACCAAGCAACCTGGAAAGGCAAATCAGCGCTCCAAAGAAGTCTCGCTTCCCAGCGGGCCAAAGGGCCATGCGGAAAAAAGTGTCCAAACCAGAAATGCAGGACTGGCCATGGAGAAATGGGAGCCTTGCTACGCTGATGGGCGGGATGTAAATTGCCAACAGCCACTCTGGAGAAGTGTACGGTGGGTCCTGAAACATCTAAAAAACACAGCTTAGAGAGCAGAGGGCACTTCCACTCATGGGCGTATAAATTGGGAAAACTAAAAATCAGCAAGACACAGGCACCCCAAAGTTTAGGGCTGCTCTGTTGACAAACACCCCCACTTCATTACACCTTAAATATCCTAGGAAAGAGAAAACTGGATAAAGAAGTTGTGGTCCTCATGTACAATGGAATATCACTCAGCCATGAAATCCACGTCATAAGGCTAGTAGCAGCACGATGAGTGGATTTAGGTCCGATGATTCTAAGTGAAATAAGTCACACAGCAAAAGACACTTATCATAAGATATCACTTATAGAGGGAATGTAAACCCGCTACACTTGAACTGAATTACAAAACAGAACAGAGTCACACGTTTAGAAAACACACTATGGCTGCTGAACGGGAAAGGTGAGGTGGGGTGATGCATAAAACAAGGGTTTCAAATTAGCTCAGATACCGTTCCATAAACCCAATATGTAATAGACAAGACCTACCCCTTCCTCAGTGAACTGGACTGAACACCCCCTATTCACCGCACAAGAATATATCTGACTAGTAAGAATCCTCAATCCTATGTACTGATATCTCTCTGTAAATGAGTCAAGGGGGTGTAAAGCGGCATAAACACAGCCGTGAAAAGCAGCTAAACCCCATTATAAAAATAAATTACTTTTCAAAACCCGTGAAACAAAGACAGTGAAAGAGAGAGAAATTCTTACCAAATTCGTTCAGGGGCTGTGATGCAACCTGGATTGACCATATCTAGACCCACAGCTGATTGAGACATAAGGGTGGACACTCTTGGGGCTGAGAGGTTTGGTGAGGTTGGGTGAGCCAACACAGACCCTTTAAGGTAATACTGCATGGGACCCATCCCACGGGTCCCAAATCTCCAGGTTCAAGGGCATCTTCCAACATCGAAAACATGCATGAGAAACCCAGATGATGTGACACCGTGTGATCGGGAAACGTTTCTAAAACGCACCTCATTTCTCATCTCCTTGTGCTCGGGTTCGCCATTCCAGCCGCTTTACTAGCCATCTCCCTCCTTGGAGAATCAGCACCTTTAAACTCCTGTTCTGTAGAGGCTGAAATTTGTCCTGAGGATGAAGGGGAAGAGGGGGAACCAATGAGAGACTAGCTCTAGGTGTTGGGACAGGCACAGCTCACTCTATTTTCCCATCATGAATAGAATTAACCACAGACTCAGCCTGCCCCCCAGAACCAGAAGAGGGCCTGAAGCAATCTTGCGCCTTTGCGGCCAGGTCCCAAAAAAGCGACTTGAAAAATGGAGCTCAGGGGCACTGCAATTCACAAACCTGCAGAGTTATAAATGATAACTCTCGTCCACAAATATATTGAGGGAAGGCAACGAAGAGGATTTGAAAGCAAGGCAGAATTGCAGGAAACAGATTTCAGGAGGTAGATTCGAATCGCCTTGAAAGCCCATGAAAAGCGGCAAAACGTGGACAGTGATGCCCTTGGCCAAAAAGGGCGTATGCGTTTTTTCCTGAATATATTCAGGAAAAAACGCATACGCCCTTTTTGGCCAACCAAGCAACCTGGAAAGGCAAATCAGCGCTCCAAAGAAGTCTCGCTTCCCAGCGGGCAAAAGGGCCATGCGGAAAAAAGTGTCCAAACCAGAAATGCAGGACCGGCCATGGAGAAATGGGAGCCTTGCTACGCTGATGGGCGGGATGTAAATTGCCAACAGCCACTCTGGAGAAGTGTACGGTGTGTCCTGAAACATCTAAAAAACACAGCTTAGAGAGCAGAGGGCACTTCCACTCATGGGCGTATAAATTGGGAAAACTAAAAATCAGCAAGACACAGGCACCCCAAAGTTTAGGGCTGCTCTGTTGACAAACACCCCCACTTCATTACACCTTAAATATCGTAGGAAATAGAAAACTGGATAAAGAAGTTGTGGTCCTCATGTACAATGGAATATCACTCAGCCATGAAATCAACGTCATAAGGCTAGTAGCAGCACGATGAGTGGATTTACGTCCGATGATTCTAAGTGAAATAAGTCACACAGAAAAAGCCACTTATCATAAGATATCACTTATAGAGGGAATGTAAAAACCGCTACACTTGAACTGAATTACAAAACAGAACAGAGTCACACGTTTAGAAAACACACTATGGCTGCTGAACGGGAAAGGTGAGGTGGGGTGATGCAAAAACAAAGGGTTTCAAATTAGCTCAGATAACGTTCCATAAACCCAATATGTAATAGACAAGACCTACCCCTTCCTCAGTGAACTGGACTGAACACCCCCTATTCACCGCACAAGAATATATCTGACTAGTAAGAATCTTCAAACCTATGTACTGATATCTCTCTGTAAGTGAGTCAAGGGGGTGTAAAGCGGCATAAACACAGCCGTGAAAAGCAGCTAAACCCCATTATAAAAATAAATTACTTTTCAAAACCCGTGAAACAAAGACAGTGAAAGAGAGAGAAATTCTTACAAAATTCGTTCAGGGGCTGTGATGCAACCTGGATTGACCATATCTAGACCCACAGCTGATTGAGACGTAAGGGTGGACACTCTTGGGGCTGAGAGGTTTGGTGAGGTTGGGTGAGCCAACGCAGACCCTTTAAAGTAATACTGCATGGTACCATCCCACGGGTCCCAAATCTCCAGGTTCAAGGGCATCTTCCAACATCGAAAACATGCATGAGAAACCCAGAAGATGGGACACCGTGTGATCGGGAAACGTTTCTAAAATGCACCTCATTTTTCATCTCCTTGTGCTCGGGTTCGCCATTCCAGCCGCTTTCCTAGCCATCTCCCTCCTTGGAGAATCAGCACCTTTAACCTCCTGTTCCGTACAGGTTGAAATTTGTCCTGAGGATGAAGGGGAAGAGGGGGAACCAATGAGAGACTAGCTCTAGGTGTTGGGACAGGCACAGCTCACTCTATTTTCCCATCATGAAGAGAATTAACCACAAGCTCAGCCTGTCCCCCAGAACCAGAAGAGGGCCTGAAGCAATCCTGCGCCTTTGCAGCCAGGTCCCAAAAAAGCGACTTGAAAAATGGAGCTCAGGGGCACTGCAATTCACAAACCTGCAGAGTTATAAATGATAACTCTCATCCACAAATATATTGAGGGAAGACAACGAAGAGGATTTGAAAGCAAGGCAGAATTGCAGGAAACAGATTTCAGGAGGTAGATTCGAATCGCCTTGAAAGCCCATGAAAAGCGGCAAAACGTGGACAGTGATGCCCTTGGCCAAAAAGGGCGTATGCGTTTTTTCCTGAATATATTCAGGAAAAAACGCATTCGCACTTTTTGGCCAACCAAGCAACCTGGAAAGGCAAATCAGCGCTCCAAAGAAGTCTCGCTTCCCAGCGGGCCAAAGGGCCATGCGGAAAAAAGTGTCCAAACCAGAAATGCAGGACTGGCCATGGAGAAATGGGAGCCTTGCTACGCTGATGGGCGGGATGTAAATTGCCAACAGCCACTCTGGAGAAGTATATGGTGGGTCCTGAAACATCTAAAAAACACAGCTTAGAGTGCATAGGGCACTTCCACTCATGGGCGTATAAATTGGGAAAACTAAAAATCAGCAAGACACAGGCACCCCAAAGTTTAGGGCTGCTCTGTTGACAAACACCCCCACTTCATTACACCTTAAATATCCTAGGAAAGAGAAAACTGGATAAAGAAGTTGTGGCCCTCATGTACAATGGAATATCACTCAGCCATGAAATCAACGTCATAAGGCTAGTAGCAGCACGATGAGTGGATTTAGGTCCGATGATTCTAAGTGAAATAAGTCACACAGCAAAAGACACTTATCATAAGATATCACTTATAGAGGGAATGTAAACCCGCTACACTTGAACTGAATTACAAAACAGAACAGAGTCACACGTTTAGAAAACACACTATGGCTGCTGAACGGGAAAGGTGAGGTGGGGTGATGCATAAAACAAGGGTTTCAAATTACCTCAGATACCGTTCCATAAACCCAATATGTAATAGACAAGACCTACCCCTTCCTCAGTGAACTGGACTGAAAACCCCCTATTCACCGCACAAGAATATATCTGACTAGTAAGAATCTTCAAACCTATGTACTGATATCTCTCTGTAAGTGAGTCAAGGGGGTGTAAAGCGGCATAAACACAGCCTTGAAAAGCAGCTAAACCCCATTATAAAAATAAATTACTTTTCAAAACCCGTGAAACAAAGACAGTGAAAGAGAGAGAAATTCTTACAAAATTCGTTCAGGGGCTGTGATGCAACCTGGATTGACCATATCTAGACCCACAGCTGATTGAGACATAAGGGTGGACACTCTTGGGGCTGAGAGGTTTGGTGAGGTTGGGTGAGCCAACGCAGACCCTTTAAAGTAATACTCCATGGTACCCATCCCACGGGTCCCAAATCTCCAGTTTCAAGGGCATCTTCCAACATCGAAAACATGCATGAGAAACCCAGATGATGGGACACCGTGTGATTGGGAAACGTTTCTAAAATGCACCTCATTTCTCATCTCCTTGTGCTCGGGTTCGCCATTCCAGCCGCTTTACTAGCCATCTCCCTCCTTGGAGAATCAGCACCTTTAACCTCCTGTTCCGTACAGGTTGCAATTATCTCTGAGGATGAACGGGAAGAGGGGGAACCAATGAGAGACTAGCTCTAGGGGTTGGGACAGGCACAGGTCACTCTATTTTCCCATCAGGAAGAAGAATTAACCACAAGCTCAGCCTGCCCCCCAGAACCAGAAGAGGGCCTGAAGCAATCCTGCATTTTTGCGGCCAGCTCCGAAACAAGCGAGTTGAAAAATGTAGGTCAGGGGCACTGCAATTCACAAACCTGCAGAGTTATAAATGATAACTCTCGTCCACAAATATATTGAGGGAAGGCAACGAAGAGGATTTGAAAGCAAGGCAGAATTGCAGGAAACAGATTTCAGGAGGTAGATTCGAATCGCCTTGAAAGCCCATGAAAAGCGGCAAAACGTGGACACTGATGCCCTTGGCCAAAAAGGGCGTATGCGTTTTTTCCTGAATATATACAGGAAAAAACGCATACGCCCTTTTTGGCCAACCAAACAACCAGGAAAGGCAAATCAGCGCTCCAAAGAAGTCTCGCTTCCCAGCGGGCAAAAGGGCCATGCGGAAAAAAGTGTCCAAACCAGAAATGCAGGTCCGGCCATGGAGAAATGGGAGCCTTGCTACACTGATGGGCGGGATGTAAATTGCCAGCAGCCACTCTGGAGAAGTGTATGGTGGGTCCTGAAACATCTAAAAAACACAGCTTAGAGAGCATAGCGCACTTCCACTCATGGGTGTATAAATTGGGAAAACTAAAAATCAGCAAGACACAGGCACCCCAAAGTTTACGGCTGCTCTGTTGAGAAGAACCCCCACTTCATTACACCTTAAATATCCTAGGAAAGAGAAAAATGGATAAAGAAGTTGTGGTCCTCATGTACAATGGAATATCACTCAGCCATGAAATCAACGTCATAAGGCTAGTAGCAGCACGACGAGTGGATTTACGTCCGATGATTCTAAGTGAAATAAGTCACACAGAAAAAGCCACTTATCATAAGATATCACTTATAGAGGGAATGTAAAAACCGCTACACTTGAACTGAATTACAAAACAGAACAGAGTCACACGTTTAGAAAACACACTATGGCTGCTGAACGGGAAAGGTGAGGTGGGGTGATGCAAAAACAAAGGGTTTCAAATTAGCTCAGATAACGTTCCATAAACCCAATATGTAATAGACAAGACCTACCCCTTCCTCAGTGAACTGGACTGAACACCCCCTATTCACCGCACAAGAATATATCTGACTAGTAAGAATCTTCAAACCTATGTACTGATATCTCTCTGTAAGTGAGTCAAGGGGGTGTAAAGCGGCATAAACACAGCCGTGAAAAGCAGCTAAACCCCATTATAAAAATAAATTACTTTTCAAAACCCGTGAAACAAAGACAGTGAAAGAGAGAGAAATTCTTACAAAATTCGTTCAGGGGCTGTGATGCAACCTGGATTGACCATATCTAGACCCACAGCTGATTGAGACGTAAGGGTGGACACTCTTGGGGCTGAGAGGTTTGGTGAGGTTGGGTGAGCCAACGCAGACCCTTTAAAGTAATACTGCATGGTACCATCCCACGGGTCCCAAATCTCCAGGTTCAAGGGCATCTTCCAACATCGAAAACATGCATGAGAAACCCAGAAGATGGGACACCGTGTGATCGGGAAACGTTTCTAAAATGCACCTCATTTTTCATCTCCTTGTGCTCGGGTTCGCCATTCCAGCCGCTTTCCTAGCCATCTCCCTCCTTGGAGAATCAGCACCTTTAACCTCCTGTTCCGTACAGGTTGAAATTTGTCCTGAGGATGAAGGGGAAGAGGGGGAACCAATGAGAGACTAGCTCTAGGTGTTGGGACAGGCACAGCTCACTCTATTTTCCCATCATGAAGAGAATTAACCACAAGCTCAGCCTGTCCCCCAGAACCAGAAGAGGGCCTGAAGCAATCCTGCGCCTTTGCAGCCAGGTCCCAAAAAAGCGACTTGAAAAATGGAGCTCAGGGGCACTGCAATTCACAAACCTGCAGAGTTATAAATGATAACTCTCATCCACAAATATATTGAGGGAAGACAACGAAGAGGATTTGAAAGCAAGGCAGAATTGCAGGAAACAGATTTCAGGAGGTAGATTCGAATCGCCTTGAAAGCCCATGAAAAGCGGCAAAACGTGGACAGTGATGCCCTTGGCCAAAAAGGGCGTATGCGTTTTTTCCTGAATATATTCAGGAAAAAACGCATTCGCACTTTTTGGCCAACCAAGCAACCTGGAAAGGCAAATCAGCGCTCCAAAGAAGTCTCGCTTCCCAGCGGGCCAAAGGGCCATGCGGAAAAAAGTGTCCAAACCAGAAATGCAGGACTGGCCATGGAGAAATGGGAGCCTTGCTACGCTGATGGGCGGGATGTAAATTGCCAACAGCCACTCTGGAGAAGTATATGGTGGGTCCTGAAACATCTAAAAAACACAGCTTAGAGTGCATAGGGCACTTCCACTCATGGGCGTATAAATTGGGAAAACTAAAAATCAGCAAGACACAGGCACCCCAAAGTTTAGGGCTGCTCTGTTGACAAACACCCCCACTTCATTACACCTTAAATATCCTAGGAAAGAGAAAACTGGATAAAGAAGTTGTGGCCCTCATGTACAATGGAATATCACTCAGCCATGAAATCAACGTCATAAGGCTAGTAGCAGCACGATGAGTGGATTTAGGTCCGATGATTCTAAGTGAAATAAGTCACACAGCAAAAGACACTTATCATAAGATATCACTTATAGAGGGAATGTAAACCCGCTACACTTGAACTGAATTACAAAACAGAACAGAGTCACACGTTTAGAAAACACACTATGGCTGCTGAACGGGAAAGGTGAGGTGGGGTGATGCATAAAACAAGGGTTTCAAATTACCTCAGATACCGTTCCATAAACCCAATATGTAATAGACAAGACCTACCCCTTCCTCAGTGAACTGGACTGAAAACCCCCTATTCACCGCACAAGAATATATCTGACTAGTAAGAATCTTCAAACCTATGTACTGATATCTCTCTGTAAGTGAGTCAAGGGGGTGTAAAGCGGCATAAACACAGCCTTGAAAAGCAGCTAAACCCCATTATAAAAATAAATTACTTTTCAAAACCCGTGAAACAAAGACAGTGAAAGAGAGAGAAATTCTTACAAAATTCGTTCAGGGGCTGTGATGCAACCTGGATTGACCATATCTAGACCCACAGCTGATTGAGACATAAGGGTGGACACTCTTGGGGCTGAGAGGTTTGGTGAGGTTGGGTGAGCCAACGCAGACCCTTTAAAGTAATACTCCATGGTACCCATCCCACGGGTCCCAAATCTCCAGTTTCAAGGGCATCTTCCAACATCGAAAACATGCATGAGAAACCCAGATGATGGGACACCGTGTGATTGGGAAACGTTTCTAAAATGCACCTCATTTCTCATCTCCTTGTGCTCGGGTTCGCCATTCCAGCCGCTTTACTAGCCATCTCCCTCCTTGGAGAATCAGCACCTTTAACCTCCTGTTCCGTACAGGTTGCAATTATCTCTGAGGATGAACGGGAAGAGGGGGAACCAATGAGAGACTAGCTCTAGGGGTTGGGACAGGCACAGGTCACTCTATTTTCCCATCAGGAAGAAGAATTAACCACAAGCTCAGCCTGCCCCCCAGAACCAGAAGAGGGCCTGAAGCAATCCTGCATTTTTGCGGCCAGCTCCGAAACAAGCGAGTTGAAAAATGTAGGTCAGGGGCACTGCAATTCACAAACCTGCAGAGTTATAAATGATAACTCTCGTCCACAAATATATTGAGGGAAGGCAACGAAGAGGATTTGAAAGCAAGGCAGAATTGCAGGAAACAGATTTCAGGAGGTAGATTCGAATCGCCTTGAAAGCCCATGAAAAGCGGCAAAACGTGGACACTGATGCCCTTGGCCAAAAAGGGCGTATGCGTTTTTTCCTGAATATATACAGGAAAAAACGCATACGCCCTTTTTGGCCAACCAAACAACCAGGAAAGGCAAATCAGCGCTCCAAAGAAGTCTCGCTTCCCAGCGGGCAAAAGGGCCATGCGGAAAAAAGTGTCCAAACCAGAAATGCAGGTCCGGCCATGGAGAAATGGGAGCCTTGCTACACTGATGGGCGGGATGTAAATTGCCAGCAGCCACTCTGGAGAAGTGTATGGTGGGTCCTGAAACATCTAAAAAACACAGCTTAGAGAGCATAGCGCACTTCCACTCATGGGTGTATAAATTGGGAAAACTAAAAATCAGCAAGACACAGGCACCCCAAAGTTTACGGCTGCTCTGTTGAGAAGAACCCCCACTTCATTACACCTTAAATATCCTAGGAAAGAGAAAAATGGATAAAGAAGTTGTGGTCCTCATGTACAATGGAATATCACTCAGCCATGAAATCAACGTCATAAGGCTAGTAGCAGCACGACGAGTGGATTTAGGTCCGATGCTTCTAAGTGAAATAAGTCACACAGAAAAAGACACTTATCATAAGATATCACTTATAGAGGGAAAGTAAACCCGCTACACTTCAACTGAATTACAAAACAGAACAGAGTCACACGTTTAGAAAACACACTATGGCTGCTGAACGGGAAAGGTGAGGTGGGGTGATGCATAAAACAAGGGTTTCAAATTAGCTCAGATACCGTTCCATAAACCCAATATGTAATAGACAAGACCTACCCCTTCCTCAGTGAACTGGACTGAACAACCCCTATTCACCGCACAAGAATATATCTGACTAGTAAGAATCTTCAAACCTATGTACTGATATCTCTCTGTAAGTGAGTCAAGGGGGTGTAAAGCTGCATAAACACAGCTTGAAAAGCAGCTAAACCCCTTTATAAAAATAAATTACTTTTCAAAACCCGTGAAACAAAGACAGTGAAAGAGAGAGAAATTCTTACAAAATTCGTTCAGGGGCTGTGATGCAACCTGGATTGACCATATCTAGACCCACAGCTGATTGAGACATAAGGGTGGACACTCTTGGGGCTGAGAGGTTTGGTGAGGTTGGGTGAGCCAACGCAGACCCTTTAAAGTTATACTGCATGGTACCATCCCACGTGTCCCAAATCTCCAGGTTCAAGGGCATCTTCCAAAATCGAAAACATGCATGAGAAACCCAGAAAATGGGACACCATGTGATCGGGAAACGTTTCTAAAATGCACCTCATTTTTCATCTCCTTGTGCTCAGGTTCGCCATTCCAGCCGCTTTCCTAACCCTCTCCCTCCTTGGAGAATCAGCACCTTTAACCTCCTGTTCCGTACAGGTTGAAATTTGTCCTAAGGATGAAGGGGAACAGGGGGAACAAATGAGAGACTAGCTCTAGGTGTTGGGACAGGCACAGCTCACTCTATTTTCCCATCATGAAGAGAATTAACCACAAGCTCAGCCTGCCCCCCAGAACCAGAAGAGGGCCTGAAGCAATCCGGCACTTTTGCGGCCACCTCCCAAGAAAGCGAGTTGAAAAATGGAGCTCAGGGGCACTGCAATTCACAAACCTGCAGAGTTATAAATGATAACTCTCGTCCACAAATATATTGAGGGAAGGCAACGAAGAGGCTTTGAAAGCAAGGCAGAATTGCAGGAAACAGATTTCAGGAGGTAGATTCGAATCGCCTTGAAAGCCCATGAAAAGCGGCAAACCGTGGACAGTGATGCCCTTGGCCAAAAAGGGCCTATGCGTTTTTTCCTGAATATATTCAGGAAAAATCGCATACGCCCTTTTTGGCCAACCAAGCAACCTGGAAAGGCAAATCAGCGCTCCAAAGAAGTCTCGCTTCCCAGTGGGCAAAAGGGCCATGCGGAAAAAAGTGTCCAAACCAGAAATGCAGGACCGGCCATGGAGAAATGGGAGCCTTGCTACGCTGATGGGCGGGATGTAAATTGCCAACAGCCACTCTGGAGAAGTGTATGGTGGGTCCTGAAACATCTAAAAAACACAGCTTAGAGAGCATAGGGCACTTCCACTCATGGGCGTATAAATTGGGAAAACTAAAAATCAGCAAGACACAGGCACCCCAAAGTTTACGGCTGCTCTGTTGAGAAGAACCCCCACTTCATTACACCTTAAATATCCTAGGAAAGAGAAAACTGGATAAAGAAGTTGTGGTCCTCATGTACAATGGAATATCACTCAGCCATGAAATCAACGTCATAAGGCTAGTAGCAGCACGATGACTGCATTTAGGTCCGACGAATCTAAGTGAAATAAGTCACACAGAAAAAGACACTTATCATAAGATATCACTTATAGAGGGAATGTAAAAACCGCTACACTTGAACTGAATTACAAAACAGAACAGAGTCACACGTTTAGAAAACACATTATGGCTGCTGAACGGGAAAGGTGAGGTGGGGTGATGCAAAAAGAAAGGGTTTCAAATTAGCTCAGATACCGTTCCATAAACCCAATATGTAATAGACAAGACCTACTCCTTCCTCAGTGAACTGGACTCAACACCCCCTATTCACCGCACAAGAATATATCTGACTAGTTAGAATCTTCAAACCTATGTACTGATATCTCTCTGTAAGTGAGTCAAGGGGGTGTAAGGCGGCATAAACACAGCCGCGAAAAGCAGCTAAACCCCATTATAAAAATAAATTACTTTTCAAAACCCGTGAAACAAAGACAGTGAAAGAGAGAGAAATTCTTACAAAATTCGTTCAGGGGCTGTGATGCAACCTGGATTGACCATATCTAGACCCATAGCTGATTGAGACATAAGGGTGGACACTCTTGGGGCTGAGAGGTTTGGTGAGGTTGGGTGAGCCAACGCAGACCCTTTAAAGTAATACTGCATGGTACTCATCCCATGGGTCCCAAATCTCCAGGTTCAAGGGCATCTTCCAACATCGAAAACATGCATGAGAAATCCAGAAGATGGGACACCGTGTGATCGGGAAACGTTTCTAAAACGCACCTCATTTCTCATCTCCTTGTGCTCGGGTTCGCAATTCCAGCCGCTTTACTAGCCATCTCCCTCCTTGGAGAATCAGCACCTTTAACCTCTTGTTCCGTACAGGTTGAAAATTGTCCTGAGGATGAAGGGGAACAGGGGGAACCAATGAGAGACTAGCTCTAGGTGTTGGGACAGGCACAGCTCACTCTATTTTCCCATCATGAAGAGAATTAACCACAAGCTCAGCCTGCCCCCCAGAACCAGAAGGGGGCCTGAGGCAATCCTGCGCCTTTGCAGCCAGGTCCCAAAAAAGCGACTTGAAAAATGGAGCTCAGGGGCACTGCAATTCACAAACCTGCAGAATTATAAATGATAACTCTCGTCCACAAATATATTGAGGGAAGGCAACGAAGAGGATTTGAAAGCAAGGCAGAATTGCAGGAAACAGATTTCAGGAGGTAGATTCGAATCGCCTTGAAAGCCCATGAAAAGCGGCAAAATGTGGACAGTGATGCCCTTGGCCAAACAGGGCGTATGCGTTTTTTCCTGAATATATTCAGGAAAAAACGCATACGCCCTGTTTGGCCAACCAAGCAACCTGGGAAGGCAAATCAGGGCTCCAAAGAAGTCTTGCTTCCCAGCGGGCAAAAGGGCCATGCGGAAAAAAGTGTCCAAACCAGAAATGCAGGACCGGCCATGGAGAAATGGGAGCCTTGCTACGCTGATGGGCGGGATGTAAACTGCCAACAGCCACTCTGGAGAAGTGTATGGTGGGTCCTGAAACATCTAAAAAACACAGCTTAGAGAGCATAGGGCACTTCCACTCATGGGCGTATAAATTGGGAAAACTAAAAATCAGCAAGACACTGGCACCCCAAAGTTTACGGCTGCTCTGTTGAGAAGAACCCCCACTTCATTACACCTTAAATATCCTAGGAAAGAGAAAACTGGATAAAGAAGTTGTGGTCCTCATGTACAATGGAATATCACTAAGCCATGAAATCAACGTCATAAGGCTAGTAGCAGCACGATGAGTGGATTTAGGTCCGATGATTCTAAGTGAAATAAGTCACACAGAAAAAGACACTTATCATAAGATATCACTTATAGAGGGAATGTAAAAACCGCTACACTTGAACTGAATTACAAAACAGAACAGAGTCACACGTTTAGGAAACACACTATGGCTGCTGAACGGGAAAGGTGAGGTGGGGTGATGCATAAAACAAGGGTTTCAAATTAGCTCAGATACCGTTCCATAAACCCAATATGTAATAGACAAGACCTACTCCTTCCTCAGTGAACTGGACTGAACACCCCCTATTAGCCGCACAAGAATATATCTGACTAGTAAGAATCTTCAAACCTATGTATTGATATCTCTCTGTAAGTGAGTCAAGGGGGTGTAAAGCGGCATAAACACAGCCGTGAAAAGCAGCTAAACCCCATTATAAAAATAAATTACTTTTCAAAACCCGTGAAACAAAGACAGTGAAAGAGAGAGAAATTCTTACAAAATTCGTTCAGGGGCTGTGATGCAACCTGGATTGACCATATCTAGACCCACAGCTGATTGAGACGTAAGGGTGGACACTCTTGGGGCTGAGAGATTTGGTGAGGTTGGGTGAGCCAACGCAGACCCTTTAAAGTAATACTGCATGGTACCATCCCACGGGTCCCAAATCTCCAGGTTCAAGGGCATCTTCCAACATCGAAAACATGCATGAGAAACCCAGAAGATGGGACACCGTGTGATCGGGAAACGTTTCTAAAATGCACCTCATTTTTCATCTCCTTGTGCTCGGGTTCGCCATTCCAGCCGCTTTCCTAGCCATCTCCCTCCTTGGAGAATCAGCACCTTTAACCTCCTGTTCCGTACAGGTTGAAATTTGTCCTGAGGATGAAGGGGAAGAGGGGGAACCAATGAGAGACTAGCTCTAGGTGTTGGGACAGGCACAGCTCACTCTATTTTCCCATCATGAAGAGAATTAACCACAAGCTCAGCCTGTCCCCCAGAACCAGAAGAGGGCCTGAAGCAATCCTGCGCCTTTGCAGCCAGGTCCCAAAAAAGCGACTTGAAAAATGGAGCTCAGGGGCACTGCAATTCACAAACCTGCAGAGTTATAAATGATAACTCTCATCCACAAATATATTGAGGGAAGACAACGAAGAGGATTTGAAAGCAAGGCAGAATTGCAGGAAACAGATTTCAGGAGGTAGATTCGAATCGCCTTGAAAGCCCATGAAAAGCGGCAAAACGTGGACAGTGATGCCCTTGGCCAAAAAGGGCGTATGCGTTTTTTCCTGAATATATTCAGGAAAAAACGCATTCGCACTTTTTGGCCAACCAAGCAACCTGGAAAGGCAAATCAGCGCTCCAAAGAAGTCTCGCTTCCCAGCGGGCCAAAGGGCCATGCGGAAAAAAGTGTCCAAACCAGAAATGCAGGACTGGCCATGGAGAAATGGGAGCCTTGCTACGCTGATGGGCGGGATGTAAATTGCCAACAGCCACTCTGGAGAAGTGTACGGTGGGTCCTGAAACATCTAAAAAACACAGCTTAGAGAGCAGAGGGCACTTCCACTCATGGGCGTATAAATTGGGAAAACTAAAAATCAGCAAGACACAGGCACCCCAAAGTTTAGGGCTGCTCTGTTGACAAACACCCCCACTTCATTACACCTTAAATATCGTAGGAAATAGAAAACTGGATAAAGAAGTTGTGGTCCTCATGTACAATGGAATATCACTCAGCCATGAAATCAACGTCATAAGGCTAGTAGCAGCACGATGAGTGGATTTACGTCCGATGATTCTAAGTGAAATAAGTCACACAGAAAAAGCCACTTATCATAAGATATCACTTATAGAGGGAATGTAAAAACCGCTACACTTGAACTGAATTACAAAACAGAACAGAGTCACACGTTTAGAAAACACACTATGGCTGCTGAACGGGAAAGGTGAGGTGGGGTGATGCAAAAACAAAGGGTTTCAAATTAGCTCAGATAACGTTCCATAAACCCAATATGTAATAGACAAGACCTACCCCTTCCTCAGTGAACTGGACTGAACACCCCCTATTCACCGCACAAGAATATATCTGACTAGTAAGAATCTTCAAACCTATGTACTGATATCTCTCTGTAAGTGAGTCAAGGGGGTGTAAAGCGGCATAAACACAGCCGTGAAAAGCAGCTAAACCCCATTATAAAAATAAATTACTTTTCAAAACCCGTGAAACAAAGACAGTGAAAGAGAGAGAAATTCTTACAAAATTCGTTCAGGGGCTGTGATGCAACCTGGATTGACCATATCTAGACCCACAGCTGATTGAGACATAAGGGTGGACACTCTTGGGGCTGAGAGGTTTGGTGAGGTTGGGTGAGCCAACGCAGACCCTTTAAAGTAATACTGCATGGTACCATCCCACGGGTCCCAAATCTCCAGGTTCAAGGGCATCTTCCAACATCGAAAACATGCATGAGAAACCCAGAAGATGGGACACCGTGTGATCGGGAAACGTTTCTAAAATGCACCTCATTTTTCATCTCCTTGTGCTCGGGTTCGCCATTCCAGCCGCTTTCCTAGCCATCTCCCTCCTTGGAGAATCAGCACCTTTAACCTCCTGTTCCGTACAGGTTGAAATTTGTCCTGAGGATGAAGGGGAAGAGGGGGAACCAATGAGAGACTAGCTCTAGGTGTTGGGACAGGCACAGCTCACTCTATTTTCCCATCATGAAGAGAATTAACCACAAGCTCAGCCTGTCCCCCAGAACCAGAAGAGGGCCTGAAGCAATCCTGCGCCTTTGCAGCCAGGTCCCAAAAAAGCGACTTGAAAAATGGAGCTCAGGGGCACTGCAATTCACAAACCTGCAGAGTTATAAATGATAACTCTCATCCACAAATATATTGAGGGAAGACAACGAAGAGGATTTGAAAGCAAGGCAGAATTGCAGGAAACAGATTTCAGGAGGTAGATTCGAATCGCCTTGAAAGCCCATGAAAAGCGGCAAAACGTGGACAGTGATGCCCTTGGCCAAAAAGGGCGTATGCGTTTTTTCCTGAATATATTCAGGAAAAAACGCATTCGCACTTTTTGGCCAACCAAGCAACCTGGAAAGGCAAATCAGCGCTCCAAAGAAGTCTCGCTTCCCAGCGGGCCAAAGGGCCATGCGGAAAAAAGTGTCCAAACCAGAAATGCAGGACTGGCCATGGAGAAATGGGAGCCTTGCTACGCTGATGGGCGGGATGTAAATTGCCAACAGCCACTCTGGAGAAGTATATGGTGGGTCCTGAAACATCTAAAAAACACAGCTTAGAGTGCATAGGGCACTTCCACTCATGGGCGTATAAATTGGGAAAACTAAAAATCAGCAAGACACAGGCACCCCAAAGTTTAGGGCTGCTCTGTTGACAAACACCCCCACTTCATTACACCTTAAATATCCTAGGAAAGAGAAAACTGGATAAAGAAGTTGTGGCCCTCATGTACAATGGAATATCACTCAGCCATGAAATCAACGTCATAAGGCTAGTAGCAGCACGATGAGTGGATTTAGGTCCGATGATTCTAAGTGAAATAAGTCACACAGCAAAAGACACTTATCATAAGATATCACTTATAGAGGGAATGTAAACCCGCTACACTTGAACTGAATTACAAAACAGAACAGAGTCACACGTTTAGAAAACACACTATGGCTGCTGAACGGGAAAGGTGAGGTGGGGTGATGCATAAAACAAGGGTTTCAAATTAGCTCAGATACCGTTCCATAAACCCAATATGTAATAGACAATACCTACCCCTTCCTCAGTGAACTGGACTGAACACCCCCTATTCACCGCACAAGAATATATCTGACTAGTAAGAATCCTCAATCCTATGTACTGATATCTCTCTGTAAGTGAGTCAAGGGGGTGTAAAGCGGCATAAACACAGCCGTGAAAAGCAGCTAAACCCCATTATAAAAATAAATTACTTTTCAAAACCCGTGAAACAAAGACAGTGAAAGAGAGAGAAATTCTTACAAAATTCGTTTAGGGGCTGTGATGCAACCTGGATTGACCATATCTAGACCCACAGCTGATTGAGACATAAGGGTGGACACTCTTGGGGCTGAGAGGTTTGGTGAGGTTGGGTGAGCCAACACAGACCCTTTAAAGTAGTACTGCATGGGACCCATCCCACGGGTCCCAAATCTCCAGGTTCAAGGGCATCTTCCAACATGGAAAACGTGCATGAGAAACCCAGATGATGTGACACCGTGTGATCGGGAAACGTTTCTAAAACGCACCTCATTTCTCATCTCCTTGTGCTCGGGTTCGCCATTCCAGCCGCTTTCCTAGCCATCTCCCTCCTTGGAGAATCAGCACTTTTAAACTCCTGTTCTGTAGAGGCTGAAATTTGTCCTGAGAATGAAGGGGAAGAGGGGGAACCAATGAGAGACTAGCTCTAGGTGTTGGGACAGGCACAGCTCACTCTATTTTCCCATCATGAATAGAATTAACCACAGACTCAGCCTGCCCCCCAGAACCAGAAGAGGGCCTGAAGCAATCCTGCGCCTTTGCGGCCAGGTCCCAAAAAAGCGACTTGAAAAATGGAGCTCAGGGGCACTGCAATTCACAAACCTGCAGAGTAATAAATGATAACTCTCGTCCACAAATATATTGAGGGAAGGCAACGAAGAGGCTTTGAAAGCAAGGCAGAATTGCAGGAAACAGATTTCAGGAGGTAGATTCGAATCTCCTTGAAAGCCCATGAATAGTGGCAAAACGTGGACAGTGATGCCCTTGGCCAAAAAGGGCGTATGCGTTTTTTCCTGAATATATTCAGGAAAAAACGCATACGCCCTTTTTGGCCAACCAAGCAACCTGGGAAGGCAAATCAGCGCTCCAAAGAAGTCTCGCTTCCCAGCGGGCAAAAGGGCCATGCGGAAAAAAGTGTCCAAACCAGAAATGCAGGACCGGCCATGGAGAAATGGGACCCTTGCTACGCTGATGGGCGGGATGTAAATTGCCAACAGCCACTCTGGAGAAGTGTATGGTGGGTCCTGAAACATCTAAAAAACACAGCTTAGAGAGCATAGGGCACTTCCACTCATGGGCGTATAAATTGGGAAAACTAAAAATCAGCAAGACACAGGCACCCCAAAGTTTAGGGCTGCTCTGTTGACAAACACCCCCACTTCATTACACCTTAAATATCCTAGGAAAGAGAAAACTGGATAAAGAAGTTGTGGTCCTCATGTACAATGGAATATCACTCAGGCATGAAATCAATAACATAAGGCTAGTAGCAGCACGATGAGTGGATTTAGGTCCGATGATTCTAAGTGAAATAAGTCACACAGAAAAAGACACATATCATAAGATATCACTTATAGAGGGAATGTAAAAACCGCTACACTTGAACTGAATTACAAAACAGAACAGAGTCACACGTTTAGAAAACACACTATGGCTGCTGAACGGGAAAGGTGAGGTGGGGTGATGCATAAAACAAGGGTTTCAAATTACCTCAGATACCGTTCCATAAACCCAATATGTAATAGACAAGACCTACCCCTTCCTCAGTGAACTGGACTGAAAACCCCCTATTCACCGCACAAGAATATATCTGACTAGTAAGAATCTTCAAACCTATGTACTGATATCTCTCTGTAAGTGAGTCAAGGGGGTGTAAAGCGGCATAAACACAGCCTTGAAAAGCAGCTAAACCCCTTTATAAAAATAAATTACTTTTCAAAACCCGTGAAACAAAGACAGTGAAAGAGAGAGAAATTCTTACAAAATTCGTTCAGGGGCTGTGATGCAACCTGGATTGACCATATCTAGACCCACAGCTGATTGAGACATAAGGGTGGACACTCTTGGGGCTGAGAGGTTTGGTGAGGTTGGGTGAGCCAACGCAGACCCTTTAAAGTAATACTCCATGGTACCCATCCCACGGGTCCCAAATCTCCAGTTTCAAGGGCATCTTCCAACATCGAAAACATGCATGAGAAACCCAGATGATGGGACACCGTGTGATTGGGAAACGTTTCTAAAATGCACCTCATTTCTCATCTCCTTGTGCTCGGGTTCGCCATTCCAGCCGCTTTACTAGCCATCTCCCTCCTTGGAGAATCAGCACCTTTAACCTCCTGTTCCGTACAGGTTGCAATTATCTCTGAGGATGAACGGGAAGAGGGGGAACCAATGAGAGACTAGCTCTAGGGGTTGGGACAGGCACAGGTCACTCTATTTTCCCATCAGGAAGAAGAATTAACCACAAGCTCAGCCTGCCCCCCAGAACCAGAAGAGGGCCTGAAGCAATCCTGCATTTTTGGGGCCAGCTCCGAAACAAGCGAGTTGAAAAATGTAGGTCAGGGGCACTGCAATTCACAAACCTGCAGAGTTATAAATGATAACTCTCGTCCACAAATATATTGAGGGAAGGCAACGAAGAGGATTTGAAAGCAAGGCAGAATTGCAGGAAACAGATTTCAGGAGGTAGATTCGAATCGCCTTGAAAGCCCATGAAAAGCGGCAAAACGTGGACACTGATGCCCTTGGCCAAAAAGGGCGTATGCGTTTTTTCCTGAATATATACAGGAAAAAACGCATACGCCCTTTTTGGCCAACCAAACAACCAGGAAAGGCAAATCAGCGCTCCAAAGAAGTCTCGCTTCCCAGCGGGCAAAAGGGCCATGCGGAAAAAAGTGTCCAAACCAGAAATGCAGGTCCGGCCATGGAGAAATGGGAGCCTTGCTACACTGATGGGCGGGATGTAAATTGCCAGCAGCCACTCTGGAGAAGTGTATGGTGGGTCCTGAAACATCTAAAAAACACAGCTTAGAGAGCATAGCGCACTTCCACTCATGGGTGTATAAATTGGGAAAACTAAAAATCAGCAAGACACAGGCACCCCAAAGTTTACGGCTGCTCTGTTGAGAAGAACCCCCACTTCATTACACCTTAAATATCCTAGGAAAGAGAAAAATGGATAAAGAAGTTGTGGTCCTCATGTACAATGGAATATCACTCAGCCATGAAATCAACGTCATAAGGCTAGTAGCAGCACGACGAGTGGATTTAGGTCCGATGCTTCTAAGTGAAATAAGTCACACAGAAAAAGACACTTATCATAAGATATCACTTATAGAGGGAAAGTAAACCCGCTACACTTCAACTGAATTACAAAACAGAACAGAGTCACACGTTTAGAAAACACACTATGGCTGCTGAACGGGAAAGGTGAGGTGGGGTGATGCATAAAACAAGGGTTTCAAATTAGCTCAGATACCGTTCCATAAACCCAATATGTAATAGACAAGACCTACCCCTTCCTCAGTGAACTGGACTGAACAACCCCTATTCACCGCACAAGAATATATCTGACTAGTAAGAATCTTCAAACCTATGTACTGATATCTCTCTGTAAGTGAGTCAAGGGGGTGTAAAGCTGCATAAACACAGCTTGAAAAGCAGCTAAACCCCTTTATAAAAATAAATTACTTTTCAAAACCCGTGAAACAAAGACAGTGAAAGAGAGAGAAATTCTTACAAAATTCGTTCAGGGGCTGTGATGCAACCTGGATTGACCATATCTAGACCCACAGCTGATTGAGACATAAGGGTGGACACTCTTGGGGCTGAGAGGTTTGGTGAGGTTGGGTGAGCCAACGCAGACCCTTTAAAGTTATACTGCATGGTACCATCCCACGTGTCCCAAATCTCCAGGTTCAAGGGCATCTTCCAAAATCGAAAACATGCATGAGAAACCCAGAAAATGGGACACCATGTGATCGGGAAACGTTTCTAAAATGCACCTCATTTTTCATCTCCTTGTGCTCAGGTTCGCCATTCCAGCCGCTTTCCTAACCCTCTCCCTCCTTGGAGAATCAGCACCTTTAACCTCCTGTTCCGTACAGGTTGAAATTTGTCCTAAGGATGAAGGGGAACAGGGGGAACAAATGAGAGACTAGCTCTAGGTGTTGGGACAGGCACAGCTCACTCTATTTTCCCATCATGAAGAGAATTAACCACAAGCTCAGCCTGCCCCCCAGAACCAGAAGAGGGCCTGAAGCAATCCGGCACTTTTGCGGCCACCTCCCAAGAAAGCGAGTTGAAAAATGGAGCTCAGGGGCACTGCAATTCACAAACCTGCAGAGTTATAAATGATAACTCTCGTCCACAAATATATTGAGGGAAGGCAACGAAGAGGCTTTGAAAGCAAGGCAGAATTGCAGGAAACAGATTTCAGGAGGTAGATTCGAATCGCCTTGAAAGCCCATGAAAAGCGGCAAACCGTGGACAGTGATGCCCTTGGCCAAAAAGGGCCTATGCGTTTTTTCCTGAATATATTCAGGAAAAATCGCATACGCCCTTTTTGGCCAACCAAGCAACCTGGAAAGGCAAATCAGCGCTCCAAAGAAGTCTCGCTTCCCAGTGGGCAAAAGGGCCATGCGGAAAAAAGTGTCCAAACCAGAAATGCAGGACCGGCCATGGAGAAATGGGAGCCTTGCTACGCTGATGGGCGGGATGTAAATTGCCAACAGCCACTCTGGAGAAGTGTATGGTGGGTCCTGAAACATCTAAAAAACACAGCTTAGAGAGCATAGGGCACTTCCACTCATGGGCGTATAAATTGGGAAAACTAAAAATCAGCAAGACACAGGCACCCCAAAGTTTACGGCTGCTCTGTTGAGAAGAACCCCCACTTCATTACACCTTAAATATCCTAGGAAAGAGAAAAATGGATAAAGAAGTTGTGGTCCTCATGTACAATGGAATATCACTCAGCCATGAAATCAACGTCATAAGGCTAGTAGCAGCACGATGACTGCATTTAGGTCCGACGAATCTAAGTGAAATAAGTCACACAGAAAAAGACACTTATCATAAGATATCACTTATAGAGGGAATGTAAAAACCGCTACACTTGAACTGAATTACAAAACAGAACAGAGTCACACGTTTAGAAAACACATTATGGCTGCTGAACGGGAAAGGTGAGGTGGGGTGATGCAAAAAGAAAGGGTTTCAAATTAGCTCAGATACCGTTCCATAAACCCAATATGTAATAGACAAGACCTACTCCTTCCTCAGTGAACTGGACTCAACACCCCCTATTCACCGCACAAGAATATATCTGACTAGTTAGAATCTTCAAACCTATGTACTGATATCTCTCTGTAAGTGAGTCAAGGGGGTGTAAGGCGGCATAAACACAGCCGCGAAAAGCAGCTAAACCCCATTATAAAAATAAATTACTTTTCAAAACCCGTGAAACAAAGACAGTGAAAGAGAGAGAAATTCTTACAAAATTCGTTCAGGGGCTGTGATGCAACCTGGATTGACCATATCTAGACCCATAGCTGATTGAGACATAAGGGTGGACACTCTTGGGGCTGAGAGGTTTGGTGAGGTTGGGTGAGCCAACGCAGACCCTTTAAAGTAATACTGCATGGTACTCATCCCATGGGTCCCAAATCTCCAGGTTCAAGGGCATCTTCCAACATCGAAAACATGCATGAGAAATCCAGAAGATGGGACACCGTGTGATCGGGAAACGTTTCTAAAACGCACCTCATTTCTCATCTCCTTGTGCTCGGGTTCGCAATTCCAGCCGCTTTACTAGCCATCTCCCTCCTTGGAGAATCAGCACCTTTAACCTCTTGTTCCGTACAGGTTGAAAATTGTCCTGAGGATGAAGGGGAACAGGGGGAACCAATGAGAGACTAGCTCTAGGTGTTGGGACAGGCACAGCTCACTCTATTTTCCCATCATGAAGAGAATTAACCACAAGCTCAGCCTGCCCCCCAGAACCAGAAGGGGGCCTGAGGCAATCCTGCGCCTTTGCAGCCAGGTCCCAAAAAAGCGACTTGAAAAATGGAGCTCAGGGGCACTGCAATTCACAAACCTGCAGAATTATAAATGATAACTCTCGTCCACAAATATATTGAGGGAAGGCAACGAAGAGGATTTGAAAGCAAGGCAGAATTGCAGGAAACAGATTTCAGGAGGTAGATTCGAATCGCCTTGAAAGCCCATGAAAAGCGGCAAAATGTGGACAGTGATGCCCTTGGCCAAACAGGGCGTATGCGTTTTTTCCTGAATATATTCAGGAAAAAACGCATACGCCATGTTTGGCCAACCAAGCAACCTGGGAAGGCAAATCAGGGCTCCAAAGAAGTCTTGCTTCCCAGCGGGCAAAAGGGCCATGCGGAAAAAAGTGTCCAAACCAGAAATGCAGGACCGGCCATGGAGAAATGGGAGCCTTGCTACGCTGATGGGCGGGATGTAAATTGCCAACAGCCACTCTGGAGAAGTGTATGGTGGGTCCTGAAACATCTAAAAAACACAGCTTAGAGAGCATAGGGCACTTCCACTCATGGGCGTATAAATTGGGAAAACTAAAAATCAGCAAGACACTGGCACCCCAAAGTTTACGGCTGCTCTGTTGAGAAGAACCCCCACTTCATTACACCTTAAATATCCTAGGAAAGAGAAAACTGGATAAAGAAGTTGTGGTCCTCATGTACAATGGAATATCACTAAGCCATGAAATCAACGTCATAAGGCTAGTAGCAGCACGATGAGTGGATTTAGGTCCGATGATTCTAAGTGAAATAAGTCACACAGAAAAAGACACTTATCATAAGATATCACTTATAGAGGGAATGTAAAAACCGCTACACTTGAACTGAATTACAAAACAGAACAGAGTCACACGTTTAG
Organism: Balaenoptera acutorostrata; assembly: GCF_949987535.1. Lineage (NCBI taxonomy): Eukaryota > Metazoa > Chordata > Mammalia > Artiodactyla > Balaenopteridae > Balaenoptera > Balaenoptera acutorostrata. The sequence goes on along the minus strand of NW_026645689.1, from coordinate 123,098 downwards.
GAAACACACTATGGCTGCTGAACGGGAAAGGTGAGGTGGGGTGATGCATAAAACAAGGGTTTCAAATTAGCTCAGATACCGTTCCATAAACCCAATATGTAATAGACAAGACCTACTCCTTCCTCAGTGAACTGGACTGAACACCCCCTATTAGCCGCACAAGAATATATCTGACTAGTAAGAATCTTCAAACCTATGTATTGATATCTCTCTGTAAGTGAGTCAAGGGGGTGTAAAGCGGCATAAACACAGCCGTGAAAAGCAGCTAAACCCCATTATAAAAATAAATTACTTTTCAAAACCCGTGAAACAAAGACAGTGAAAGAGAGAGAAATTCTTACAAAATTCGTTCAGGGGCTGTGATGCAACCTGGATTGACCATATCTAGACCCACAGCTGACTGAGACATAAGGGTGGACACTCTTGGGGCTGAGAGGTTTGGTGAGGTTGGGTGAGCCAACGCAGACCCTTTAAAGTAATACTCCATGGTACCCATCCCATGGGTCCCAAATCTCCAGGTTCAAGGGCATCTTCCAACATCGAAAACATGCATGAGAAACCCAGAAGATAGGACACCGTGTGATCGGGAAAGGTTTCTAAAACGCACGTCATTTCTCATCTCCTTGTGCTCGGGTTCGCAATTCCAGCCGCTTTACTAGCCATCTCCCTCCTTGGAGAATCAGCGCCTTTAACCTCCTGTTCCGTACAGGTTGAAATTTGTCCTGAGGATGAACGGGAAGAGGGGGAACCAATGAGAGACTAGCTCTAGGGGTTGGGACAGGCACAGGTCACTCTATTTTCCCATGAGGAAGAAGAATTAACCACAAGCTCAGCCTGCCCCCCAGAACCAGAAGAGAGCCTGAAGCAATCTTGCACTTTTGCGGCCAGCTCCGAAACAAGCGAGTTGAAAAATGTAGGTCAGGGGCACTGCAATTCAGAAAACTTCAGAGTTATAAATGATAACTCTCGTCCACAAATATATTGAGGGAAGGCAACGAAGAGGATTTGAAAGCAAGGCAGAATTGAAGGAAACAGATATCAGGAGGTAGATTCGAATCGCCTTGAAAGCCCATGAAAAGCGCAAAACTTAGCAATGATGCCCTTGGCCAAAAAGGGCGTATGCGTTTTTTCCTGAATATATTCAGGAAAAAAACGCATACGCCCTTTTTGGCCAACCAAGCAACCTGGAAAGGCAATTCAGTGCTCCAAAGAAGTCTCGCTTCCCAGCGGGCAAAAGGGCCATGCGGAAAAAAGTGTCCAAACCAGAAATGCAGGACCGGCCAAGGAGAAATGGGAGCCTTGCTACGCTGATGGGCGGGATGTAAATTGCCAACAGCCACTCTGGAGAAGTTTATGGTGGGTCCTGAAACATCTAAAAAACACAGCTTAGAGAGCATAGGGCACTTCCACTCATGGGCGTATAAATTGGGAAAACTAAAAATCAGCAAGACACAGGCACCCCAAAGTTTAGGGCTGCTCTGTTGACAAGAACCCCCACTTCATTACACCTTAAATATCCTAGGAAAGAGAAAACTGGATAAAGAAGTTGTGGTCCTCATGTACAATGGAATATCACTCAGCCATGAAATCAACGTCATAAGGCTAGTAGCATCACGATGAGTGCATTTAGGTCCGACGATTCTAAGTGAAATAAGTCACACAGAAAAAGACACTTATCATAAGATATCACTTATAGAGGGAATGTAAAAACCGCTACACTTGAACTGAATTACAAAACAGAACAGGGTCACACGTTTAGAAAACACACTATGGCTGCTGAACGGGAAAGGTGAGGTGGGGTGATGCAAAAAGAAAAGGTTTCAAATTAGCTCAGATACTGTTCCATAAACCCAATATGTAATAGACAAGACCTACTCCTTCCTCAGTGAACTGGACTCAACACCCCCTATTCACCGCACAAGAATATATCTGACTAGTAAGAATCTTCAAACCTATATACTCATATCTCTCTGTAAGTGAGTCAAGCGGGTGTAAGGCGGCATAAACACAGCCGTGAAAAGCAGCTAAACCCCATTATAAAAATAAATTACTTTTCAAAACCCGTGAAACAAAGACAGTGAAAGAGAGAGAAATTCTTACAAAATTCGTTCAGGGGCTGTGATGCAACCTGGATTGACCATATCTAGACCCACAGCTGATTGAGACATAAGGGTGGACATTCTTGGGGCTGAGAGGTTTGGTGAGGTTGGGTGAGCCAATGCAGACCCTTTAAAGTAATACTGCATGGTAGCCATCCCACGGGCCCCAAATCTCCAGGTTCAAGGGCATCTTCCAACATCGAAAACATGCATGAGAAACCCAGATGATGGGACACCGTGTGATCGGGAAACGTTTCTAAAATGCACCTCATTTCTCATCTCCTTGTGCTCGGGTTCGCCATTCCAGCTGCTTTCCTAGCCATCTCCCTCCTTGGAGAATCAGCACATTTAACCTCCTGTTCCGTACAGGTTGCAATTTTTTCTGAGGATGAACGGGAAGTGGGGGAACCAATGAGAGACTAGCTCTAGGGGTTGGGACAGGCACAGGTCACTCTATTTTCCCATCAGGAAGAAGAATTAACCACAAGCTCAGCCTGCCCCCCAGAACCAGAAGAGAGCCTGAAGCAATCCTGCACTTTTGCGGCCAGCTCCGAAACAAGCGAGTTGAAAAATGTAGGTCAGGGGCACTGCAATTCAGAAAACTTCAGAGTTATAAATGATAACTCTCGTCCACAAATATATTGAGGGAAGGCAACGAAGAGGATTTGAAAGCAAGGCAGAATTGCAGGAAACAGATTTCAGGAGGTAGATTCGAATCGGCTTGAAAGCCCATGAAAAGCGCAAAACGTGGACAATGATGCCCTTGGCCAAAAAGGGCGTATGCGTTTTTTCCTGAATATATTCAGGAAAAAACGCATACGCCCTTTTTGGCCAACCAAGCAACCTGGAAAGGCAATTCAGCGCTCCAAAGAAGTCTTGCTTCCCAGCGGGCAAAAGGGCCATGCGGAAAAATGTGTCCAAACTAGAAATGAAGGACCGGCCAAGGAGAAATGGGAGCCTTGCTACGCTGATGGGCGGGATGTAAATTGCCAACAGCCACTCTGGAGAAGTTTATGGTGGGTCCTGAAACATCTAAAAAACACACCTTAGAGAGCATAGGGCACTTCCACTCATGGGCCTATAAATTGGCAAAACTAAAAATCAGCAAGACACAGGCACCCCAAAGTTTAGGGCTGCTCTGTTGACAAGAACCCCCACTCCAGTACACCTTAAATATCCTAGGAAAGAGAAAACTGGATAAAGAAGTTGTGGTCCTCATGTACAATGGAATATCACTCAGCCATGAAATCAACGTCATAAGGCTAGTAGCATCACGATGAGTGCATTTAGGTCCGACGATTCTAAGTGAAATAAGTCACACAGAAAAAGACACTTATCATAAGATATCACTTCTAGAGGGAATGTAAAACCGCTACACTTGAACTGAATTACAAAACAGAACTGAGTCACACGTTTAGAAAACACACTATGGCTGCTGAACGGGAAAGGTGAGGTGGGGTGATGCAAAAAGAAAAGGTTTCAAATTAGCTCAGATAACGTTCCATAAACCCAATATGTAATAGACAAGACCTACTCCTTCCTCAGTGAACTAGACTCAACACCCCCTATTCACCGCACAAGAATATATCTGACTAGTAAGAATCTTCAAACCTATGTACTGATATCTCTCTGTAAGTGAGTCAAGGGGGTGTAAAGCGGCATAAACACAGCCGTGAAAAGCAGCTAAACCCCATTATAAAAATAAATTACTTTTCAAAACCCGTGAAACAAAGACAGTGAAAGAGAGAGAAATTCTTACAAAATTCGTTCAGGGGCTGTGATGCAACCCGGATTGACCATATCTAGACCCACAGCTGACTGAGACATAAGGGTGGACACTCTTGGGGCTGAGAGGTTTGGTGAGGTTGGGTGAGCCAACGCAGACCCTTTAAAGTAATACTGCATGGTACGCATCCCATGGGTCCCAAATCTCCAGGTTCAAGGGCATCTTCCAACATCGAAAACCTGCATGAGAAACCCAGAAGATAGGACACCGTGTGATCGGGAAAGGTTTCTAAAACGCACCTCATTTCTCATCTCCTTGTGCTCGGGTTCGCAATTCCAGCCGCTTTACTAGCCATCTCCCTCCTTGGAGAATCAGCGCCTTTAACCTCCTGTTCCGTACAGGTTGAAATTTGTCCTGAGGATGAACGGGAAGAGGGGGAACCAATGAGAGACTAGCTCTAGGGGTTGGGACAGGCACAGGTCACTCTATTTTCCCATCAGGAAGAAGAATTAACCACAAGCTCAGCCTGCCCCCCAGAACCAGAAGAGAGCCTGAAGCAATCGTGCACTTTTGCGGCCAGCTCCGAAACAAGCGAGTTGAAAAATGTAGGTCAGGGGCACTGCAATTCAGAAAACTTCAGAGTTATAAATGATAACTCTCGTCCACAAATATATTGAGGGAAGGCAACGAAGAGGATTTGAAAGCAAGGCAGAATTGAAGGAAACAGATATCAGGAGGTAGATTCGAATCGCCTTGAAAGCCCATGAAAAGCGCAAAACTTAGCAATGATGCCCTTGGCCAAAAAGGGCGTATGCGTTTTTTCCTGAATATATTCAGGAAAAAAACGCATACGCCCTTTTTGGCCAACCAAGCAACCTGGAAAGGCAATTCAGTGCTCCAAAGAAGTCTCGCTTCCCAGCGGGCAAAAGGGCCATGCGGAAAAAAGTGTCCAAACCAGAAATGCAGGACCGGCCAAGGAGAAATGGGAGCCTTGCTACGCTGATGGGCGGGATGTAAATTGCCAACAGCCACTCTGGAGAAGTTTATGGTGGGTCCTAAAACATCAAAAAAACACAGCTTAGAGAGCATAGGGCACTTCCACTCATGGGCGTATAAATTGGCAAAACTAAAAATCAGCAAGACACAGGCACCCCAAAGTTTAGGGCTGCTCTGTTGACAAGAACCCCCACTTCATTACACCTTAAATATCCTAGGAAAGAGAAAACTGGATAAAGAAGTTGTGGTCCTCATGTACAATGGAATATCACTCAGCCATGAAATCAACGTCATAAGGCTAGTAGCATCACGGTGAGTGCATTTAGGTCCGACGATTCTAAGTGAAATAAGTCACACAGAAAAAGACACTTATCATAAGATATCACTTATAGAGGGAATGTAAAAACCGCTACACTTGAACTGAATTACAAAACAGAACAGAGTCACACGTTTAGAAAACACACTATGGCTGCTGAATGGGAAAGGTGAGGTGGGGTGATGCAAAAAGAAAAGGTTTCAAATTAGCTCAGATACTGTTCCATAAACCCAATACGTAATAGACAAGACCTACTCCTTCCTCAGTGAACTGGACTGAACAGCCCCTATTCACCGCACAAGAATATATCTGACTAGTAAGAATCTTCAAACGTATGTACTGATATCTCTCTGTAAGTGAGTCAAGGGGGTGTAAAGCGGCATAAACACAGCCGTGAAAAGCAGCTAAACCCCATTATAAAAATAAATTACTTTTCAAAACCCGTGAAACAAAGACAGTGAAAGAGAGAGAAATTATTACAAAATTCGTTCAGGGGCTGTGATGCAACCTGGATTGACCATATCTAGACCCACAGCTGATTGAGACATAAGGTTGGACACTCTTGGGGCTGAGAGGTTTGGTGAGGTTGGGTGAGCCAACGCAGACCCTTTAAAGTAATACTGCATGGTACCCATCCCACGGGTCCCAAATCTCCAGGTTCAAGGGCATCTTCCAACATCGAAAACATGCATGAGAAACCCAGAAGATGGGACACCGTGTGATCGGGAAAGGTTTCTAAAACGCACCTCATTTCTCATCTCCTTGTGCTCGGGTTCGCCATTCCAGCCGCTTTATTAGCCATCTCCCTCCTTGGAGAATCAGCACCTTTAACCTCCTGTTCCGTACAGGTTGCAATTTGTTCTGAGGATGAACGGGAAGAGGGGGAACCAATGAGAGACTAGCTCTAGGGGTTGGGACAGGCACAGGTCACTCTATTTTCCCATCAGGAAGAAGAATTAACTGCAGGCTCAGCCTGCCCACCGGAACCAGAAGAGGGCCTGAAGCAATCCTGCGCCTTTGCGGTCAGGTCCCAAAAAAGCGACTTGAAAAATGGAGCTCAGGGGCACTGCAATTCACAAACCTGCAGAGTTATAAATGATAACTCTCGTCCACAAATATATTGAGGGAAGACAAAGAAGAGGCTTTGAAAGAGAGGCAGAATTCCAGGAAACAGATTTCAGGCGGTAGATTCGATTCGCCTTGAAAGCACATGAAAAGCGGCAAAACGTGGACAATGATGCCCTTGGCCAAAAAGGGCGTATGCGTTTTTTCCTGAATATATTCAGGAAAAAACGCATTCGCCCTTTTGGGCCAACCAAGCAACCTGGAAACGCAAGTCAGCGCTACAAAGAAGTCTCGCTTCCCAGCGGGCAAAAGGGCCATGCTGAAAAAAGTGTCTAAACCAGAAATGCAGGACCGGCCATGGAGAAATGGGAGCTTTGCTACGCTGATGGGCGGGATGTAAATTGCCAACAGCCACTCTGGAAAAGTGTATGGTGGGTCCTGAAACATCTAAAAAACACAGCTTAGAGAGCATAAGACACTTCCACTCATGGGCGTATAAATTGAGAAAACTAAAAATCAGCAAGACACAGGCACCCCAAAGTTTAGGGCTGCTCTGTTGACAAGAACCCCCACTTCATTACACCTTAAATATCCTAGGAAAGAGAAAAATGGATAAAGAAGTTGTGGTCCTCATGTACAATGGAATATCACTCAGCCATGAAATCCACGTCATAAGGCTAGTAGCAGCACGATGAGTGGATTTAGGTCCGATGATTCTAAGTGAAATAAGTCACACAGAAAAAGACACTTATCATAAGATATCACTTATAGAGGGAATGTAAAAACCGCTACACTGGAACTGAATTACAAAACAGAACAGAGTCACACGTTCAGAAAACACACTATGGCTGCTGAACGGGAAAGGTGAGGTGGGGTGATGCAAAAACAAAGGGTTTCAAATTAGCTCAGATACCGTTCCATAAACCCAATATGTAATAAACAACACCTACTCCTTCCTCAGTGAACTGGACTCAACACCCCCTATTCACCGCACAAGAATATATCTGACTAGTAAGAATCTTCAAACCTATGTATTGATATCTCTCTGTAAGTGAGTCAAGGGGGTGTAAAGCGGCATAAACACAGCCGTGAAAAGCAGCTAAACCCCATTATAAAAATAAATTACTTTTCAAAACCCGTGAAACAAAGACAGTGAAAGAGAGAGAAATTCTTACAAAATTCGTTCAGGGGCTGTGAGGCAACCTGGATTGACCATATCTAGACCCACAGCTGATTGAGACATAAGGTTGGACACTCTTGGGGCTGAGAGGTTTGGTGAGGTTGGGTGAGCCAACGCAGACCCTTTAAAGTAATACTGCATGGTACCCATCCCACGGGTCCCAAATCTCCAGGTTCAAGGGCATCTTCCAACATCGAAAACATGCATGAGAAACCCAGAAGATGGGACACCGTGTGATCGGGAAAGGTTTCTAAAACGCACCTCATTTCTCATCTCCTTGTGCTCGTGTTCGCCATTCCAGCCGCTTTATTAGCCATCTCCCTCCTTGGAGAATCAGCACCTTTAACCTCCTGTTCCGTACAGGTTGCAATTTGTACTGAGGATGAACGGGAAGAGGGGGAACCAATGAGAGACTAGCTCTAGGGGTTGGGACAGGCACAGGTCACTCTATTTTCCCATCAGGAAGAAGAATTAACCGCAGGCTCAGCCTGACCACTGGAACCAGAAGAGGGCCTGAAGCAATCCTGCGCCTTTGCGGTCAGGTCCCAAAAAAGCGACTTGAAAAATGGAGCTCAGGGGCACTGCAATTCACAAACCTGCAGAGTTATAAATGATAACTCTCGTCCACAAATATATTGAGGGAAGACAAAGAAGAGGCTTTGAAAGAGAGGCAGAATTCCAGGAAACAGATTTCAGGTGGTAGATTCGATTCGCCTTGAAAGCACATGAAAAGCGGCAAAACGTGGACAATGATGCCCTTGGCCAAAAAGGGCGTATGCGTTTTTTCCTGAATATATTCAGGAAAAAACGCATTCGCCCTTTTGGGCCAACCAAGCAACCTGGAAACGCAAGTCAGCGCTACAAAGAAGTCTCGCTTCCCAGCGGGCAAAAGGGCCATGCTGAAAAAAGTGTCTAAACCAGAAATGCAGGACCGGCCATGGAGAAATGGGAGCTTTGCTACGCTGATGGGTGGGATGCAAATTGCCAACAGCCACTCTGGAAAAGTGTATGGTGGGTCCTGAAACATCTAAAAAACACAGCTTAGAGAGCATAAGACACTTCCACTCATGGGCGTATAAATTGAGAAAACTAAAAATCAGCAAGACACAGGCACCCCAAAGTTTAGGGCTGCTCTGTTGACAAGAACCCCCACTTCATTACACCTTAAATATCCTAGGAAAGAGAAAAATGGATAAAGAAGTTGTGGTCCTCATGTACAATGGAATATCACTCAGCCATGAAATCCACGTCATAAGGCTAGTAGCAGCACGATGAGTGGATTTAGGTCCGATGATTCTAAGTGAAATAAGTCACACAGAAAAAGACACTTATCATAAGATATCACTTATAGAGGGAATGTAAAAACCGCTACACTGGAACTGAATTACAAAACAGAACAGAGTCACACGTTCAGAAAACACACTATGGCTGCTGAACGGGAAAGGTGAGGTGGGGTGATGCAAAAACAAAGGGTTTCAAATTAGCTCAGATACCGTTCCATAAACCCAATATGTAATAAACAAGACCTACTCCTTCCTCAGTGAACTGGACTCAACACCCCCTATTCACCGCACAAGAATATATCTGACTAGTAAGAATCTTCAAACCTATGTATTGATATCTCTCTGTAAGTGAGTCAAGGGGGTGTAAAGCGGCATAAACACAGCCGTGAAAAGCAGCTAAACCCCATTATAAAAATAAATTACTTTTCAAAACCCGTGAAACAAAGACAGTGAAAGAGAGAGAAATTCTTACAAAATTCGTTCAGGGGCTGTGATGCAACCTGGATTGACCATATCTAGACCCACAGCTGACTGAGACATAAGGGTGGACACTCTTGGGGCTGAGAGGTTTGGTGAGGTTGGGTGAGCCAACGCAGACCCTTTAAAGTAATACTGCATGGTACCCATCCCATGGGTCCCAAATCTCCAGGTTCAAGGGCATCTTCCAACATCGAAAACATGCATGAGAAACCCAGAAGATAGGACACCGTGTGATCGGGAAAGGTTTCTAAAACGCACCTCATTTCTCATCTCCTTGTGCTCGGGTTCGCAATTCCAGCCGCTTTACTAGCCATCTCCCTCCTTGGAGAATCAGCGCCTTTAACCTCCTGTTCCGTACAGGTTGAAATTTGTCCTGAGGATGAACGGGAAGAGGGGGAACCAATGAGAGACTAGCTCTAGGGGTTGGGACAGGCACAGGTCACTCTATTTTCCCATCAGGAAGAAGAATTAACCACAAGCTCAGCCTGCCCCCCAGAACCAGAAGAGAGCCTGAAGCAATCGTGCACTTTTGCGGCCAGCTCCGAAACAAGCGAGTTGAAAAATGTAGGTCAGGGGCACTGCAATTCAGAAAACTTCAGAGTTATAAATGATAACTCTCGTCCACAAATATATTGAGGGAAGGCAACGAAGAGGCTTTGAAAGCAAGGCAGAATTGAAGGAAACAGATATCAGGAGGTAGATTCGAATCGCCTTGAAAGCCCATGAAAAGCGCAAAACTTAGCAATGATGCCCTTGGCCAAAAAGGGCGTATGCGTTTTTTCCTGAATATATTCAGGAAAAAAACGCATACGCCCTTTTTGGCCAACCAAGCAACCTGGAAAGGCAATTCAGTGCTCCAAAGAAGTCTCGCTTCCCAGCGGGCAAAAGGGCCATGCGGAAAAAAGTGTCCAAACCAGAAATGCAGGACCGGCCAAGGAGAAATGGGAGCCTTGCTACGCTGATGGGCGGGATGTAAATTGCCAACAGCCACTCTGGAGAAGTTTATGGTGGGTCCTAAAACATCTAAAAAACACAGCTTAGAGAGCATAGGGCACTTCCACTCATGGGCGTATAAATTGGCAAAACTAAAAATCAGCAAGACACAGGCACCCCAAAGTTTAGGGCTGCTCTGTTGACAAGAACCCCCACTTCATTACACCTTAAATATCCTAGGAAAGAGAAAACTGGATAAAGAAGTTGTGGTCCTCATGTACAATGGAATATCACTCAGCCATGAAATCAACGTCATAAGGCTAGTAGCATCACGATGAGTGCATTTAGGTCCGACGATTCTAAGTGAAATAAGTCACACAGAAAAAGACACTTATCATAAGATATCACTTATAGAGGGAATGTAAAAACCGCTACACTTGAACTGAATTACAAAACAGAACAGAGTCACACGTTTAGAAAACACACTATGGCTGCTGAACGGGAAAGGTGAGGTGGGGTGATGCAAAAAGAAAAGGTTTCAAATTAGCTCAGATACTGTTCCATAAACCCAATATGTAATAGACAAAACCTACTCCTTCCTCAGTGAACTGGACTCAACACCCCCTATTCACCGCACAAGAATATATCTGACTAGTAAGAATCTTCAAACCTATATACTCATATCTCTCTGTAAGTGAGTCAAGCGGGTGTAAGGCGGCATAAACACAGCCGTGAAAAGCAGCTAAACCCCATTATAAAAATAAATTACTTTTCAAAACCCGTGAAACAAAGACAGTGAAAGAGAGAGAAATTCTTACAAAATTCGTTCAGGGGCTGTGATGCAACCTGGATTGACCATATCTAGACCCACAGCTGATTGAGACATAAGGGTGGACATTCTTGGGGCTGAGAGGTTTGGTGAGGTTGGGTGAGCCAATGCAGACCCTTTCAAGTAATACTGCATGGTACCCATCCCACGGGCCCCAAATCTCCAGGTTCAAGGGCATCTTCCAACATCGAAAACATGCATGAGAAACCCAGATGATGGGACACCGTGTGATCGGGAAACGTTTCTAAAATGCACCTCATTTCTCATCTCCTTGTGCTCGGGTTCGCCATTCCAGCTGCTTTCCTAGCCATCTCCCTCCTTGGAGAATCAGCACATTTAACCTCCTGTTCCGTACAGGTTGCAATTTTTTCTGAGGATGAACGGGAAGTGGGGGAACCAATGAGAGACTAGCTCTAGGGGTTGGGACAGGCACAGGTCACTCTATTTTCCCATCAGGAAGAAGAATTAACCACAAGCTCAGCCTGCCCCCCAGAACCAGAAGAGAGCCTGAAGCAATCCTGCACTTTTGCGGCCAGCTCCGAAACAAGCGAGTTGAAAAATGTAGGTCAGGGGCACTGCAATTCAGAAAACTTCAGAGTTATAAATGATAACTCTCGTCCACAAATATATTGAGGGAAGGCAACGAAGAGGATTTGAAAGCAAGGCAGAATTGCAGGAAACAGATTTCAGGAGGTAGATTCGAATCGGCTTGAAAGCCCATGAAAAGCGCAAAACGTGGACAATGATGCCCTTGGCCAAAAAGGGCGTATGCGTTTTTTCCTGAATATATTCAGGAAAAAACGCATACGCCCTTTTTGGCCAACCAAGCAACCTGGAAAGGCAATTCAGCGCTCCAAAGAAGTCTTGCTTCCCAGCGGGCAAAAGGGCCATGCGGAAAAATGTGTCCAAACTAGAAATGAAGGACCGGCCAAGGAGAAATGGGAGCCTTGCTACGCTGATGGGCGGGATGTAAATTGCCAACAGCCACTCTGGAGAAGTTTATGGTGGGTCCTGAAACATCTAAAAAACACACCTTAGAGAGCATAGGGCACTTCCACTCATGGGCCTATAAATTGGCAAAACTAAAAATCAGCAAGACACAGGCACCCCAAAGTTTAGGGCTGCTCTGTTGACAAGAACCCCCACTCCAGTACACCTTAAATATCCTAGGAAAGAGAAAACTGGATAAAGAAGTTGTGGTCCTCATGTACAATGGAATATCACTCAGCCATGAAATCAACGTCATAAGGCTAGTAGCATCACGATGAGTGCATTTAGGTCCGACGATTCTAAGTGAAATAAGTCACACAGAAAAAGACACTTATCATAAGATATCACTTCTAGAGGGAATGTAAAACCGCTACACTTGAACTGAATTACAAAACAGAACTGAGTCACACGTTTAGAAAACACACTATGGCTGCTGAACGGGAAAGGTGAGGTGGGGTGATGCAAAAAGAAAAGGTTTCAAATTAGCTCAGATAACGTTCCATAAACCCAATATGTAATAGACAAGACCTACTCCTTCCTCAGTGAACTAGACTCAACACCCCCTATTCACCGCACAAGAATATATCTGACTAGTAAGAATCTTCAAACCTATGTACTGATATCTCTCTGTAAGTGAGTCAAGGGGGTGTAAAGCGGCATAAACACAGCCGTGAAAAGCAGCTAAACCCCATTATAAAAATAAATTACTTTTCAAAACCCGTGAAACAAAGACAGTGAAAGAGAGAGAAATTCTTACAAAATTCGTTCAGGGGCTGTGATGCAACCCGGATTGACCATATCTAGACCCACAGCTGACTGAGACATAAGGGTGGACACTCTTGGGGCTGAGAGGTTTGGTGAGGTTGGGTGAGCCAACGCAGACCCTTTAAAGTAATACTGCATGGTACGCATCCCATGGGTCCCAAATCTCCAGGTTCAAGGGCATCTTCCAACATCGAAAACCTGCATGAGAAACCCAGAAGATAGGACACCGTGTGATCGGGAAAGGTTTCTAAAACGCACCTCATTTCTCATCTCCTTGTGCTCGGGTTCGCAATTCCAGCCGCTTTACTAGCCATCTCCCTCCTTGGAGAATCAGCGCCTTTAACCTCCTGTTCCGTACAGGTTGAAATTTGTCCTGAGGATGAACGGGAAGAGGGGGAACCAATGAGAGACTAGCTCTAGGGGTTGGGACAGGCACAGGTCACTCTATTTTCCCATCAGGAAGAAGAATTAACCACAAGCTCAGCCTGCCCCCCAGAACCAGAAGAGAGCCTGAAGCAATCGTGCACTTTTGCGGCCAGCTCCGAAACAAGCGAGTTGAAAAATGTAGGTCAGGGGCACTGCAATTCAGAAAACTTCAGAGTTATAAATGATAACTCTCGTCCACAAATATATTGAGGGAAGGCAACGAAGAGGATTTGAAAGCAAGGCAGAATTGAAGGAAACAGATATCAGGAGGTAGATTCGAATCGCCTTGAAAGCCCATGAAAAGCGCAAAACTTAGCAATGATGCCCTTGGCCAAAAAGGGCGTATGCGTTTTTTCCTGAATATATTCAGGAAAAAAACGCATACGCCCTTTTTGGCCAACCAAGCAACCTGGAAAGGCAATTCAGTGCTCCAAAGAAGTCTCGCTTCCCAGCGGGCAAAAGGGCCATGCGGAAAAAAGTGTCCAAACCAGAAATGCAGGACCGGCCAAGGAGAAATGGGAGCCTTGCTACGCTGATGGGCGGGATGTAAATTGCCAACAGCCACTCTGGAGAAGTTTATGGTGGGTCCTAAAACATCAAAAAAACACAGCTTAGAGAGCATAGGGCACTTCCACTCATGGGCGTATAAATTGGCAAAACTAAAAATCAGCAAGACACAGGCACCCCAAAGTTTAGGGCTGCTCTGTTGACAAGAACCCCCACTTCATTACACCTTAAATATCCTAGGAAAGAGAAAACTGGATAAAGAAGTTGTGGTCCTCATGTACAATGGAATATCACTCAGCCATGAAATCAACGTCATAAGGCTAGTAGCATCACGGTGAGTGCATTTAGGTCCGACGATTCTAAGTGAAATAAGTCACACAGAAAAAGACACTTATCATAAGATATCACTTATAGAGGGAATGTAAAAACCGCTACACTTGAACTGAATTACAAAACAGAACAGAGTCACACGTTTAGAAAACACACTATGGCTGCTGAATGGGAAAGGTGAGGTGGGGTGATGCAAAAAGAAAAGGTTTCAAATTAGCTCAGATACTGTTCCATAAACCCAATACGTAATAGACAAGACCTACTCCTTCCTCAGTGAACTGGACTGAACAGCCCCTATTCACCGCACAAGAATATATCTGACTAGTAAGAATCTTCAAACGTATGTACTGATATCTCTCTGTAAGTGAGTCAAGGGGGTGTAAAGCGGCATAAACACAGCCGTGAAAAGCAGCTAAACCCCATTATAAAAATAAATTACTTTTCAAAACCCGTGAAACAAAGACAGTGAAAGAGAGAGAAATTATTACAAAATTCGTTCAGGGGCTGTGATGCAACCTGGATTGACCATATCTAGACCCACAGCTGATTGAGACATAAGGTTGGACACTCTTGGGGCTGAGAGGTTTGGTGAGGTTGGGTGAGCCAACGCAGACCCTTTAAAGTAATACTGCATGGTACCCATCCCACGGGTCCCAAATCTCCAGGTTCAAGGGCATCTTCCAACATCGAAAACATGCATGAGAAACCCAGAAGATGGGACACCGTGTGATCGGGAAAGGTTTCTAAAACGCACCTCATTTCTCATCTCCTTGTGCTCGGGTTCGCCATTCCAGCCGCTTTATTAGCCATCTCCCTCCTTGGAGAATCAGCACCTTTAACCTCCTGTTCCGTACAGGTTGCAATTTGTTCTGAGGATGAACGGGAAGAGGGGGAACCAATGAGAGACTAGCTCTAGGGGTTGGGACAGGCACAGGTCACTCTATTTTCCCATCAGGAAGAAGAATTAACCGCAGGCTCAGCCTGCCCACCGGAACCAGAAGAGGGCCTGAAGCAATCCTGCGCCTTTGCGGTCAGGTCCCAAAAAAGCGACTTGAAAAATGGAGCTCAGGGGCACTGCAATTCACAAACCTGCAGAGTTATAAATGATAACTCTCGTCCACAAATATATTGAGGGAAGACAAAGAAGAGGCTTTGAAAGAGAGGCAGAATTCCAGGAAACAGATTTCAGGCGGTAGATTCGATTCGCCTTGAAAGCACATGAAAAGCGGCAAAACGTGGACAATGATGCCCTTGGCCAAAAAGGGCGTATGCGTTTTTTCCTGAATATATTCAGGAAAAAACGCATTCGCCCTTTTGGGCCAACCAAGCAACCTGGAAACGCAAGTCAGCGCTACAAAGAAGTCTCGCTTCCCAGCGGGCAAAAGGGCCATGCTGAAAAAAGTGTCTAAACCAGAAATGCAGGACCGGCCATGGAGAAATGGGAGCTTTGCTACGCTGATGGGCGGGATGTAAATTGCCAACAGCCACTCTGGAAAAGTGTATGGTGGGTCCTGAAACATCTAAAAAACACAGCTTAGAGAGCATAAGACACTTCCACTCATGGGCGTATAAATTGAGAAAACTAAAAATCAGCAAGACACAGGCACCCCAAAGTTTAGGGCTGCTCTGTTGACAAGAACCCCCACTTCATTACACCTTAAATATCCTAGGAAAGAGAAAAATGGATAAAGAAGTTGTGGTCCTCATGTACAATGGAATATCACTCAGCCATGAAATCCACGTCATAAGGCTAGTAGCAGCACGATGAGTGGATTTAGGTCCGATGATTCTAAGTGAAATAAGTCACACAGAAAAAGACACTTATCATAAGATATCACTTATAGAGGGAATGTAAAAACCGCTACACTGGAACTGAATTACAAAACAGAACAGAGTCACACGTTCAGAAAACACACTATGGCTGCTGAACGGGAAAGGTGAGGTGGGGTGATGCAAAAACAAAGGGTTTCAAATTAGCTCAGATACCGTTCCATAAACCCAATATGTAATAGACAAGACCTACTCCTTCCTCAGTGAACTGGACTCAACACCCCCTATTCACCACACAAGAATATATCTGACTAGTAAGAATCTTCAAACCTATGTATTGATATCTCTCTGTAAGTGAGTCAAGGGGGTGTAAAGCGGCATAAACACAGCCGTGAAAAGCAGCTAAACCCCATTATAAAAATAAATTACTTTTCAAAACCCGTGAAACAAAGACAGTGAAAGAGAGAGAAATTCTTACAAAATTCGTTCATGGGCTGTGAGGCAACCTGGATTGACCATATCTAGACCCACAGCTGATTGAGACCTAAGGGTGGACACTCTTGGGGCTGAGAGGTTTGGTGAGGTTGGGTGAGCCAACGCAGACCCTTTCAAGTAATACTGCATGGTACCCATCCCACGGGTCCCAAATCTCCAGGTTCAAGGGCATCTTCCAACATCGAAAACATGCATGAGAAACCCAGAAGATGGGACACCGTGTGATCGGGAAAGGTTTCTAAAACGCACCTCATTTCTCATCTCCTTGTGCTCGGGTTCGCCATTCCAGCCGCTTTATTTGCCATCTCCCTCCTTGGAGAATCAGCACCTTTAACCTCCTGTTCCGTACAGGTTGCAATTTGTTCTGAGGATGAACGGGAAGAGGGGGAACCAATGAGAGACTAGCTCTAGGGGTTGGGACAGGCACAGGTCACTCTATTTTCCCATCAGGAAGAAGAATTAACCGCAGGCTCAGCCTGCCCACTGGAACCAGAAGAGGGCCTGAAGCAATCCTGCGCCTTTGCGGTCAGGTCCCAAAAAAGCGACTTGAAAAATGGAGCTCAGGGGCACTGCAATTCACAAACCTGCAGAGTTATAAATGATAACTCTCGTCCACAAATATATTGAGGGAAGACAAAGAAGAGGCTTTGAAAGAGAGGCAGAATTCCAGGAAACAGATTTCAGGCGGTAGATTCGATTCACCTTGAAAGCACATGAAAAGCGGCAAAACGTGGACAATGATGCCCTTGGCCAAAAAGGGCGTATGCGTTTTTTCCTGAATATATTCAGGAAAAAACGCATTCGCCCTTTTGGGCCAACCAAGCAACCTGGAAACGCAAGTCAGCGCTCCAAAGAAGTCTCGCTTCCCAGCGGGCAAAAGGGCCATGCTGAAAAAAGTGTCTAAACCAGAAATGCAGGACCGGCCATGGAGAAATGGGAGCTTTGCTACGCTGATGGGCGGGATGTAAATTGCCAACAGCCACTCTGGAAAAGTGTATGGTGGGTCCTGAAACATCTAAAAAACACAGCTTAGAGAGCATAAGACACTTCCACTCATGGGCGTATAAATTGAGAAAACTAAAAATCAGCAAGACACAGGCACCCCAAAGTTTAGGGCTGCTCTGTTGACAAGAACCCCCACTTCATTACACCTTAAATATCCTAGGAAAGAGAAAAATGGATAAAGAAGTTGTGGTCCTCATGTACAATGGAATATCACTCAGCCATGAAATCCACGTCATAAGGCTAGTAGCAGCACGATGAGTGGATTTAGGTCCGATGATTCTAAGTGAAATAAGTCACACAGAAAAAGACACTTATCATAAGATATCACTTATAGAGGGAATGTAAAAACCGCTACACTGGAACTGAATTACAAAACAGAACAGAGTCACACGTTCAGAAAACACACTATGGCTGCTGAACGGGAAAGGTGAGGTGGGGTGATGCAAAAACAAAGGGTTTCAAATTAGCTCAGATACCGTTCCATAAACCCAATATGTAATAAACAACACCTACTCCTTCCTCAGTGAACTGGACTCAACACCCCCTATTCACCGCACAAGAATATATCTGACTAGTAAGAATCTTCAAACCTATGTATTGATATCTCTCTGTAAGTGAGTCAAGGGGGTGTAAAGCGGCATAAACACAGCCGTGAAAAGCAGCTAAACCCCATTATAAAAATAAATTACTTTTCAAAACCCGTGAAACAAAGACAGTGAAAGAGAGAGAAATTCTTACAAAATTCGTTCAGGGGCTGTGAGGCAACCTGGATTGACCATATCTAGACCCACAGCTGATTGAGACATAAGGTTGGACACTCTTGGGGCTGAGAGGTTTGGTGAGGTTGGGTGAGCCAACGCAGACCCTTTAAAGTAATACTGCATGGTACCCATCCCACGGGTCCCAAATCTCCAGGTTCAAGGGCATCTTCCAACATCGAAAACATGCATGAGAAACCCAGAAGATGGGACACCGTGTGATCGGGAAAGGTTTCTAAAACGCACCTCATTTCTCATCTCCTTGTGCTCGTGTTCGCCATTCCAGCCGCTTTATTAGCCATCTCCCTCCTTGGAGAATCAGCACCTTTAACCTCCTGTTCCGTACAGGTTGCAATTTGTACTGAGGATGAACGGGAAGAGGGGGAACCAATGAGAGACTAGCTCTAGGGGTTGGGACAGGCACAGGTCACTCTATTTTCCCATCAGGAAGAAGAATTAACCGCAGGCTCAGCCTGACCACTGGAACCAGAAGAGGGCCTGAAGCAATCCTGCGCCTTTGCGGTCAGGTCCCAAAAAAGCGACTTGAAAAATGGAGCTCAGGGGCACTGCAATTCACAAACCTGCAGAGTTATAAATGATAACTCTCGTCCACAAATATATTGAGGGAAGACAAAGAAGAGGCTTTGAAAGAGAGGCAGAATTCCAGGAAACAGATTTCAGGTGGTAGATTCGATTCGCCTTGAAAGCACATGAAAAGCGGCAAAACGTGGACAATGATGCCCTTGGCCAAAAAGGGCGTATGCGTTTTTTCCTGAATATATTCAGGAAAAAACGCATTCGCCCTTTTGGGCCAACCAAGCAACCTGGAAACGCAAGTCAGCGCTACAAAGAAGTCTCGCTTCCCAGCGGGCAAAAGGGCCATGCTGAAAAAAGTGTCTAAACCAGAAATGCAGGACCGGCCATGGAGAAATGGGAGCTTTGCTACGCTGATGGGTGGGATGCAAATTGCCAACAGCCACTCTGGAAAAGTGTATGGTGGGTCCTGAAACATCTAAAAAACACAGCTTAGAGAGCATAAGACACTTCCACTCATGGGCGTATAAATTGAGAAAACTAAAAATCAGCAAGACACAGGCACCCCAAAGTTTAGGGCTGCTCTGTTGACAAGAACCCCCACTTCATTACACCTTAAATATCCTAGGAAAGAGAAAAATGGATAAAGAAGTTGTGGTCCTCATGTACAATGGAATATCACTCAGCCATGAAATCCACGTCATAAGGCTAGTAGCAGCACGATGAGTGGATTTAGGTCCGATGATTCTAAGTGAAATAAGTCACACAGAAAAAGACACTTATCATAAGATATCACTTATAGAGGGAATGTAAAAACCGCTACACTGGAACTGAATTACAAAACAGAACAGAGTCACACGTTCAGAAAACACACTATGGCTGCTGAACGGGAAAGGTGAGGTGGGGTGATGCAAAAACAAAGGGTTTCAAATTAGCTCAGATACCGTTCCATAAACCCAATATGTAATAAACAAGACCTACTCCTTCCTCAGTGAACTGGACTCAACACCCCCTATTCACCGCACAAGAATATATCTGACTAGTAAGAATCTTCAAACCTATGTATTGATATCTCTCTGTAAGTGAGTCAAGGGGGTGTAAAGCGGCATAAACACAGCCGTGAAAAGCAGCTAAACCCCATTATAAAAATAAATTACTTTTCAAAACCCGTGAAACAAAGACAGTGAAAGAGAGAGAAATTCTTACAAAATTCGTTCAGGGGCTGTGAGGCAACCTGGATTGACCATATCTAGACCCACAGCTGATTGAGACCTAAGGGTGGACACTCTTGGGGCTGAGAGGTTTGATGAGTTTGGGTGAGCCAACGCAGACCCTTTAAAGTAATACTGCATGGTACCCATCCCACGGGTCCCAAATCTCCAGGTTCAAGGGCATCTTCCAACATCGAAAACATGCATGAGAAACCCAGAAGATGGGACATCGTGTGATCGGGAAAGGTTTCTAAAACGCACCTCATTTCTCATCTCCTTGTGCTCGGGTTCGCCATTCCAGCCGCTTTATTAGCCATCTCCCTCCTTGGAGAATCAGCACCTTTAACCTCCTGTTCCGTACAGGTTGCAATTTGTACTGAGGATGAACGGGAAGAGGGGGAACCAATGAGAGACTAGCTCTAGGGGTTGGGACAGGCAAAGGTCACTCTATTTTCCCATCAGGAAGAAGAATTAACCGCAGGCTCAGCCTGCCCACTGGAACCAGAAGAGGGCCTGAAGCAATCCTGCGCCTTTGCGGTCAGGTCCCAAAAAAGCGACTTGAAAAATGGAGCTCAGGGGCACTGCAATTCACAAACCTGCAGAGTTATAAATGATAACTCTCGTCCACAAATATATTGAGGGAAGACAAAGAAGAGGCTTTGAAAGAGAGACAGAATTCCAGGAAACAGATTTCAGGTGGTAGATTCGATTCGCCTTGAAAGCACATGAAAAGCGGCAAAACGTGGACAATGATGCCCTTGGCCAAAAAGGGCGTATGCGTTTTTTCCTGAATATATTCAGGAAAAAACGCATTCGCCCTTTTGGGCCAACCAAGCAACCTGGAAACGCAAGTCAGCGCTACAAAGAAGTCTCGCTTCCCAGCGGGCAAAAGGGCCATGCTGAAAAAAGTGTCTAAACCAGAAATGCAGGACCGGCCATGGAGAAATGGGAGCTTTGCTACGCTGATGGGTGGGATGTAAATTGCCAACAGCCACTCTGGAAAAGTGTATGGTGGGTCCTGAAACATCTAAAAAACACAGCTTAGAGAGCATAAGACACTTCCACTCATGGGCGTATAAATTGAGAAAACTAAAAATCAGCAAGACACAGGCACCCCAAAGTTTAGGGCTGCTCTGTTGACAAGAACCCCCACTTCATTACACCTTAAATATCCTAGGAAAGAGAAAAATGGATAAAGAAGTTGTGGTCCTCATGTACAATGGAATATCACTCAGCCATGAAATCCACGTCATAAGGCTAGTAGCAGCACGATGAGTGGATTTAGGTCCGATGATTCTAAGTGAAATAAGTCACACAGAAAAAGACACTTATCATAAGATATCACTTATAGAGGGAATGTAAAAACCGCTACACTGGAACTGAATTACAAAACAGAACAGAGTCACACGTTCAGAAAACACACTATGGCTGCTGAACGGGAAAGGTGAGGTGGGGTGATGCAAAAACAAAGGGTTTCAAATTAGCTCAGATACCGTTCCATAAACCCAATATGTAATAAACAAGACCTACTCCTTCCTCAGTGAACTGGACTCAACACCCCCTATTCACCGCACAAGAATATATCTGACTAGTAAGAATCTTCAAACCTATGTATTGATATCTCTCTGTAAGTGAGTCAAGGGGGTGTAAAGCGGCATAAACACAGCCGTGAAAAGCAGCTAAACCCCATTATAAAAATAAATTACTTTTCAAAACCCGTGAAACAAAGACAGTGAAAGAGAGAGAAATTCTTACAAAATTCGTTCAGGGGCTGTGATGCAACCTGGATTGACCATATCTAGACCCACAGCTGATTGAGACCTAAGGGTGGACACTCTTGGGGCTGAGAGGTTTGGTGAGTTTGGGTGAGCCAACGCAGACCCTTTAAAGTAATACTGCATGGTACCCATCCCACGGGTCCCAAATCTCCAGGTTCAAGGGCATCTTCCAACATCGAAAACATGCATGAGAAACCCAGAAGATGGGACATCGTGTGATCGGGAAAGGTTTCTAAAACGCACCTCATTTCTCATCTCCTTGTGCTCGGGTTCGCAATTCCAGCCGCTTTATTAGCCATCTCCCTCCTTGGAGAATCAGCACCTTTAACCTCCTGTTCCGTACAGGTTGCAATTTGTTCTGAGGATGAACGGGAAGAGGGGGAACCAATGAGAGACTAGCTCTAGGGGTTGGGACAGGCACAGGTCACTCTATTTTCCCATCAGGAAGAAGAATTAACCGCAGGCTCAGCCTGCCCACCGGAACCAGAAGAGGGCCTGAAGCAATCCTGCGCCTTTGCGGTCAGGTCCCAAAAAAGCGACTTGAAAAATGGAGCTCAGGGGCACTGCAATTCACAAACCTGCAGAGTTATAAATGATAACTCTCGTCCACAAATATATTGAGGGAAGACAAAGAAGAGGCTTTGAAAGAGAGGCAGAATTCCAGGAAACAGATTTCAGGCGGTAGATTCGATTCGCCTTGAAAGCACATGAAAAGCGGCAAAACGTGGACAATGATGCCCTTGGCCAAAAAGGGCGTATGCGTTTTTTCCTGAATATATTCAGGAAAAAACGCATTCGCCCTTTTGGGCCAACCAAGCAACCTGGAAACGCAAGTCAGCGCTACAAAGAAGTCTCGCTTCCCAGCGGGCAAAAGGGCCATGCTGAAAAAAGTGTCTAAACCAGAAATGCAGGACCGGCCATGGAGAAATGGGAGCTTTGCTACGCTGATGGGCGGGATGTAAATTGCCAACAGCCACTCTGGAAAAGTGTATGGTGGGTCCTGAAACATCTAAAAAACACAGCTTAGAGAGCATAAGACACTTCCACTCATGGGCGTATAAATTGAGAAAACTAAAAATCAGCAAGACACAGGCACCCCAAAGTTTAGGGCTGCTCTGTTGACAAGAACCCCCACTTCATTACACCTTAAATATCCTAGGAAAGAGAAAAATGGATAAAGAAGTTGTGGTCCTCATGTACAATGGAATATCACTCAGCCATGAAATCAACGTCAAAAGGCTAGTAGCAGCACGATGAGTGGATTTAGGTCCGACGATCCTAAGTGAAATAAGTCACACAGAAAAAGACACTTATCATAAGATATCACTTATAGAGGGAATGTAAAAACCGCTACACTGGAACTGAATTACAAAACAGAACAGAGTCACACGTTTAGAAAACACACTATGGCTGCTGAACGGGAAAGGTGAGGTTGGGTGATGCATAAAGAAAGGGTTTCAAATTAGCTCAGATACCGTTCCATAAACCCAATATGTAATAGACAAGACCTACTCCTTCCTCAGTGAACTGGACTGAACACCCCCTATTCACCGCACAAGAATATATCTGACTAGTAAGAATCTTCAAACGTATGTACTGATATCTCTCTGTAAGTGAGTCAAGGGGGTGTAAAGCGGCATAAACACAGCCGTGAAAAGCAGCTAAACCCCATTATAAAAATAAATTACTTTTTAAAACCCGTGAAACAAAGACAGTGAAAGAGAGAGAAATTCTTACAAAATTCGTTCAGGGGCTGTGATGCAACCTGGATTGACCATATCTAGACCCACAGCTGATTGAGACATAAGGTTGGACACTCTTGGGGCTGAGAGGTTTGGTGAGGTTGGGTGAGCCAACGCAGACCCTTTCAAGTAATACTGCATGGTACCCATCCCACGGGTCCCAAATCTCCAGGTTCAAGGGCATCTTCCAACATCGAAAACATGCATGAGAAACCCAGAAGATGGGACACCGTGTGATCGGGAAAGGTTTCTAAAACGCACCTCATTTCTTATCTCCTTGTGCTCGGGTTCGCCATTCCAGCCGCTTTATTAGCCATCTCCCTCCTTGGAGAATCAGCACCTTTAACCTCCTGTTCCGTACAGGTTGCAATTTGTTCTGAGGATGAACGGGAAGAGGGGGAACCAATGAGAGACTAGCTCTAGGGGTTGGGACAGGCACAGGTCACTCTATTTTCCCATCAGGAAGAAGAATTAACCGCAGGCTCAGCCTGCCCACTGGAACCAGAAGAGGGCCTGAAGCAATCCTGCGCCTTTGCGGTCAGGTCCCAAAAAAGCGACTTGAAAAATGGAGCTCAGGGGCACTGCAATTCACAAACCTGCAGAGTTATAAATGATAACTCTCGTCCACACATATATTGAGGGAAGACAAAGAAGAGGCTTTGAAAGAGAGGCAGAATTCCAGGAAACAGATTTCAGGCGGTAGATTCGATTCGCCTTGAAAGCACATGAAAAGCGGCAAAACGTGGACAATGATGCCCTTGGCCAAAAAGGGCGTATGCGTTTTTTCCTGAATATATTCAGGAAAAAACGCATTCGCCCTTTTGGGCCAACCAAGCAACCTGGAAACGCAAGTCAGCGCTACAAAGAAGTCTCGCTTCCCAGCGGGCAAAAGGGCCATGCTGAAAAAAGTGTCTAAACCAGAAATGCAGGACCGGCCATGGAGAAATGGGAGCTTTGCTACGCTGATGGGCGGGATGTAAATTGCCAACAGCCACTCTGGAAAAGTGTATGGTGGGTCCTGAAACATCTAAAAAACACAGCTTAGAGAGCATAAGACACTTCCACTCATGGGCGTATAAATTGAGAAAACTAAAAATCAGCAAGACACAGGCACCCCAAAGTTTAGGGCTGCTCTGTTGACAAGAACCCCCACTTCATTACACCTTAAATATCCTAGGAAAGAGAAAAATGGATAAAGAAGTTGTGGTCCTCATGTACAATGGAATATCACTCAGCCATGAAATCCACGTCATAAGGCTAGTAGCAGCACGATGAGTGGATTTAGGTCCGATGATTCTAAGTGAAATAAGTCACACAGAAAAAGACACTTATCATAAGATATCACTTATAGAGGGAATGTAAAAACCGCTACACTGGAACTGAATTACAAAACAGAACAGAGTCACACGTTCAGAAAACACACTATGGCTGCTGAACGGGAAAGGTGAGGTGGGGTGATGCAAAAACAAAGGGTTTCAAATTAGCTCAGATACCGTTCCATAAACCCAATATGTAATGAACAAGACCTACTCCTTCCTCAGTGAACTGGACTCAACACCCCCTATTCACCGCACAAGAATATATCTGACTAGTAAGAATCTTCAAACCTATGTATTGATATCTCTCTGTAAGTGAGTCAAGGGGGTGTAAAGCGGCATAAACACAGCCGTGAAAAGCAGCTAAACCCCATTATAAAAATAAATTACTTTTCAAAACCCGTGAAACAAAGACAGTGAAAGAGAGAGAAATTCTTACAAAATTCGTTCAGGGGCTGTGAGGCAACCTGGATTGACCATATCTAGACCCACAGCTGATTGAGACATAAGGTTGGACACTCTTGGGGCTGAGAGGTTTGGTGAGGTTGGGTGAGCCAACGCAGACCCTTTAAAGTAATACTGCATGGTACCCATCCCACGGGTCCCAAATCTCCAGGTTCAAGGGCATCTTCCAACATCGAAAACATGCATGAGAAACCCAGAAGATGGGACACCGTGTGATCGGGAAAGGTTTCTAAAACGCACCTCATTTCTCATCTCCTTGTGCTCGGGTTCGCCATTCCAGCCGCTTTATTAGCCATCTCCCTCCTTGGAGAATCAGCACCTTTAACCTCCTGCTCCGTACAGGTTGCAATTTGTACTGAGGATGAACGGGAAGAGGGGGAACCAATGAGAGACTAGCTCTAGGGGTTGGGACAGGCACAGGTCACTCTATTTTCCCATCAGGAAGAAGAATTAACCGCAGGCTCAGCCTGCCCACTGGAACCAGAAGAGGGCCTGAAGCAATCCTGCGCCTTTGCGGTCAGGTCCCAAAAAAGCGACTTGAAAAATGGAGCTCAGGGGCACTGCAATTCACAAACCTGCAGAGTTATAAATGATAACTCTCGTCCACACATATATTGAGGGAAGACAAAGAAGAGGCTTTGAAAGAGAGGCAGAATTCCAGGAAACAGATTTCAGGCGGTAGATTCGATTCGCCTTGAAAGCACATGAAAAGCGGCAAAACGTGGACAATGATGCCCTTGGCCAAAAAGGGCGTATGCGTTTTTTCCTGAATATATTCAGGAAAAAACGCATTCGCCCTTTTGGGCCAACCAAGCAACCTGGAAACGCAAGTCAGCGCTACAAAGAAGTCTCGCTTCCCAGCGGGCAAAAGGGCCATGCTGAAAAAAGTGTCTAAACCAGAAATGCAGGACCGGCCATGGAGAAATGGGAGCTTTGCTACGCTGATGGGCGGGATGTAAATTGCCAACAGCCACTCTGGAAAAGTGTATGGTGGGTCCTGAAACATCTAAAAAACACAGCTTAGAGAGCATAAGACACTTCCACTCATGGGCGTATAAATTGAGAAAACTAAAAATCAGCAAGACACAGGCACCCCAAAGTTTAGGGCTGCTCTGTTGACAAGAACCCCCACTTCATTACACCTTAAATATCCTAGGAAAGAGAAAAATGGATAAAGAAGTTGTGGTCCTCATGTACAATGGAATATCACTCAGCCATGAAATCCACGTCATAAGGCTAGTAGCAGCACGATGAGTGGATTTAGGTCCGATGATTCTAAGTGAAATAAGTCACACAGAAAAAGACACTTATCATAAGATATCACTTATAGAGGGAATGTAAAAACCGCTACACTGGAACTGAATTACAAAACAGAACAGAGTCACACGTTCAGAAAACACACTATGGCTGCTGAACGGGAAAGGTGAGGTGGGGTGATGCAAAAACAAAGGGTTTCAAATTAGCTCAGATACCGTTCCATAAACCCAATATGTAATAAACAAGACCTACTCCTTCCTCAGTGAACTGGACTCAACACCCCCTATTCACCGCACAAGAATATATCTGACTAGTAAGAATCTTCAAACCTATGTATTGATATCTCTCTGTAAGTGAGTCAAGGGGGTGTAAAGCGGCATAAACACAGCCGTGAAAAGCAGCTAAACCCCATTATAAAAATAAATTACTTTTCAAAACCCGTGAAACAAAGACAGTGAAAGAGAGAGAAATTCTTACAAAATTCGTTCAGGGGCTGTGATGCAACCTGGATTGACCATATCTAGACCCACAGCTGATTGAGACCTAAGGGTGGACACTCTTGGGGCTGAGAGGTTTGGTGAGTTTGGGTGAGCCAACGCAGACCCTTTAAAGTAATACTGCATGGTACCCATCCCACGGGTCCCAAATCTCCAGGTTCAAGGGCATCTTCCAACATCGAAAACATGCATGAGAAACCCAGAAGATGGGACATCGTGTGATCGGGAAAGGTTTCTAAAACGCACCTCATTTCTCATCTCCTTGTGCTCGGGTTCGCAATTCCAGCCGCTTTACTAGCCATCTCCCTCCTTGGAGAATCAGCACCTTTAACCTCCTGTTCCGTACAGGTTGCAATTTGTTCTGAGGATGAACGGGAAGAGGGGGAACCAATGAGAGACTAGCTCTAGGGGTTGGGACAGGCACAGGTCACTCTATTTTCCCATCAGGAAGAAGAATTAACCGCAGGCTCAGCCTGCCCACCGGAACCAGAAGAGGGCTTGAAGCAATCCTGCGCCTTTGCGGTCAGGTCCCAAAAAAGCGACTTGAAAAATGGAGCTCAGGGGCACTGCAATTCACAAACCTGCAGAGTTATAAATGATAACTCTCGTCCACAAATATATTGAGGGAAGACAAAGAAGAGGCTTTGAAAGAGAGGCAGAATTCCAGGAAACAGATTTCAGGCGGTAGATTCGATTCGCCTTGAAAGCACATGAAAAGCGGCAAAACGTGGACAATGATGCCCTTGGCCAAAACGGGCGTATGCGTTTTTTCCTGAATATATTCAGGAAAAAACGCATTCGCCCTTTTGGGCCAACCAAGCAACCTGGAAACGCAAATCAGCGCTACAAAGAAGTCTCGCTTCCCAGCGGGCAAAAGGGCCATGCGGAAAAAAGTGTCTAAACCAGAAATGAAGGACCGGCCATGGAGAAATGGGAGCTTGGCTACGCTGATGGGCGGGATGTAAATTGCCAACAGCCACTCTGGAAAAGTGTGTGGTGGGTCCTGAAACATCTAAAAAACACAGCTTAGAGAGCATAAGACATTTCCACTCATGGGCGTATAAATTGAGAAAACTAAAAATCAGCAAGACACAGGCACCCCAAAGTTTAGGGCTGCTCTGTTGACAAGAATCCCCACTTCATTACACCTTAAATATCCTAGGAAAGAGAAAAATGGATAAAGAAGTTGTGGTCCTCATGTACAATGGAATATCACTCAGCCATGAAATCCACGTCATAAGGCTAGTAGCAGCACGATGAGTGGATTTAGGTCCGATGATTCTAAGTGAAATAGGTCACACAGAAAAAGACACTTATCATAAGATATCACTTATAGAGGGAATGTAAAAACCGCTACACTGGAACTGAATTACAAAACAGAACAGAGTCACACGTTTAGAAAACACACTATGGCTGCTGAACGGGAAAGGTGAGGTTGGGTGATGCATAAAGAAAGGGTTTCAAATTAGCTCAGATACCGTTCCATAAACCCAATATGTAATAGACAAGACCTACTCCTTCCTCAGTGAACTGGACTGAACACCCCCTATTCACCGCACAAGAATATATCTGACTAGTAAGAATCTTCAAACGTATGTACTGATATCTCTCTGTAAGTGAGTCAAGGGGGTGTAAAGCGGCATAAACACAGCCGTGAAAAGCAGCTAAACCCCATTATAAAAATAAATTACTTTTCAAAACCCGTGAAACAAAGACAGTGAAAGAGAGAGAAATTCTTACAAAATTCGTTCAGGGGCTGTGATGCAACCTGGATTGACCATATCTAGACCCACAGCTGATTGAGACCTAAGGGTGGACACTCTTGGGGCTGAGAGGTTTGGTGAGTTTGGGTGAGCCAACGCAGACCCTTTAAAGTAATACTGCATGGTACCCATCCCACGGGTCCCAAATCTCCAGGTTCAAGGGCATCTTCCAACATCGACAACATGCATGAGAAACCCAGAAGATGGGACATCGTGTGATCGGGAAAGGTTTCTAAAACGCACCTCATTTCTCATCTCCTTGTGCTCGGGTTCGCAATTCCAGCCGCTTTACTAGCCATCTCCCTCCTTGGAGAATCAGCACCTTTAACCTCCTGTTCCGTACAGGTTGCAATTTGTTCTGAGGATGAACGGGAAGAGGGGGAACCAATGAGAGACTAGCTCTAGGGGTTGGGACAGGCACAGGTCACTCTATTTTCCCATCAGGAAGAAGAATTAACCGCAGGCTCAGCCTGCCCACCGGAACCAGAAGAGGGCTTGAAGCAATCCTGCGCCTTTGCGGTCAGGTCCCAAAAAAGCGACTTGAAAAATGGAGCTCAGGGGCACTGCAATTCACAAACCTGCAGAGTTATAAATGATAACTCTCGTCCACAAATATATTGAGGGAAGACAAAGAAGAGGCTTTGAAAGAGAGGCAGAATTCCAGGAAACAGATTTCAGGCGGTAGATTCGATTCGCCTTGAAAGCACATGAAAAGCGGCAAAACGTGGACAATGATGCCCTTGGCCAAAACGGGCGTATGCGTTTTTTCCTGAATATATTCAGGAAAAAACGCATTCGCCCTTTTGGGCCAACCAAGCAACCTGGAAACGCAAATCAGCGCTACAAAGAAGTCTCGCTTCCCAGCGGGCAAAAGGGCCATGCGGAAAAAAGTGTCTAAACCAGAAATGCAGGACCGGCCATGGAGAAATGGGAGCTTTGCTACGCTGATGGGCGGGATGTAAATTGCCAACAGCCACTCTGGAAAAGTGTGTGGTGGGTCCTGAAACATCTAAAAAACACAGCTTAGAGAGCATAAGACACTTCCACTCATGGGCGTATAAATTGAGAAAACTAAAAATCAGCAAGACACAGGCACCCCAAAGTTTAGGGCTGCTCTGTTGACAAGAATCCCCACTTCATTACACCTTAAATATCCTAGGAAAGAGAAAAATGGATAAAGAAGTTGTGGTCCTCATGTACAATGGAATATCACTCAGCCATGAAATCCACGTCATAAGGCTAGTAGCAGCACGATGAGTGGATTTAGGTCCGATGATTCTAAGTGAAATAAGTCACACAGAAAAAGACACTTATCATAAGATATCACTTATAGAGGGAATGTAAAAACCGCTACACTGGAACTGAATTACAAAACAGAACAGAGTCACACGTTCAGAAAACACACTATGGCTGCTGAACGGGAAAGGTGAGGTGGGGTGATGCAAAAACAAAGGGTTTCAAATTAGCTCAGATACCGTTCCATAAACCCAATATGTAATAGACAAGACCTACTCCTTCCTCAGTGAACTGGACTCAACACCCCCTATTCACCGCACAAGAATATATCTGACTAGTAAGAATCTTCAAACCTATGTATTGATATCTCTCTGTAAGTGAGTCAAGGGGGTGTAAAGCGGCATAAACACAGCCGTGAAAAGCAGCTAAACCCCATTATAAAAATAAATTACTTTTCAAAACCCGTGAAACAAAGACAGTGAAAGAGAGAGAAATTCTTACAAAATTCGTTCAGGGGCTGTGATGCAACCTGGATTGACCATATCTAGACCCACAGCTGATTGAGACATAAG
Source organism: Balaenoptera acutorostrata (assembly GCF_949987535.1). NCBI lineage: Eukaryota > Metazoa > Chordata > Mammalia > Artiodactyla > Balaenopteridae > Balaenoptera > Balaenoptera acutorostrata. The sequence goes on along the minus strand of NW_026645689.1, from coordinate 92,774 downwards.
GTTGGACACTCTTGGGGCTGAGAGGTTTGGTGAGGTTGGGTGAGCCAACGCAGACCCTTTAAAGTAATACTGCATGGTACCCATCCCACGGGTCCCAAATCTCCAGGTTCAAGGGCATCTTCCAACATCGAAAACATGCATGAGAAACCCAGAAGATGGGACACCGTGTGATCGGGAAAGGTTTCTAAAACACACCTCATTTCTCATCTCCTTGTGCTCGGGTTCGCCATTCCAGCCGCTTTATTAGCCATCTCCCTCCTTGGAGAATCAGCACCTTTAACCTCCTGTTCCGTACAGGTTGCAATTTGTTCTGAGGATGAACGGGAAGAGGGGGAACCAATGAGAGACTAGCTCTAGGGGTTGGGACAGGCACAGGTCACTCTATTTTCCCATCAGGAAGAAGAATTAACCGCAGGCTCAGCCTGCCCACTGGAACCAGAAGAGGGCCTGAAGCAATCCTGCGCCTTTGCGGTCAGGTCCCAAAAAAGCGACTTGAAAAATGGAGCTCAGGGGCACTGCAATTCACAAACCTGCAGAGTTATAAATGATAACTCTCGTCCACAAATATATTGAGGGAAGACAAAGAAGAGGCTTTGAAACAGAGGCAGAATTCCAGGAAACAGATTTCAGGCGGTAGATTCGATTCGCCTTGAAAGCACATGAAAAGCGGCAAAACGTGGACAATGATGCCCTTGGCCAAAAAGGGCGTATGCGTTTTTTCCTGAATATATTCAGGAAAAAACGCATTCGCCCTTTTGGGCCAACCAAGCAACCTGGAAACGCAAGTCAGCGCTACAAAGAAGTCTCGCTTCCCAGCGGGCAAAAGGGCCATGCTGAAAAAAGTGTCTAAACCAGAAATGCAGGACCGGCCATGGAGAAATGGGAGCTTTGCGACGCTGATGGGCGGGATGTAAATTGCCAACAGCCACTCTGGAAAAGTGTATGGTGGGTCCTGAAACATCTAAAAAACACAGCTTAGAGAGCATAAGACACTTCCACTCATGGGCGTATAAATTGAGAAAACTAAAAATCAGCAAGACACAGGCACCCCAAAGTTTAGGGCTGCTCTGTTGACAAGAACCCCCACTTCATTACACCTTAAATATCCTAGGAAAGAGAAAAATGGATAAAGAAGTTGTGGTCCTCATGTACAATGGAATATCACTCAGCCATGAAATCCACGTCATAAGGCTAGTAGCAGCATGATGAGTGGATTTAGGTCCGATGATTCTAAGTGAAATAAGTCACACAGAAAAAGACACTTATCATAAGATATCACTTATAGAGGGAATGTAAAAACCGCTACACTGGAACTGAATTACAAAACAGAACAGAGTCACACGTTCAGAAAACACACTATGGCTGCTGAACGGGAAAGGTGAGGTGGGGTGATGCAAAAACAAAGGGTTTCAAATTAGCTCAGATACCGTTCCATAAACCCAATATGTAATAAACAAGACCTACTCCTTCCTCAGTGAACTGGACTCAACACCCCCTATTCACCGCACAAGAATATATCTGACTAGTAAGAATCTTCAAACCTATGTATTGATATCTCTCTGTAAGTGAGTCAAGGGGGTGTAAAGCGGCATAAACACAGCCGTGAAAAGCAGCTAAACCCCATTATAAAAATAAATTACTTTTCAAAACCCGTGAAACAAAGACAGTGAAAGAGAGAGAAATTCTTACAAAATTCGTTCAGGGGCTGTGATGCAACCTGGATTGACCATATCTAGACCCACAGCTGATTGAGACCTAAGGGTGGACACTCTTGGGGCTGAGAGGTTTGGTGAGTTTGGGTGAGCCAACGCAGACCCTTTAAAGTAATACTGCATGGTACCCATCCCACGGGTCCCAAATCTCCAGGTTCAAGGGCATCTTCCAACATCGAAAACATGCATGAGAAACCCAGAAGATGGGACATCGTGTGATCGGGAAAGGTTTCTAAAACGCACCTCATTTCTCATCTCCTTGTGCTCGGGTTCGCAATTCCAGCTGCTTTACTAGACATCTCCCTCCTTGGAGAATCAGCACCTTTAACCTCCTGTTCCGTACAGGTTGCAATTTGTTCTGAGGATGAACGGGAAGAGGGGGAACCAATGAGAGACTAGCTCTAGGGGTTGGGACAGGCACAGGTCACTCTATTTTCCCATCAGGAAGAAGAATTAACCGCAGGCTCAGCCTGCCCACTGGAACCAGAAGAGGGCCTGAAGCAATCCTGCGCCTTTGCGGTCAGGTCCCAAAAAAGCGACTTGAAAAATGGAGCTCAGGGGCACTGCAATTCACAAACCTGCAGAGTTATAAATGATAACTCTCGTCCACAAATATATTGAGGGAAGACAAAGAAGAGGCTTTGAAAGAGAGGCAGAATTCCAGGAAACAGATTTCAGGCGGTAGATTCGATTCGCCTTGAAAGCACATGAAAAGCGGCAAAACGTGGACAATGATGCCCTTGGCCAAAAAGGGCGTATGCGTTTTTTCCTGAATATATTCAGGAAAAAACGCATTCGCCCTTTTGGGCCAACCAAGCAACCTGGAAACGCAAGTCAGCGCTACAAAGAAGTCTCGCTTCCCAGCGGGCAAAAGGGCCATGCTGAAAAAAGTGTCTAAACCAGAAATGCAGGACCGGCCATGGAGAAATGGGAGCTTTGCTACGCTGATGGGCGGGATGTAAATTGCCAACAGCCACTCTGGAAAAGTGTATGGTGGGTCCTGAAACATCTAAAAAACACAGCTTAGAGAGCATAAGACACTTCCACTCATGGGCGTATAAATTGAGAAAACTAAAAATCAGCAAGACACAGGCACCCCAAAGTTTAGGGCTGCTCTGTTGACAAGAACCCCCACTTCATTACACCTTAAATATCCTAGGAAAGAGAAAAATGGATAAAGAAGTTGTGATCCTCATGTACAATGGAATATCACTCAGCCATGAAATCCACGTCATAAGGCTAGTAGCAGCACGATGAGTGGATTTAGGTCCGATGATTCTAAGTGAAATAAGTCACACAGAAAAAGACACTTATCATAAGATATCACTTATAGAGGGAATGTAAAAACCGCTACACTGGAACTGAATTACAAAACAGAACAGAGTCACACGTTTAGAAAACACACTATGGCTGCTGAACGGGAAAGGTGAGGTTGGGTGATGCATAAAGAAAGGGTTTCAAATTAGCTCAGATACCGTTCCATAAACCCAATATGTAATAGACAAGACCTACTCCTTCCTCAGTGAACTGGACTGAACACCCCCTATTCACCGCACAAGAATATATCTGACTAGTAAGAATCTTCAAACGTATGTACTGATATCTCTCTGTAAGTGAGTCAAGGGGGTGTAAAGCGGCATAAACACAGCCGTGAAAAGCAGCTAAACCCCATTATAAAAATAAATTACTTTTCAAAACCCGTGAAACAAAGACAGTGAAAGAGAGAGAAATTCTTACAAAATTCGTTCAGGGGCTGTGATGCAACCTGGATTGACCATATCTAGACCCACAGCTGATTGAGACATAAGGTTGGACACTCTTGGGGCTGAGAGGTTTGGTGAGGTTGGGTGAGCGAACGCAGACCCTTTAAAGTAATACTGCATGGTACCCATCCCACGGGTCCCAAGTCTCCAGGTTCAAGGGCATCTTCCAACATCGAAAACATGCATGAGAAACCCAGAAGATGGGACACCGTGTGATCGGGAAAGGTTTCTAAAACGCACCTCATTTCTCATCTCCTTGTGCTCGGGTTCGCCATTCCAGCCGCTTTATTAGCCATCTCCCTCCTTGGAGAATCAGCACCTTTAACCTCCTGTTCCGTACAGGTTGCAATTTGTTCTGAGGATGAACGGGAAGAGGGGGAACCAATGAGAGACTAGCTCTAGGGGTTGGGACAGGCACAGGTCACTCTATTTTCCCATCAGGAAGAAGAATTAACCGCAGGCTCAGCCTGCCCACCGGAACCAGAAGAGGGCCTGAAGCAATCCTGAGCCTTTGCGGTCAGGTCCCAAAAAAGCGACTTGAAAAATGGAGCTCAGGGGCACTGCAATTCACAAAACTGCAGAGTTATAAATGATAACTCTCGTCCACAAATATATTGAGGGAAGACAAAGAAGAGGCTTTGAAAGAGAGGCAGAATTCCAGGAAACAGATTTCAGGCGGTAGATTCGATTCGCCTTGAAAGCACATGAAAAGCGGCAAAACGTGGACAATGATGCCCTTGGCCAAAAAGGGCGTATGCGTTTTTTCCTGAATATATTCAGGAAAAAACGCATTCGCCCTTTTGGGCCAACCAAGCAACCTGGAAACGCAAGTCAGCGCTACAAAGAAGTCTCGCTTCCCAGCGGGCAAAAGGGCCATGCTGAAAAAAGTGTCTAAACCAGAAATGCAGGACCGGCCATGGAGAAATGGGAGCTTTGCTACGCTGACGGGCGGGATGTAAATTGCCAACAGCCACTCTGGAAAAGTGTATGGTGGGTCCTGAAACATCTAAAAAACACAGCTTAGAGAGCATAAGACACTTCCACTCATGGGCGTATAAATTGAGAAAACTAAAAATCAGCAAGACACAGGCACCCCAAAGTTTAGGGCTGCTCTGTTGACAAGAACCCCCACTTCATTACACCTTAAATATCCTGGGAAAGAGAAAAATGGATAAAGAAGTTGTGGTCCTCATGTACAATGGAATATCACTCAGCCATGAAATCCACGTCATAAGGCTAGTAGCAGCACGATGAGTGGATTTAGGTCCGATGATTCTAAGTGAAATAAGTCACACAGAAAAAGACACTTATCATAAGATATCACTTATAGAGGGAATGTAAAAACCGCTACACTGGAACTGAATTACAAAACAGAACAGAGTCACACGTTTAGAAAACACACTATGGCTGCTGAACGGGAAAGGTGAGGTTGGGTGATGCATAAAGAAAGGGTTTCAAATTAGCTCAGATACCGTTCCATAAACCCAATATGTAATAGACAAGACCTACTCCTTCCTCAGTGAACTGGACTGAACACCCCCTATTCACCGCACAAGAATATATCTGACTAGTAAGAATCTTCAAACGTATGTACTGATATCTCTCTGTAAGTGAGTCAAGGGGGTGTAAAGCGGCATAAACACAGCCGTGAAAAGCAGCTAAACCCCATTATAAAAATAAATTACTTTTCAAAACCCGTGAAACAAAGACAGTGAAAGAGAGAGAAATTCTTACAAAATTCGTTCAGGGGCTGTGATGCAACCTGGATTGACCATATCTAGACCCACAGCTGATTGAGACCTAAGGTTGGACACTCTTGGGGCTGAGAGGTTTGGTGAGGTTGGGTGAGCCAACGCAGACCCTTTAAAGTAATACTGCATGGTACCCATCCCACGGGTCCCAAATCTCCAGGTTCAAGGGCATCTTCCAACATCGAAAACATGCATGAGAAACCCAGAAGATGGGACACCGTGTGATCGGGAAAGGTTTCTAAAACGCACCTCATTTCTCATCTCCTTGTGCTCGGGTTCGCCATTCCAGCCGCTTTATTAGCCATCTCCCTCCTTGGAGAATCAGCATCTTTAACCTCCTGTTCCGTACAGGTTGCAATTTGTTCTGAGGATGAACGGGAAGAGGGGGAACCAATGAGAGACTAGCTCTAGGGGTTGGGACAGGCACAGGTCACTCTATTTTCCCATCAGGAAGAAGAATTAACCACAAGCTCAGCCTGCCCCCCAGAACCAAAAGAGGGCCTGAAGCAATCCTGCACTTTTGCGGCCAGCTCCGAAACAAGCGAGTTGAAAAATGTAGGTCAGGGGCACTGTAATTCAGAAAACTTCAGAGTTATAAATGATAACTCTCGTCCACAAATATATTGAGGGAAGGCAACGAAGAGGATTTGAAAGCAAGGCAGAATTGCAGGAAACAGATTTCAGGAGGTAGATTCGATTCACCTTGAAAGCACATGAAAAGCGGCAAAACGTGGACAATGATGCCCTTGGCCAAAAAGGGAGTATGCGTTTTTTCCTGAATATATTCAGGAAAAAACGCATTCGCCCTTTTGGGCCAACCAAGCAACCTGGAAAGGCAAATCAGCGCTCCAAAGAAGTCTCGATTCCCAGCGGGCAAAAGGGCCATGCGGAAAAAAGTGTCCAAACCAGAAATGCAGGACCGGCCAAGGAGAAATGGGAGCCTTGCTACGCTGATGGTCGGGATGTAAATTGCCAACAGCCACTCTGGAGAAGTGTACGGTGTGTTCTGAAACATCTAAAAAACAAAGCTTGGAGAGCATAGGGCACTTCCACGCATGGGCGTATAAATTGAGAAAACTAAAAATCAGCAAGACACAGGCACCCCAAAGTTTAGGGCTGCTCTGTTGACAAGAACCCCCACTTCATTACACCTTAAATATCCTGGGAAAGAGAAAAATGGATAAAGAAGTTGTGGTCCTCATGTACAATGGAATATCACTCAGCCATGAAATCAACGTCATAAGGCTAGTAGCAGCACGATGAGTGGATTTAGGTCCGACGATTCTAAGTGAAATAAGCCACACAGAAAAAGACACTTATCATAAGATATCACTTCTAGAGGGAATGTAAAAACCGCTACACTTGAACTGAATTACAAAACAGAACAGAGTCACACGTTCAGAAAACACACTATGGCTGCTGAACGGGAAAGGTGAGGTGGGGTGATGCAAAAACAAAGGGTTTCAAATTAGCTCAGATACCGTTCCATAAACCCAATATGAAATAAACAAGACCTACTCCTTCCTCAGTGAACTGGACTCAACACCCCCTATTCACCGCACAAGAATATATCTGACTAGTAAGAATCTTCAAACCTATGTATTGATATCTCTCTGTAAGTGAGTCAAGGGGGTGTAAAGCGGCATAAACACAGCCGTGAAAAGCAGCTAAACCCCATTATAAAAATAAATTACTTTTCAAAACCCGTGAAACAAGACAGTGAAAGAGAGAGAAATTCTTACAAAATTCGTTCAGGGGCTGTGATGCAACCTGGATTGACCATATCTAGACCCACAGCTGATTGAGACCTAAGGGTGGACACTCTTGGGGCTGAGAGGTTTGGTGAGGTTGGGTGAGCCAACGCAGACCCTTTAAAGTAATACTGCATGGTACCCATCCCACGGGTCCCAAATCTCCAGGTTCAAGGGCATCTTCCAACATCGAAAACATGCATGAGAAACCCAGAAGATGGGACATCGTGTGATCGGGAAAGGTTTCTAAAACGCACCTCATTTCTCATCTCCTTGTGCTCGGGTTCGCCATTCCAGCCGCTTTATTAGCCATCTCCCTCCTTGGAGAATCAGCACCTTTAACCTCCTGTTCCGTACAGGTTGCAATTTGTTCTGAGGATGAACGGGAAGAGGGGGAACCAATGAGAGACTAGCTCTAGGGGTTGGGACAGGCACAGGTCACTCTATTTTCCCATCAGGAAGAAGAATTAACCACAAGCTCAGCCTGCCCCCCAGAACCAGAAGAGGGCCTGAAGCAATCCTGCACTTTTGCGGCCAGCTCCGAAACAAGCGAGTTGAAAAATGTAGGTCAGGGGCACTGTAATTCAGAAAACTTCAGAGTTATAAATGATAACTCTCGTCCACAAATATATTGAGGGAAGGAAACGAAGAGGATTTGAAAGCAAGGCAGAATTGCAGGAAACAGATTTCAGGAGGTAGATTCGATTCACCTTGAAAGCACATGAAAAGCGGCAAAACGTGGACAATGATGCCCTTGGCCAAAAAGGGAGTATGCGTTTTTTCCTGAATATATTCAGGAAAAAACGCATTCGCCCTTTTTGGCCAACCAAGCAACCTGGAAAGGCAAATCAGCGCTCCAAAGAAGTCTCGCTTGCCAGCGGGCAAAAGGGCCATGCGGAAAAAAGTGTCCAAACCAGAAATGCAGGACCGGCCAAGGAGAAATGGGAGCCTTGCTACGCTGATGGTCGGGATGTAAATTGCCAACAGCCACTCTGGAGAAGTGTATGGTGGCTCCTGAAACATCTAAAAAACACAGCTTAGAGAGCATAGGACACTTCCACTCATGGGTGTATAAATTGAGAAAACTAAAAATCAGCAAGACACAGGCACCCCAAAGTTTAGGGCTGCTCTGTTGACAAGAACCCCCACTTCATTACACCTTAAATATCCTGGGAAAGAGAAAACTGGATAAGAAGTTGTGGTCCTCATGTACAATGGAATATCACTCAGCCATGAAATCAACGTCAAAAGGCTAGTAGCAGCACGATGAGTGGATTTAGGTCCGACGATCCTAAGTGAAATAAGTCACACAGAAAAAGACACTTATCATAAGATATCACTTATAGAGGGAATGTAAAAACCGCTACACTGGAACTGAATTACAAAACAGAACAGAGTCACACGTTTAGAAAACACACTATGGCTGCTGAACGGGAAAGGTGAGGTTGGGTGATGCATAAAGAAAGGGTTTCAAATTAGCTCAGATACCGTTCCATAAACCCAATATGTAATAGACAAGACCTACTCCTTCCTCAGTGAACTGGACTGAACACCCCCTATTCACCGCACAAGAATATATCTGACTAGTAAGAATCTTCAAACGTATGTACTGATATCTCTCTGTAAGTGAGTCAAGGGGGTGTAAAGCGGCATAAACACAGCCGTGAAAAGCAGCTAAACCCCATTATAAAAATAAATTACTTTTCAAAACCCGTGAAACAAGACAGTGAAAGAGAGAGAAATTCTTACAAAATTCGTTCAGGGGCTGTGATGCAACCTGGATTGACCATATCTAGACCCACAGCTGATTGAGACCTAAGGGTGGACACTCTTGGGGCTGAGAGGTTTGGTGAGGTTGGGTGAGCCAACGCAGACCCTTTAAAGTAATACTGCATGGTACCCATCCCACGGGTCCCAAATCTCCAGGTTCAAGGGCATCTTCCAACATCGAAAACATGCATGAGAAACCCAGAAGATGGGACATCGTGTGATCGGGAAAGGTTTCTAAAACGCACCTCATTTCTCATCTCCTTGTGCTCGGGTTCGCCATTCCAGCCGCTTTATTAGCCATCTCCCTCCTTGGAGAATCAGCACCTTTAACCTCCTGTTCCGTACAGGTTGCAATTTGTTCTGAGGATGAACGGGAAGAGGGGGAACCAATGAGAGACTAGCTCTAGGGGTTGGGACAGGCACAGGTCACTCTATTTTCCCATCAGGAAGAAGAATTAACCACAAGCTCAGCCTGCCCCCCAGAACCAGAAGAGGGCCTGAAGCAATCCTGCACTTTTGCGGCCAGCTCCGAAACAAGCGAGTTGAAAAATGTAGGTCAGGGGCACTGTAATTCAGAAAACTTCAGAGTTATAAATGATAACTCTCGTCCACAAATATATTGAGGGAAGGAAACGAAGAGGATTTGAAAGCAAGGCAGAATTGCAGGAAACAGATTTCAGGAGGTAGATTCGATTCACCTTGAAAGCACATGAAAAGCGGCAAAACGTGGACAATGATGCCCTTGGCCAAAAAGGGAGTATGCGTTTTTTCCTGAATATATTCAGGAAAAAACGCATTCGCCCTTTTTGGCCAACCAAGCAACCTGGAAAGGCAAATCAGCGCTCCAAAGAAGTCTCGCTTGCCAGCGGGCAAAAGGGCCATGCGGAAAAAAGTGTCCAAACCAGAAATGCAGGACCGGCCAAGGAGAAATGGGAGCCTTGCTACGCTGATGGTCGGGATGTAAATTGCCAACAGCCACTCTGGAGAAGTGTACGGTGTGTTCTGAAACATCTAAAAAACAAAGCTTGGAGAGCATAGGGCACTTCCACGCATGGGCGTATAAATTGAGAAAACTAAAAATCAGCAAGACACAGGCACCCCAAAGTTTAGGGCTGCTCTGTTGACAAGAACCCCCACTTCATTACACCTTAAATATCCTGGGAAAGAGAAAAATGGATAAAGAAGTTGTGGTCCTCATGTACAATGGAATATCACTCAGCCATGAAATCAACGTCATAAGGCTAGTAGCAGCACGATGAGTGGATTTAGGTCCGACGATTCTAAGTGAAATAAGCCACACAGAAAAAGACACTTATCATAAGATATCACTTATAGAGGGAATGTAAAAACCGCTACACTTGAACTGAATTACAAAACAGAACAGAGTCACACGTTCAGAAAACACACTATGGCTGCTGAACGGGAAAGGTGAGGTGGGGTGATGCAAAAACAAAGGGTTTCAAATTAGCTCAGATACCGTTCCATAAACCCAATATGTAATAAACAAGACCTACTCCTTCCTCAGTGAACTGGACTCAACACCCCCTATTCACCGCACAAGAATATATCTGACTAGTAAGAATCTTCAAACCTATGTATTGATATCTCTCTGTAAGTGAGTCAAGGGGGTGTAAAGCGGCATAAACACAGCCGTGAAAAGCAGCTAAACCCCATTATAAAAATAAATTACTTTTCAAAACCCGTGAAACAAGACAGTGAAAGAGAGAGAAATTCTTACAAAATTCGTTCAGGGGCTGTGATGCAACCTGGATTGACCATATCTAGACCCACAGCTGATTGAGACCTAAGGGTGGACACTCTTGGGGCTGAGAGGTTTGGTGAGGTTGGGTGAGCCAACGCAGACCCTTTAAAGTAATACTGCATGGTACCCATCCCACGGGTCCCAAATCTCCAGGTTCAAGGGCATCTTCCAACATCGAAAACATGCATGAGAAACCCAGAAGATGGGACATCGTGTGATCGGGAAAGGTTTCTAAAACGCACCTCATTTCTCATCTCCTTGTGCTCGGGTTCGCCATTCCAGCCGCTTTATTAGCCATCTCCCTCCTTGGAGAATCAGCACCTTTAACCTCCTGTTCCGTACAGGTTGCAATTTGTTCTGAGGATGAACGGGAAGAGGGGGAACCAATGAGAGACTAGCTCTAGGGGTTGGGACAGGCACAGGTCACTCTATTTTCCCATCAGGAAGAAGAATTAACCACAAGCTCAGCCTGCCCCCCAGAACCAGAAGAGGGCCTGAAGCAATCCTGCACTTTTGCGGCCAGCTCCGAAACAAGCGAGTTGAAAAATGTAGGTCAGGGGCACTGTAATTCAGAAAACTTCAGAGTTATAAATGATAACTCTCGTCCACAAATATATTGAGGGAAGGCAACGAAGAGGATTTGAAAGCAAGGCAGAATTGCAGGAAACAGATTTCAGGAGGTAGATTCGATTCACCTTGAAAGCACATGAAAAGCGGCAAAACGTGGACAATGATGCCCTTGGCCAAAAAGGGAGTATGCGTTTTTTCCTGAATATATTCAGGAAAAAACGCATTCGCCCTTTTGGGCCAACCAAGCAACCTGGAAAGGCAAATCAGCGCTCCAAAGAAGTCTCGCTTGCCAGCGGGCAAAAGGGCCATGCGGAAAAAAGTGTCCAAACCAGAAATGCAGGACCGGCCAAGGAGAAATGGGAGCCTTGCTACGCTGATGGTCGGGATGTAAATTGCCAACAGCCACTCTGGAGAAGTGTATGGTGGCTCCTGAAACATCTAAAAAACACAGCTTAGAGAGCATAGGACACTTCCACTCATGGGTGTATAAATTGAGAAAACTAAAAATCAGCAAGACACAGGCACCCCAAAGTTTAGGGCTGCTCTGTTGACAAGAACCCCCACTTCATTACACCTTAAATATCCTGGGAAAGAGAAAAATGGATAAAGAAGTTGTGGTCCTCATGTACAATGGAATATCACTCAGCCATGAAATCAACGTCAAAAGGCTAGTAGCAGCACGATGAGTGGATTTAGGTCCGACGATCCTAAGTGAAATAAGTCACACAGAAAAAGACACTTATCATAAGATATCACTTATAGAGGGAATGTAAAAACCGCTACACTGGAACTGAATTACAAAACAGAACAGAGTCACACGTTTAGAAAACACACTATGGCTGCTGAACGGGAAAGGTGAGGTTGGGTGATGCATAAAGAAAGGGTTTCAAATTAGCTCAGATACCGTTCTATAAACCCAATATGTAATAGACAAGACCTACTCCTTCCTCAGTGAACTGGACTGAACACCCCCTATTCACCGCACAAGAATATATCTGACTAGTAAGAATCTTCAAACGTATGTACTGATATCTCTCTGTAAGTGAGTCAAGGGGGTGTAAAGCGGCATAAACACAGCCGTGAAAAGCAGCTAAACCCCATTATAAAAATAAATTACTTTTCAAAACCCGTGAAACAAAGACAGTGAAAGAGAGAGAAATTCTTACAAAATTCGTTCAGGGGCTGTGATGCAACCTGGATTGACCATATCTAGACCCACAGCTGATTGAGACATAAGGTTGGACACTCTTGGGGCTGAGAGGTTTGGTGAGGTTGGGTGAGCCAACGCAGACCCTTTCAAGTAATACTGCATGGTACCCATCCCACGGGTCCCAAATCTCCAGGTTCAAGGGCATCTTCCAACATCGAAAACATGCATGAGAAACCCAGAAGATGGGACACCGTGTGATCGGGAAAGGTTTCTAAAACGCACCTCATTTCTCATCTCCTTGTGCTCGGGTTCGCCATTCCAGCCGCTTTATTAGCCATCTCCCTCCTTGGAGAATCAGCACCTTTAACCTCCTGTTCCGTACAGGTTGCAATTTGTTCTGAGGATGAACGGGAAGAGGGGGAACCAATGAGAGACTAGCTCTACGGGTTGGGACAGGCACAGGTCACTCTATTTTCCCATCAGGAAGAAGAATTAACCACAAGCTCAGCCTGCCCCCCAGAACCAGAAGAGGGCCTGAAGCAATCCTGCACTTTTGCAGCCAGCTCCGAAACAAGCGAGTTGAAAAATGTAGGTCAGGGTCACTGTAATTCAGAAAACTTCAGAGTTATAAATGATAACTCTCGTCCACAAATATATTGAGGGAAGGCAACGAAGAGGATTTGAAAACAAGGCAGAATTGCAGGAAACAGATTTCAGGAGGTAGATTCGATTCACCTTGAAAGCACATGAAAAGCGGCAAAACGTGGACAATGATGCCCTTGGCCAAAAAGGGAGTATGCGTTTTTTCCTGAATATATTCAGGAAAAAACGCATTCGCCCTTTTGGGCCAACCAAGCAACCTGGAAAGGCAAATCAGCGCTCCAAAGAAGTCTCGCTTCCCAGCGGGCAAAAGGGCCATGCGGAAAAAAGTGTCCAAACCAGAAATGCAGGACCGGCCAAGGAGAAATGGGAGCCTTGCTACGCTGATGGTCGGGATGTAAATTGCCAACAGCCACTCTGGAGAAGTGTACGGTGTGTTCTGAAACATCTAAAAAACAAAGCTTGGAGAGCATAGGGCACTTCCACGCATGGGCGTATAAATTGAGAAAACTAAAAATCAGCAAGACACAGGCACCCCAAAGTTTAGGGCTGCTCTGTTGACAAGAACCCCCACTTCATTACACCTTAAATATCCTGGGAAAGAGAAAAATGGATAAAGAAGTTGTGGTCCTCATGTACAATGGAATATCACTCAGCCATGAAATCAACGTCATAAGGCTAGTAGCAGCACGATGAGTGGATTTAGGTCCGACGATTCTAAGTGAAATAAGCCACACAGAAAAAGACACTTATCATAAGATATCACTTATAGAGGGAATGTAAAAACCGCTACACTTGAACTGAATTACAAAACAGAACAGAGTCACACGTTCAGAAAACACACTATGGCTGCTGAACGGGAAAGGTGAGGTGGGGTGATGCAAAAACAAAGGGTTTCAAATTAGCTCAGATACCGTTCCATAAACCCAATATGTAATAAACAAGACCTACTCCTTCCTCAGTGAACTGGACTCAACACCCCCTATTCACCGCACAAGAATATATCTGACTAGTAAGAATCTTCAAACCTATGTATTGATATCTCTCTGTAAGTGAGTCAAGGGGGTGTAAAGCGGCATAAACACAGCCGTGAAAAGCAGCTAAACCCCATTATAAAAATAAATTACTTTTCAAAACCCGTGAAACAAGACAGTGAAAGAGAGAGAAATTCTTACAAAATTCGTTCAGGGGCTGTGATGCAACCTGGATTGACCATATCTAGACCCACAGCTGATTGAGACCTAAGGGTGGACACTCTTGGGGCTGAGAGGTTTGGTGAGGTTGGGTGAGCCAACGCAGACCCTTTAAAGTAATACTGCATGGTACCCATCCCACGGGTCCCAAATCTCCAGGTTCAAGGGCATCTTCCAACATCGAAAACATGCATGAGAAACCCAGAAGATGGGACATCGTGTGATCGGGAAAGGTTTCTAAAACGCACCTCATTTCTCATCTCCTTGTGCTCGGGTTCGCCATTCCAGCCGCTTTATTAGCCATCTCCCTCCTTGGAGAATCAGCACCTTTAACCTCCTGTTCCGTACAGGTTGCAATTTGTTCTGAGGATGAACGGGAAGAGGGGGAACCAATGAGAGACTAGCTCTAGGGGTTGGGACAGGCACAGGTCACTCTATTTTCCCATCAGGAAGAAGAATTAACCACAAGCTCAGCCTGCCCCCCAGAACCAGAAGAGGGCCTGAAGCAATCCTGCACTTTTGCGGCCAGCTCCGAAACAAGCGAGTTGAAAAATGTAGGTCAGGGGCACTGTAATTCAGAAAACTTCAGAGTTATAAATGATAACTCTCGTCCACAAATATATTGAGGGAAGGCAACGAAGAGGATTTGAAAGCAAGGCAGAATTGCAGGAAACAGATTTCAGGAGGTAGATTCGATTCACCTTGAAAGCACATGAAAAGCGGCAAAACGTGGACAATGATGCCCTTGGCCAAAAAGGGAGTATGCGTTTTTTCCTGAATATATTCAGGAAAAAACGCATTCGCCCTTTTGGGCCAACCAAGCAACCTGGAAAGGCAAATCAGCGCTCCAAAGAAGTCTCGCTTGCCAGCGGGCAAAAGGGCCATGCGGAAAAAAGTGTCCAAACCAGAAATGCAGGACCGGCCAAGGAGAAATGGGAGCCTTGCTACGCTGATGGTCGGGATGTAAATTGCCAACAGCCACTCTGGAGAAGTGTATGGTGGCTCCTGAAACATCTAAAAAACACAGCTTAGAGAGCATAGGACACTTCCACTCATGGGCGTATAAATTGAGAAAACTAAAAATCAGCAAGACACAGGCACCCCAAAGTTTAGGGCTGCTCTGTTGACAAGAACCCCCACTTCATTACACCTTAAATATCCTGGGAAAGAGAAAAATGGATAAAGAAGTTGTGGTCCTCATGTACAATGGAATATCACTCAGCCATGAAATCAACGTCAAAAGGCTAGTAGCAGCACGATGAGTGGATTTAGGTCCGACGATTCTAAGTGAAATAAGTCACACAGAAAAAGACACTTAGCATAAGATATCACTTATAGAGGGAATGTAAAAACCGCTACACTGGAACTGAATTACAAAACAGAACAGAGTCACACGTTTAGAAAACACACTATGGCTGCTGAACGGGAAAGGTGACGTTGGGTGATGCATAAAGAAAGGGTTTCAAATTAGCTCAGATACCGTTCCATAAACCCAATATGTAATAGACAAGACCTACTCCTTCCTCAGTGAACTGGACTGAACACCCCCTATTCACCGCACAAGAATATATCTGACTAGTAAGAATCTTCAAACGTATGTACTGATATCTCTCTGTAAGTGAGTCAAGGAGGTGTAAAGCGGCATAAACACAGCCGTGAAAAGCAGCTAAACCCCATTATAAAAATAAATTACTTTTCAAAACCCGTGAAACAAAGACAGTGAAAGAGAGAGAAATTCTTACAAAATTCGTTCAGGGGCTGTGATGCAACCTGGATTGACCATATCTAGACCCACAGCTGATTGAGACCTAAGGTTGGACACTCTTGGGGCTGAGAGGTTTGGTGAGGTTGGGTGAGCCAACGCAGACCCTTTCAAGTAATACTGCATGGTACCCATCCCACGGGTCCCAAATCTCCAGGTTCAAGGGCATCTTCCAACATCGAAAACATGCATGAGAAACCCAGAAGATGGGACACCGTGTGATCGGGAAAGGTTTCTAAAACGCACCTCATTTCTCATCTCCTTGTGCTCGGGTTCGCCATTCCAGCCGCTTTATTAGCCATCTCCCTCCTTGGAGAATCAGCACCTTTAACCTCCTGTTCCGTACAGGTTGCAATTTGTTCTGAGGATGAACGGGAAGAGGGGGAACCAATGAGAGACTAGCTCTACGGGTTGGGACAGGCACAGGTCACTCTATTTTCCCATCAGGAAGAAGAATTAACCACAAGCTCAGCCTGCCCCCCAGAACCAGAAGAGGGCCTGAAGCAATCCTGCACTTTTGCGGCCAGCTCCGAAACAAGCGAGTTGAAAAATGTAGGTCAGGGGCACTGTAATTCAGAAAACTTCAGAGTTATAAATGATAACTCTCGTCCACAAATATATTGAGGGAAGGCAACGAAGAGGATTTGAAAGCAAGGCAGAATTACAGGAAACAGATTTCAGGAGGTAGATTCGATTCACCTTGAAAGCACATGAAAAGCGGCAAAACGTGGACAATGATGCCCTTGGCCAAAAAGGGAGTATGCGTTTTTTCCTGAATATATTCAGGAAAAAACGCATTCGCCCTTTTGGGCCAACCAAGCAACCTGGAAAGGCAAATCAGCGCTCCAAAGAAGTCTCGCTTCCCAGCGGGCAAAAGGGCCATGCGGAAAAAAGTGTCCAAACCAGAAATGCAGGACCGGCCAAGGAGAAATGGGAGCCTTGCTACGCTGATGGTCGGGATGTAAATTGCCAACAGCCACTCTGGAGAAGTGTATGGTGGCTCCTGAAACATCTAAAAAACACAGCTTAGAGAGCATAGGACACTTCCACTCATGGGTGTATAAATTGAGAAAACTAAAAATCAGCAAGACACAGGCACCCCAAAGTTTAGGGCTGCTCTGTTGACAAGAACCCCCACTTCATTACACCTTAAATATCCTGGGAAAGAGAAAAATGGATAAAGAGGTTGTGGTCCTCATGTACAATGGAATATCACTCAGCCATGAAATCAACGTCATAAGGCTAGTAGCAGCACGATGAGTGGATTTAGGTCCGACGATTCTAAGTGAAATAAGTCACACAGAAAAAGACACTTATCATAAGATATCACTTATAGAGGGAATGTAAAAACCGCTACACTTGAACTGAATTACAAAACAGAACAGAGTCACACGTTCAGAAAACACACTATGGCTGCTGAACGGGAAAGGTGAGGTGGGGTGATGCAAAAACAAAGGGTTTCAAATTAGCTCAGATACCGTTCCATAAACCCAATATGTAATAAACAAGACCTACTCCTTCCTCAGTGAACTGGACTCAACACCCCCTATTCACCGCACAAGAATATATCTGACTAGTAAGAATCTTCAAACCTATGTATTGATATCTCTCTGTAAGTGAGTCAAGGGGGTGTAAAGCGGCATAAACACAGCCGTGAAAAGCAGCTAAACCCCATTATAAAAATAAATTACTTTTCAAAACCCGTGAAACAAGACAGTGAAAGAGAGAGAAATTCTTACAAAATTCGTTCAGGGGCTGTGATGCAACCTGGATTGACCATATCTAGACCCACAGCTGATTGAGACCTAAGGGTGGACACTCTTGGGGCTGAGAGGTTTGGTGAGTTTGGGTGAGCCAACGAAGACCCTTCCAAGTAATACTGCATGGTACCCATCCCACGGGTCCCAAATCTCCAGGTTCAAGGGCATCTTCCAACATCGAAAACATGCATGAGAAACCCAGAAGATGGGACATCGTGTGATCGGGAAAGGTTTCTAAAACGCACCTCATTTCTCATCTCCTTGTGCTCGGGTTCGCAATTCCAGCCGCTTTACTAGCCATCTCCCTCCTTGGAGAATCAGCACCTTTAACCTCCTGTTCCGTACAGGTTGCAATTTGTTCGGAGGATGAACGGGAAGAGGGGGAACCAATGAGAGACTAGCTCTAGGGGTTGGGACAGGCACAGGTCACTCTATTTTCCCATCAGGAAGAAGAATTAACCGCAGGCTCAGCCTGCCCACCGGAACCAGAAGAGGGCCTGAAGCAATCCTGCGCCTTTGCGGTCAGGTCCCAAAAAAGCGACTTGAAAAATGGAGCTCAGGGGCACTGCAATTCACAAACCTGCAGAGTTATAAATGATAACTCTCGTCCACAAATATATTGAGGGAAGACAAAGAAGAGGCTTTGAAAGAGAGGCAGAATTCCAGGAAACAGATTTCAGGCGGTAGATTCGATTCGCCTTGAAAGCACATGAAAAGCGGCAAAACGTGGACAATGATGCCCTTGGCCAAAAAGGGCGTATGCGTTTTTTCCTGAATATATTCAGGAAAAAACGCATTCGCCCTTTTGGGCCAACCAAGCAACCTGGAAACGCAAGTCAGCGCTACAAAGAAGTCTCGCTTCCCAGCGGGCAAAAGGGCCATGCTGAAAAAAGTGTCTAAACCAGAAATGCAGGACCGGCCATGGAGAAATGGGAGCTTTGCTACGCTGATGGGCGGGATGTAAATTGCCAACAGCCACTCTGGAAAAGTGTATGGTGGGTCCTGAAACATCTAAAAAACACAGCTTAGAGAGCATAAGACACTTCCACTCATGGGCGTATAAATTGAGAAAACTAAAAATCAGCAAGACACAGGCACCCCAAAGTTTAGGGCTGCTCTGTTGACAAGAACCCCCACTTCATTACACCTTAAATATCCTAGGAAAGAGAAAAATGGATAAAGAAGTTGTGGTCCTCATGTACAATGGAATATCACTCAGCCATGAAATCCACGTCATAAGGCTAGTAGCAGCACGATGAGTGGATTTAGGTCCGATGATTCTAAGTGAAATAAGTCACACAGAAAAAGACACTTATCATAAGATATCACTTATAGAGGGAATGTAAAAACCGCTACACTGGAACTGAATTACAAAACAGAACAGAGTCACACGTTTAGAAAACACACTATGGCTGCTGAACGGGAAAGGTGAGGTTGGGTGATGCATAAAGAAAGGGTTTCAAATTAGCTCAGATACCGTTCCATAAACCCAATATGTAATAGACAAGACCTACTCCTTCCTCAGTGAACTGGACTGAACACCCCCTATTCACCGCACAAGAATATATCTGACTAGTAAGAATCTTCAAACGTATGTACTGATATCTCTCTGTAAGTGAGTCAAGGGGGTGTAAAGCGGCATAAACACAGCCGTGAAAAGCAGCTAAACCCCATTATAAAAATAAATTACTTTTCAAAACCCGTGAAACAAAGACAGTGAAAGAGAGAGAAATTCTTACAAAATTCGTTCAGGGGCTGTGATGCAACCTGGATTGACCATATCTAGACCCACAGCTGATTGAGACATAAGGTTGGACACTCTTGGGGCTGAGAGGTTTGGTGAGGTTGGGTGAGCCAACGCAGACCCTTTAAAGTAATACTGCATGGTACCCATCCCACGGGTCCCAAATCTCCAGGTTCAAGGGCATCTTCCAACATCGAAAACATGCATGAGAAACCCAGAAGATGGGACACCGTGTGATCGGGAAAGGTTTCTAAAACGCACCTCATTTCTCATCTCCTTGTGCTCGGGTTCGCCATTCCAGCCGCTTTATTAGCCATCTCCCTCCTTGGAGAATCAGCACCTTTAACCTCCTGTTCCGTACAGGTTGCAATTTGTTCTGAGGATGAACGGGAAGAGGGGGAACCAATGAGAGACTAGCTCTAGGGGTTGGGACAGGCACAGGTCACTCTATTTTCCCATCAGGAAGAAGAATTAACCACAAGCTCAGCCTGCCCCCCAGAACCAGAAGAGGGCCTGAAGCAATCCTGCACTTTTGCGGCCAGCTTCGAAACAAGCGAGTTGAAAAATGTAGGTCAGGGGCACTGTAATTCAGAAAACTTCAGAGTTATAAATGATAACTCTCGTCCACAAATATATTGAGGGAAGGCAACGAAGAGGATTTGAAAGCAAGGCAGAATTGCAAGAAACAGATTTCAGGAGGTAGATTCGATTCACCTTGAAAACACATGAAAAGCGGCAAAACGTGGACAATGATGCCCTTGGCCAAAAAGGGAGTATGCGTTTTTTCCTGAATATATTCAGGAAAAAACGCATTCGCCCTTTTGGGCCAACCAAGCAACCTGGAAAGGCAAATCAGCGCTCCAAAGAAGTCTCGCTTCCCAGCGGGCAAAAGGGCCATGCGGAAAAAAGTGTCCAAACCAGAAATACAGGACCGGCCAAGGAGAAATGGGAGCCTTGCTACGCTGATGGTCGGGATGTAAATTGCCAACAGCCACTCTGGAGAAGTGTATGGTGCCTCCTGAAACATCTAAAAAACACAGCTTAGAGAGCATAGGACACTTCCACTCATGGGTGTATAAATTGAGAAAACTAAAAATCAGTAAGACACAAGCACCCCAAAGTTTAGGGCTCCTCTGTTGACAAGAACCCCCACTTCATTACACCTTAAATATCCTGGGAAAGAGAAAAATGGATAAAGAAGTTGTGGTCCTCATGTACAATGGAATATCACTCAGCCATGAAATCAACGTCATAAGGCTAGTAGCAGCACGATGAGTGGATTTAGGTCCGACGATTCTAAGTGAAATAAGTCACACAGAAAAAGACACTTATCATAAGATATCACTTATAGAGGGAATGTAAAAACCGCTACACTTGAACTGAATTACAAAACAGAACAGAGTCACACGTTCAGAAAACACACTATGGCTGCTGAACGGGAAAGGTGAGGTGGGGTGATGCAAAAACAAAGGGTTTCAAATTAGCTCAGATACCGTTCCATAAACCCAATATGTAATAAACAAGACCTACTACTTCCTCAGTGAACTGGACTCAACACCCCCTATTCACCGCACAAGAATATATCTGACTAGTAAGAATCTTCAAACCTATGTATTGATATCTCTCTGTAAGTGAGTCAAGGGGGTGTAAAGCGGCATAAACACAGCCGTGAAAAGCAGCTAAACCCCATTATAAAAATAAATTACTTTTCAAAACCCGTGAAACAAGACAGTGAAAGAGAGAGAAATTCTTACAAAATTCGTTCAGGGGCTGTGATGCAACCTGGATTGACCATATCTAGACCCACAGCTGATTGAGACCTAAGGGTGGACACTCTTGGGACTGAGAGGTTTGGTGAGTTTGGGTGAGCCAACGCAGACCCTTTCAAGTAATACTGCATGGTACCCATCCCACGGGTCCCAAATCTCCAGGTTCAAGGGCATCTTCCAACATCGAAAACATGCATGAGAAACCCAGAAGATGGGACATCGTGTGATCGGGAAAGGTTTCTAAAACGCACCTCATTTCTCATCTCCTTGTGCTCGGGTTCGCAATTCCAGCCGCTTTACTAGCCATCTCCCTCCTTGGAGAATCAGCACCTTTAACCTCCTGTTCCGTACAGGTTGCAATTTGTTCTGAGGATGAACGGGAAGAGGGGGAACCAATGAGAGACTAGCTCTAGGGGTTGGGACAGGCACAGGTCACTCTATTTTCCCATCAGGAAGAAGAATTAACCGCAGGCTCAGCCTGCCCACCGGAACCAGAAGAGGGCCTGAAGCAATCCTGCGCCTTTGCGGTCAGGTCCCAAAAAAGCGACTTGAAAAATGGAGCTCAGGGGCACTGCAATTCACAAACCTGCAGAGTTATAAATGATAACTCTCGTCCACAAATATATTGAGGGAAGACAAAGAAGAGGCTTTGAAAGAGAGGCAGAATTCCAGGAAACAGATTTCAGGCGGTAGATTCGATTCGCCTTGAAAGCACATGAAAAGCGGCAAAACGTGGACAATGATGCCCTTGGCCAAAAAGGGCGTATGCGTTTTTTCCTGAATATATTCAGGAAAAAACGCATTCGCCCTTTTGGGCCAACCAAGCAACCTGGAAACGCAAGTCAGCGCTACAAAGAAGTCTCGCTTCCCAGCGGGCAAAAGGGCCATGCTGAAAAAAGTGTCTAAACCAGAAATGCAGGACCGGCCATGGAGAAATGGGAGCTTTGCTACGCTGATGGGCGGGATGTAAATTGCCAACAGCCACTCTGGAAAAGTGTATGGTGGGTCCTGAAACATCTAAAAAACACAGCTTAGAGAGCATAAGACACTTCCACTCATGGGCGTATAAATTGAGAAAACTAAAGATCAGCAAGACACAGGCACCCCAAAGTTTAGGGCTGCTCTGTTGACAAGAACCCCCACTTCATTACACCTTAAATATCCTAGGAAAGAGAAAAATGGATAAAGAAGTTGTGGTCCTCATGTACAATGGAATATCACTCAGCCATGAAATCCACGTCATAAGGCTAGTAGCAGCACGATGAGTGGATTTAGGTCCGATGATTCTAAGTGAAATAAGTCACACAGAAAAAGACACTTATCATAAGATATCACTTATAGAGGGAATGTAAAAACCGCTACACTGGAACTGAATTACAAAACAGAACAGAGTCACACGTTTAGAAAACACACTATGGCTGCTGAACGGGAAAGGTGAGGTTGGGTGATGCATAAAGAAAGGGTTTCAAATTAGCTCAGATACCGTTCCATAAACCCAATATGTAATAGACAAGACCTACTCCTTCCTCAGTGAACTGGACTCAACACCCCCTATTCACCGCACAAGAATATATCTGACTAGTAAAATCTTCAAACCTATGTATTGATATCTCTCTGTAAGTGAGTCAAGGGGGTGTAAAGCGGCATAAACACAGCCGTGAAAAGCAGCTAAACCCCATTATAAAAATAAATTACTTTTCAAAACCCGTGAAACAAGACAGTGAAAGAGAGAGAAATTCTTACAAAATTCGTTCAGGGGCTGTGATGCAACCTGGATTGACCATATCTAGACCCACAGCTGATTGAGACCTAAGGGTGAACACTCTTGGGGCTGAGAGGTTTGGTGAGTTTGGGTGAGCCAACGCAGACCCTTTCAAGTAATACTGCATGGTACCCATCCCACGGGTCCCAAATCTCCAGGTTCAAGGGCATCTTCCAACATCGAAAACATGCATGAGAAACCCAGAAGATGGGACATCGTGTGATCGGGAAAGGTTTCTAAAACGCACCTCATTTCTCATCTCCTTGTGCTCGGGTTCGCAATTCCAGCCGCTTTACTAGCCATCTCCCTCCTTGGAGAATCAGCACCTTTAACCTCCTGTTCCGTACAGGTTGCAATTTGTTCTGAGGATGAACGGGAAGAGGGGGAACCAATGAGAGACTAGCTCTAGGGTTTGGGACAGGCACAGGTCACTCTATTTTCCCATCAGGAAGAAGAATTAACCGCAGGCTCAGCCTGCCCACCGGAACCAGAAGAGGGCCTGAAGCAATCCTGCGCCTTTGCGGTCAGGTCCCAAAAAAGCGACTTGAAAAATGGAGCTCAGGGGCACTGCAATTCACAAACCTGCAGAGTTATAAATGATAACTCTCGTCCACAAATATATTGAGGGAAGACAAAGAAGAGGCTTTGAAAGAGAGGCAGAATTCCAGGAAACAGATTTCAGGCGGTAGATTCGATTCGCCTTGAAAGCACATGAAAAGCGGCAAAACGTGGACAATGATGCCCTTGGCCAAAAAGGGCGTATGCGTTTTTTCCTGAATATATTCAGGAAAAAACGCATTCGCCCTTTTGGGCCAACCAAGCAACCTGGAAACGCAAGTCAGCGCTACAAAGAAGTCTCGCTTCCCAGCGGGCAAAAGGGCCATGCTGAAAAAAGTGTCTAAACCAGAAATGCAGGACCGGCCATGGAGAAATGGGAGCTTTGCTATGCTGATGGGCGGGATGTAAATTGCCAACAGCCACTCTGGAAAAGTGTATGGTGGGTCCTGAAACATCTAAAAAACACAGCTTAGAGAGCATAAGACACTTCCACTCATGGGCGTATACATTGAGAAAACTAAAAATCAGCAAGACACAGGCACCCCAAAGTTTAGGGCTGCTCTGTTGACAAGAACCCCCACTTCATTACACCTTAAATATCCTAGGAAAGAGAAAAATGGATAAAGAAGTTGTGGTCCTCATGTACAATGGAATATCACTCAGCCATGAAATCCACGTCATAAGGCTAGTAGCAGCACGATGAGTGGATTTAGGTCCGATGATTCTAAGTGAAATAAGTCACACAGAAAAAGACACTTATCATAAGATATCACTTATAGAGGGAATGTAAAAACCGCTACACTGGAACTGAATTACAAAACAGAACAGAGTCACACGTTTAGAAAACACACTATGGCTGCTGAACGGGAAAGGTGAGGTTGGGTGATGCATAAAGAAAGGGTTTCAAATTAGCTCAGATACCGTTCCATAAACCCAATATGTAATAGACAAGACCTACTCCTTCCTCAGTGAACTGGACTGAACACCCCCTATTCACCGCACAAGAATATATCTGACTAGTAAGAATCTTCAAACCTATGTATTGATATCTCTCTGTAAGTGAGTCAAGGGGGTGTAAAGCGGCATAAACACAGCCGTGAAAAGCAGCTAAACCCCATTATAAAAATAAATTACTTTTCAAAACCCGTGAAACAAAGACAGTGAAAGAGAGAGAAATTCTTACAAAATTCGTTTAGGGGCTGTGATGCAACCTGGATTGACCATATCTAGACCCACAGCTGATTGAGACCTAAGGGTGGACACTCTTGGGGCTGAGAGGTTTGGTGAGTTTGGGTGAGCCAACGCAGACCCTTTAAAGTAATACTGCATGGTACCCATCCCACGGGTCCCAAATCTCCAGGTTCAAGGGCATCTTCCAACATCGAAAACATGCATGAGAAACCCAGAAGATGGGACATCGTGTGATCGGGAAAGGTTTCTAAAACGCACCTCATTTCTCATCTCCTTGTGCTCGGGTTCGCAATTCCAGCCGCTTTATTAGCCATCTCCCTCCTTGGAGAATCAGCACCTTTAACCTCCTGTTCCGTACAGGTTGCAATTTGTTCTGAGGATGAACGGGAAGAGGGGGAACCAATGAGAGACTAGCTCTAGGGGTTGGGACAGGCACAGGTCACTCTATTTTCCCATCAGGAAGAAGAATTAACCACAAGCTCAGCCTGCCCCCCAGAACCAGAAGAGGGCCTGAAGCAATCCTGCACTTTTGCGGCCAGCTCCGAAACAAGCGAGTTGAAAAATGTAGGTCAGGGGCACTGTAATTCAGAAAACTTCAGAGTTATAAATGATAACTCTCGTCCACAAATATATTAAGGGAAGGCAACGAAGAGGATTTGAAAGCAAGGCAGAATTGCAGGAAACAGATTTCAGGAGGTAGATTCGATTCACCTTGAAAGCACATGAAAAGCGGCAAAACGTGGACAATGATGCCCTTGGCCAGAAAGGGAGTATGCGTTTTTTCCTGAATATATTCAGGAAAAAACGCATTCGCCCTTTTGGGCCAACCAAGCAACCTGGAAAGGCAAATCAGCGCTCCAAAGAAGTCTCGCTTCCCAGCGGGCAAAAGGGCCATGCGGAAAAAAGTGTCCAAACCAGAAATGCAGGACCGGCCAAGGAGAAATGGGAGCCTTGCGACGCTGATGGTCGGGATGTAAATTGCCAACAGCCACTCTGGAGAAGTGTATGGTGGCTCCTGAAACATCTAAAAAACACAGCTTAGAGAGCATAGGGCACTTCCACTCATGGGTGTATAAATTGGGAAAACTAAAAATCAGCAAGACACAGGCACCCCAAAGTTTAGGGCTGCTCTGTTGACAAGAACCCGCACTTCATTACACCTTAAATATCCTGGGAAAGAGAAAAATGGATAAAGAAGTTGTGGTCCTCATGTACAATGGAATATCACTCAGCCATGAAATCAACGTCATAAGGCTAGTAGCAGCACGATGAGTGGATTTAGGTCCGACGATTCTAAGTGAAATAAGTCACACAGAAAAAGACACTTATCATAAGATATCACTTATAGAGGGAATGTAAAAACCGCTACACTTGAACTGAATTACAAAACAGAACAGAGTCACACGTTCAGAAAACACACTATGGCTGCTGAACGGGAAAGGTGAGGTGGGGTGATGCAAAAACAAAGGGTTTCAAATTAGCTCAGATACCGTTCCATAAACCCAATATGTAATAAACAAAACCTACTCCTTCCTCAGTGAACTGGACTCAACACCCCCTATTCACCGCACAAGAATATATCTGACTAGTAAGAATCTTCAAACCTATGTACTGATATCTCTCTGTAAGTGAGTCAAGGGGGTGTAAAGTGGCATAAACACAGCCGTGAAAAGCAGCTAAACCCCATTATAAAAATAAATTACTTTTCAAAACCCGTGAAACAAGACAGTGAAAGAGAGAGAAATTCTTACAAAATTCGTTCAGGGGCTGTGATGCAACCTGGATTGACCATATCTAGACCCACAGCTGATTGAGACCTAAGGGTGGACACTCTTGGGGCTGAGAGGTTTGGTGAGTTTGGGTGAGCCAACGCAGACCCTTTAAAGTAATACTGCATGGTACCCATCCCACGGGTCCCAAATCTCCAGGTTCAAGGGCATCTTCCAACATCGAAAACATGCATGAGAAACCCAGAAGATGGGACATCGTGTGATCGGGAAAGGTTTCTAAAACGCACCTCATTTCTCATCTCCTTGTGCTCGGGTTCGCAATTCCAGCCACTTTATTAGCCATCTCCCTCCTTGGAGAATCAGCACCTTTAACCTCCTGTTCCGTACAGGTTGCAATTTGTTCTGAGGATGAACGGGAAGAGGGGGAACCAATGAGAGACTAGCTCTAGGGGTTGGGACAGGCACAGGTCACTCTATTTTCCCATCAGGAAGAAGAATTAACCACAAGCTCAGCCTGACCCCCAGAACCAGAAGAGGGCCTGAAGCAATCCTGCACTTTTGCGGCCAGCTCCGAAACAAGCGAGTTGAAAAATGTAGGTCAGGGGCACTGTAATTCAGAAAACTTCAGAGTTATAAATGATAACTCTCGTCCACAAATATATTGAGGGAAGGCAACGAAGAGGATTTGAAAGCAAGGCAGAATTGCAGGAAACAGATTTCAGGAGGTAGATTCGATTCACCTTGAAAGCACATGAAAAGCGGCAAAACGTGGACAATGATGCCCTTGGCCAAAAAGGGAGTATGCGTTTTTTCCTGAATATATTCAGGAAAAAACGCATTCGCCCTTTTGGGCCAACCAAGCAACCTGGAAAGGCAAATCAGCGCTCCAAAGAAGTCTCGCTTGCCAGCGGGCAAAAGGACCATGCGGAAAAAAGTGTCCAAACCAGAAATGCAGGACCGGCCAAGGAGAAATGGGAGCCTTGCTACGCTGATGGTCGGGATGTAAATTGCCAACAGCCACTCTGGAGAAGTGTATGGTGGCTCCTGAAACATCTAAAAAACACAGCTTAGAGAGCATAGGGCACTTCCACTCATGGGTGTATAAATTGGGAAAACTAAAAATCAGCAAGACACAGGCACCCCAAAGTTTAAGGCTGCTCTGTTGACAAGAACCCCCACTTCATTACACCTTAAATATCCTGGGAAAGAGAAAAATGGATAAAGAAGTTGTGGTCCTCATGTACAATGGAATATCACTCAGCCATGAAATCAACGTCATAAGGCTAGTAGCAGCACGATGAGTGGATTTAGGTCCGACGATCCTAAGTGAAATAAGTCACACAGAAAAAGACACTTATCATAAGATATCACTTATAGAGGGAATGTAAAAACCGCTACACTTGAACTGAATTACAAAACAGAACAGAGCCACACGTTCAGAAAACACACTATGGCTGCTGAACGGGAAAGGTGAGGTGGGGTGATGCAAAAACAAAGGGTTTCAAATTAGCTCTGATACCGTTCCATAAACCCAATATGTAATAAACAAGACCTACTCCTTCCTCAGTGAACTGGACTCAACACCCCCTATTCACCGCACAAGAATATATCTGACTAGTAAGAATCTTCAAACGTATGTACTGATATCTCTCTGTAAGTGAGTCAAGGGGGTGTAAAGCGGCATAAACACAGCCGTGAAAAGCAGCTAAACCCCATTATAAAAATAAATTACTTTTCAAAACCCGTGAAACAAAGACAGTGAAAGAGAGAGAAATTCTTACAAAATTCGTTCAGGGGCTGTGATGCAACCTGGATTGACCATATCTAGACCCACAGCTGATTGAGACCTAAGGGTGGACACTCTTGGGACTGAGAGGTTTGGTGAGTTTGGGTGAGCCAACGCAGACCCTTTAAAGTAATACTGCATGGTACCCATCCCACGGGTCCCAAATCTCCAGGTTCAAGGGCATCTTCCAACATCGAAAACATGCATGAGAAACCCAGAAGATGGGACATCGTGTGATCGGGAAAGGTTTCTAAAACGCACCTCATTTCTCATCTCCTTGTGCTCGGGTTCGCAATTCCAGCCACTTTATTAGCCATCTCCCTCCTTGGAGAATCAGCACCTTTAACCTCCTGTTCCGTACAGGTTGCAATTTGTTCTGAGGATGAACGGGAAGAGGGGGAACCAATGAGAGACTAGCTCTAGGGGTTGGGACAGGCACAGGTCACTCTATTTTCCCATCAGGAAGAAGAATTAACCACAAGCTCAGCCTGCCCCCCAGAACCAGAAGAGGGCCTGAAGCAATCCTGCACTTTTGCGGCCAGCTCCGAAACAAGTGAGTTGAAAAATGTAGGTCAGGGGCACTGTAATTCAGAAAACTTCAGAGTTATAAATGATAACTCTCGTCCACAAATATATTGAGGGAAGGCAACGAAGAGGATTTGAAAGCAAGGCAGAATTGCAGGAAACAGATTTCAGGAGGTAGATTCGATTCACCTTGAAAGCACATGAAAAGCGGCAAAACGTGGACAATGATGCCCTTGGCAAAAAAGGGAGTATGCGTTTTTTCCTGAATATATTCAGGAAAAAACGCATTCGCCCTTTTGGGCCAACCAAGCAACCTGGAAAGGCAAATCAGCGCTCCAAAGAAGTCTCGCTTCCCAGCGGGCAAAAGGGCCATGCGGAAAAAAGTGTCCAAACCAGAAATGCAGGACCGGCCAAGGAGAAATGGGAGCCTTGCTACGCTGATGGTCGGGATGTAAATTGCCAACAGCCACTCTGGAGAAGTGTATGGTGGCTCCTGAAACATCTAAAAAACACAGCTTAGAGAGCATAGGGCACTTCCACTCATGGGTGTATAAATTGGGAAAACTAAAAATCAGCAAGACACAGGCACCCCAAAGTTTAGGGCTGCTCTGTTGACAAGAACCCCCACTTCATTACACCTTAAATATCCTGGGAAAGAGAAAAATGGATAAAGAAGTTGTGGTCCTCATGTACAATGGAATATCACTCAGCCATGAAATCAACGTCATAAGGCTAGTAGCAGCACGATGAGTGGATTTAGGTCCGACGATTCTAAGTGAAATAAGTCACACAGAAAAAGACACTTATCATAAGATATCACTTATAGAGGGAATGTAAAAACCGCTACACTTGAACTGAATTACAAAACAGAACAGAGTCACACGTTCAGAAAACACACTATGGCTGCTGAACGGGAAAGGTGAGGTGGGGTGATGCAAAAACAAAGGGTTTCAAATTAGCTCAGATACCGTTCCATAAACCCAATATGTAATAAACAAGACCTACTCCTTCCTCAGTGAACTGGACTCAACACCCCCTATTCACCGCACAAGAATATATCTGACTAGTAAGAATCTTCAAACCTATGTATTGATATCTCTCTGTAAGTGAGTCAAGGGGGTGTAAAGTGGCATAAACACAGCCGTGAAAAGCAGCTAAACCCCATTATAAAAATAAATTACTTTTCAAAACCCGTGAAACAAAGACAGTGAAAGAGAGAGAAATTCTTACAAAATTCGTTCAGGGGCTGTGATGCAACCTGGATTGACCATATCTAGACCCACAGCTGATTGAGACATAAGGTTGGACACTCTTGGGGCTGAGAGGTTTGGTGAGTTTGGGTGAGCCAACGCAGACCCTTTAAAGTAATACTGCATGGTACCCATCCCACGGGTCCCAAATCTCCAGGTTCAAGGGCATCTTCCAACATCGAAAACATGCATGAGAAACCCAGAAGATGGGACATCGTGTGATCGGGAAAGGTTTCTAAAACGCACCTCATTTCGCATCTCCTTGTGCTCGGGTTCGCCATTCCAGCCACTTTACTAGCAAGCTTCCTCCTTGGAGATTCAGCACCTTTAACCTCCTGTTCCGTACAGGTTGCAATTTTTCCTGACGATGAACGGGAAGAGGGGGAACCAATGAGAGACTAGCTCTGGGTGTTGGGACAGGCACAGCTCACTCTATTTTCCCATCAGGAAGAAGAATTAACCACAGGCTCAGCCTGCCGCCCGGAACCAGAAGAGGGCCTGAAGCAATCCTGCACTTTTGCGGCCAGCTCCCAAAAAAGCGACTGGAAAAATGGAGCTCAGGGGCACTGCAATTCACAAACCTGCAGAGTTATAAATGATAACTCTCGTCCACAAAAATATTGAGGGAAGGCAACGAAGAGGCTTTGAAAGCAAGGCAGAATTGCAGGAAACAGATTTCAGGAGGTAGATTCGAATCGCCTTGAAAGCACATGAAAAGCGGCAAAACGTGGACAGTGATGCCCTTGGCCAAAAAGGGAGTATGCGTTTTTTCCTGAATATATTCAGGAAAAAACGCATTCGCCCTTTTGGGCCAACCAAGCAACCTGGAAAGGCAAATCAGCGCTCCAAAGAAGTCTCGATTCCCAGCGGGCAAAAGGGCCATGCGGAAAAAAGTGTCCAAACCAGAAATGCAGGACCGGCCAAGGAGAAATGGGAGCCTTGCTACGCTGATGGTCGGGATGTAAATTGCCAACAGCCACTCTGGAGAAGTGTATGGTGGGTCCTGAAACATCTAAAAAACACAGTTTAGAGAGCATAGGACACTTCCACTCATGGGCGTATAAATTGGGAAAACTAAAAATCAGCAAGACACAGGCACCCCAAAGTTTAGGGCTGCTCTGTTGACAAGAACCCCCACTTCATTACACCTTAAATATCCTAGGAAAGAGAAAAATGGATAAAGAAGTTGTGGTCCTCATGTACAATGGAATATCACTCAGCCATGAAATCAACGTCATAAGGCTAGTAGCAGCACGATGAGTGGATTTAGGTCCGATGATTCTAAGTGAAATAAGTCACACAGAAAAAGACACTTATCATAAGATATCACTTATAGAGGGAATGTAAAAACCGCTACACTTGAACTGAATTACAAAACAGAACAGAGTCACACGTTCAGAAAACACACTATGGCTGCTGAACGGGAAAGGTGAGGTGGGGTGATGCAAAAACAAAGGGTTTCAAATTAGCTCAGATACCGTTCCATAAACCCAATATGTAATAAACAAGACCTACTCCTTCCTCAGTGAACTGGACTCAACACCCCCTATTCACCGCACAAGAATATATCTGACTAGTAAGAATCTTCAAACCTATGTATTGATATCTCTTTGTAAGTGAGTCAAGGGGGTGTAAAGCGGCATAAACACAGCCGTGAAAAGCAGCTAAACCCCATTATAAAAATAAATTACTTTTCAAAACCCGTGAAACAAAGACAGTGAAAGAGAGAGAAATTCTTACAAAATTCGTTCAGGGGCTGTGATGCAACCTGGATTGACCATATCTAGACCCACAGCTGATTGAGACCTAAGGGTGGACACTCTTGGGGCTGAGAGGTTTGGTGAGGTTGGGTGAGCCAACGCAGACCCTTTAAAGTAATACTGCATGGTACCCATCCCACGGGTCCCAAATCTCCAGGTTCAAGGGCATCTTCCAACATCGAAAACATGCATGAGAAACCCAGAAGATGGGACATCGTGTGATCGGGAAAGGTTTCTAAAACGCACCTCATTTCTCATCTCCTTGTGCTCGGGTTCGCAATTCCAGCCGCTTTACTAGCCATCTCCCTCCTTGGAGAATCAGCACCTTTAACCTCCTGTTCCGTACAGGTTGCAATTTGTTCTGAGGATGAACGGGAAGAGGGGGAACCAATGAGAGACTAGCTCTAGGGGTTGGGACAGGCACAGGTCACTCTATTTTCCCATCAGGAAGAAGAATTAACCGCAGGCTCAGCCTGCCCACCGGAACCAGAAGAGGGCCTGAAGCAATCCTGCGCCTTTGCGGTCAGGTCCCAAAAAAGCGACTTGAAAAATGGAGCTCAGGGGCACTGCAATTCACAAACCTGCAGAGTTATAAATGGTAACTCTCGTCCACAAATATATTGAGGGAAGACAAAGAAGAGGCTTTGAAAGAGAGGCAGAATTCCAGGAAACAGATTTCAGGCGGTAGATTCGATTCACCTTGAAAGCACATGAAAAGCGGCAAAACGTGGACAATGATGCCCTTGGCCAAAAAGGGCGTATGCGTTTTTTCCTGAATATATTCAGGAAAAAACGCATTCGCCCTTTTGGGCCAACCAAGCAACCTGGAAAGACAAATCAGCGCTCCAAAGAAGTCTCGCTTGCCAGCGGGCAAAAGGGCCATGCGGAAAAAAGTGTCCAAACCAGAAATGCAGGACCGGCCAAGGAGAAATGGGAGCCTTGCTACGCTGATGGTCGGGATGTAAATTGCCAACAGCCACTCTGGAGAAGTGTATGGTGGCTCCTGAAACATCTAAAAAACACAGCTTAGAGAGCATAGGACATTTCCACTCATGGGCGTATAAATTGAGAAAACTAAAAATCAGCAAGACACAGGCACCCCAAAGTTTAGGGCTGCTCTGTTGACAAGAACCCCCACTTCATTACACCTTAAATATCCTGGGAAAGAGAAAAATGGATAAAGAAGTTGTGGTCCTCATGTACAATGGAATATCACTCAGCCATGAAATCAACGTCATAAGGCTAGTAGCAGCACGATGAGTGGATTTAGGTCCGACGATTCTAAGTGAAATAAGTCACACAGAAAAAGATACTTATCATAAGATATCACTTATAGAGGGAATGTAAAAACCGCTACACTGGAACTGAATTACAAAACAGAACAGAGTCACACGTTTAGAAAACACACTATGGCTGCTGAACGGGAAAGTTGAGGTTGGGTGATGCAAAAAGAAAGGGTTTCAAATTAGCTCAGATACCGTTCCATAAACCCAGTATGTAATAGACAAGACCTACTCCTTCCTCAGTGAACTGGACTCAACACCCCCTATTCACCGCACAAGAATATATATGACTAGTAGGAATCTTCAAACCTATGTACTGATATCTCTCTGTATGTGAGTCAAGGGGGTGTAAAGCGGCATAAACACAGCCGTGAAAAGCAGCTAAACCCCATTATAAAAATAAATTACTTTTCAAAACCCGTGAAACAAAGACAGAGAAAGAGAGAGAAATTCTTACAAAATTCGTTTAGGGGCTGTGATGCAACCTGGATTGACCATATCTAGACCCACAGCTGATTGAGACCTAAGGGTGGACACTCTTGGGGCTGAGAGGTTTGGTGAGGTTGGGTGAGCCAACACAGACCCTTTAAAGTAATACTGCATGGGACCCATCCCACGGGTCCCAAATCTCCAGGTTCAAGGGCATCTTCCAACAACGAAAACATGCATGAGAAACCCAGATGATGGGACACCGTGTGATCGGGAAACGTTTCTAAAATGCACCTCATTTCTCATCTCCTTGTGCTCCGGTTCGCGATTCCAGCCGCATACTAGCCATCTCCCTCCTTGGAGAATCAGCACCTTTAACCTCCTGTTCCGTACAGGTTGCAATTTGTTCTGAGGATGAACGGGAAGAGGGGGAACCAATGAGAGACTAGCTCTAGGGGTTGGGACAGGCACAGGTCACTCTATTTTCCCATCAGGAAGAAGAATTAACCACAAGCTCAGCCTGCCCCCCAGAACCAGAAGAGGGCCTGAAGCAATCCTGCACTTTTGCGGCCAGCTCCGAAGCAAGCAAGTTGAAAAATGTAGGTCAGGGGCACTGCAATTCAGAAAACGTCAGAGTTATAAATGATAACTCTCGTCCACAAATATATTGAGGGAAGGTAACGAAGAGGATTTGAAAGCAGGGCAGAATTGCAGGAAACAGATTTCAGGCGGTAGATTCGATTCGCCTTGAAAGCACATGAAAAGCGGCAAAACGTGGACAATGATGCCCTTGACCAAAAAGGGCGTATGCGTTTTTTCCTGAATATATTCAGGAAAAAAAGCATTCGCCCTTTTGGGCCAACCAAGCAACCTGAAAACGCAAGTCAGCGCTACAAAGAAGTCTCGCTTCCCAGCGGGCAAAAGGGCCATGCTGAAAAAAGTGTCTAAACCAGAAATGCAGGACCGGCCATGGAGAAATGGGAGCCTTGCTACACTGATGGGCGGGATGTAAATTGCCAACAGCCACTCTGGAGAAGTGTATGGTGTGTCCTGAAACATCTAAAAAACACAGTTTAGAGAGCATAGGACACTTCCACTCATGGGCGTATAAATTGGGAAAACTAAAAATCGTCAAGACACAGGCCCCCCAAAGTTTAGGGCTGCTCTGTTGACCAACACCCCCACTTCATTACACCTTAAATATCCTAGGAAAGAGAAAAGTGGATAAAGAAGTTGTGGTCCTCATGTACAATGGAATATCACTCAGCCATGAAATCCACGTCATAAGGCTAGTAGCAGCACGATGAGTGGATTTAGGTACGACGATTCTAAGTGAAATAAGTCACACAGAAAAAGACACTTATCATAAGATATCACTTATAGAGGGAATGTAAAAACCGCTACACTGGAACTGAATTACAAAACAGAACAGAGTCACACGTTTAGAAAACACACTATGGCTGCTGAACGGGAAAGGTGAGGTTGGGTGATGCATAAAGAAAGGGTTTCAAATTAGCTCAGATACCGTTCCATAAACCCAATATGTAATACACAAGACCTACTCCTTCCTCAGTGAACTGGACTCAACACCCCCTATTCACCACACAAGAATATATCTGACTAGTAAGAATCTTCAAACCTATGTATTGATATCTCTCTGTAAGTGAGTCAAGGGGGTGTAAAGCGGCATAAACACAGCCGTGAAAAGCAGCTAAACCCCATTATAAAAATAAATTACTTTTCAAAACCCGTGAAACAAAGACAGTGAAAGAGAGAGAAATTCTTACAAAATTCGTTCAGGGGCTGTGATGCAACCTGGATTGACCATATCTAGACCCACAGCTGATTGAGACATAAGGGTGGACACTCTTGGGGCTGAGAGGTTTGGTGAGGTTGGGTGAGCCAACGCAGACCCTTTCAAGTAATACTGCATGGTACCCATCCCATGGGTCCCAAATCTCCAGGTTCAAGGCCATCTTCCTACATCGAAAACAGGCATGAGAAACCCAGAAGATGGTACACCGTGTGATCGGGAAAGGTTTCTAAAACGCACCTCATTTCTCATCTCCTTTGCTCGGGTTCGCCATTCCAGCCGATTTACTAGCCATCTCCCTCCTTGGAGAATCAGCACCTTTAACCTCCTGTTCCGTACAGGTTGCAATTTGTTCTGAGGATGAACGGGAAGAGGGGGAACCAATGAGAGACTAGCTCTAGGGGTTGGGACAGGCACAGGTCACTCTATTTTCCCATCAGGAAGAAGAATTAACCACAAGCTCAGCCTGCCCCCCAGATCCAGAAGAGGGCCTGAAGCAATCCTGCACTTTTGCGGCCAGCTCCTAAACAAGCGAGTTGAAAAATGTAGGTCAGGGGCACTGCAATTCAGAAAACTTCAGACTTATAAATGATAACTCTCGTCCACAAATATATTGAGGGAAGGCAACGAAGAGGATTTCAAAGCAAGGCAGAATTGCAGGAAACAGATTTTAGGAGGTAGATTCGAATTTCCTTGAAAGCACATGAAAAGCGGCAAAACGTGGACAATGATGCCCTTGGCCAAAAAGGGTGTATGCGTTTTTTCCTGAATATATTCAGGAAAAAACGCATTCGCCCTTTTTGGCCAACCAAGCAACCTGGAAAGGCAAATCAGCACTCCAAAGAAGTCTCGTTTCCCAGCGGGCAAAAGGGCCATGCGGAATACTGTGTCCAAACCAGAAAGGCAGGACCGGCCATGGAGAAATGGGAGCCTTGCTGTGCTGATGGGCGGGATGTAAATTGCCAACAGCCACTCTGGAGAAGTGTACGGTGTGTCCTGAGACATCTAAAAAACACAGCTTAGAGAGCATAGGGCACTTCCACTCATGGGTGTATAAATTGGGAAAACTAAAAATCAGCAACCACAGGCCCCCCAAAATTTAGGGCTGCTCTGTTGACAAGAACCCCCACTTCATTACACCTTAAATATCCTAGGAAAGAGAAAAGTGGATAAAGAAGTTGTGGTCCTCATGTACAATGGAATATCACTCAGCCATGAAATCCACGTCATAAGGTTAGTAGCAGCACGATGAGTGGATTTAGGTCCGACGATTCTAAGTGAAATAAGTCACACAGAAAAACACACTTATCATAAGATATCACTTATAGAGGGAATGTAAACCCGCTACACTTGAACTGAATTACAAAACAGAACAGAGTCACACGTTTAGAAAACACACTATGGCTGATGAACGGGTAAGGTGAGGTGGGATGATGCATAAAACAAGGGTATCAAATTAGCTCAGATACCGTTCCATAAACCCAATATGTAATAGACAAGACCTACTCCTTGCTCAGTGAAGTGGACTCAACACCCCCTATTCACCGCACAAGAATATATCTGACTAGTAAGAATCTTCAAACCTATGTATTGGTATCTCTCTGTAAGTGAGTCAAGGGGGTGTAAAGCGGCATAAACACAGCCGTGAAAAGCAGCTAAACCCCATTATAAAAATAAATTACTTTTCAAAACCCGTGAAACAAAGACAGTGAAAGAGAGAGAAATTCTTACAAAATTCGTTCAGGGGCTGTGATGCAACCTGGATTGACCATATCTAGACCCACAGCTGATTGAGACATAAGGGTGGACACTCTTGGGGCTGAGAGGTTTGGTGAGGTTGCGTGAGCCAACGCAGACCCTTTAAAGTAATACTGCATGGTACCCATCCCATGAGTCCCAAATCTCCAGGTTCAAGGGCATCTTCCTACATCGAAAACATGCATGAGAAACCCAGAAGATGGGACACCGTGTGATCGGGAAAGGTTTCTAAAATGCACCTCATTTCTCATCTCCTTGTGCTCGGGTTCGCCATTCCAGCCGCTTTATTAGCCATCTCCCTCCTTGGAGAATCAGCACCTTTAACCTCCTGTTCCGTACAGGTTGCAATTTGTTCTGAGGATGAACGGGAAGAGGGGGAACCAATGAGAGACTAGCTCTAGGGGTTGGGACAGGCACAGGTCACTCTATTTTCCCATCAGGAAGAAGAATTAACCACAAGCTCAGCCTGCCCCCCAGAACCAGAAGAGGGCCTGAAGCAATCCTGCACTTTTGCGGCCAGCTCCGAAACAAGCGAGTTGAAAAATGTAGGTCAGGGGCACTGCAATTCAGAAAACTTCAGAGTTATAAATGATAACTCTCGTCCACAAATATATTGAGGGAAGGTAACGAAGAGGATTTGAAAGCACGGCAGAATTGCAGGAAACAGATTTCAGGCAGTAGATTCGATTCGCCTTGAAAGCACATGAAAAGCGGCAAAACGTGGACAATGATGCCCTTGACCAAAAAGGGCGTATGCGTTTTTTCCTGAATATATTCAGGAAAAAACGCATTCGCCCTTTTTGGCCAACCAAGCAACCTGGAAAGGCAAATCAGCGCTCCAAAGAAGTCTCGCTTCCCAGCGGGCCAAAGGGCCATGCGGAAAAAAGTGTCCAAACCAGAAATGCAGGACCGGCCATGGAGAAATGGGAGCTTTGCTACGCTGATGGGCGGGATGTAAATTGCCAACAGCCACTCTGGAGAAGTGTACGGTGTGTCCTGAAACATCTAAAAAACACAGCTCAGAGAGCATAGGGCACTTCCTCTCATGGGCGTATAAATTGGGAAAACTAAAAATCAGCAAGGCACAGGCACCCCAAAGTTTAGGGCTGCTCTGTTGACAAGAACCCCCACTTCATTACACCTTAAATATCCTAGGAAAGAGAAAAATGGATAAAGAAGTTGTGGTCCTCATGTACAATGGAATATCACTCAGCCATGAAATCAACGTCATAAGGCTAGTAGCAGCACGATGAGTGGATTTAGGTCCGACGATTCTAAGTGAAATAACTCACACAGAAAAAGACACTTATCATAAGATATCACTTATAGAGGGAATGTAAAAATCGCTACACTAGATCTGAATTACAAAACAGAACAGAGTCACACGTTTAGAAAACACACTATGGCTGCTGAACGGAAAAGGTGAGGTGGGGTGATGCATAAAGAAAGGGTTTCAAATTAGCTCAGATACCGTTCCATAAACCCAATATGTAATAGACAAGACCTACTCCTTCCTCAGTGAACTGGACTCAACACCCCCTATTCACCGCACAAGAATATATCTGACTAGTAAGAATCTTCAAACCTATGTATTGATATCTCTCTGTAAGTGAGTCAAGGGGGTGTAAAGCGGCATAAACACAGCCGTGAAAAGCAGCTAAACCCCATTATAAAAATAAATTACTTTTCAAAACCCGTGAAACAAAGACAGTGAAAGAGAGAGAAATTCTTACAAAATTCGGTCAGGGGCTGTGATACAACCTGGATTGACCATATCTAGACCCACAGCTGATTGAGACATAAGGGTGGACACTCTTGGGGCTGAGAGGTTTGGTGAAGTTGGGTGAGCCAACGCAGACCCTTTAAAGTAATACTGCATGGTACCCATCCCATGGGTCCCAAATCTCCAGGTTCAAGGGCATCTTCCTACATCGAAAACATGCATGAGAAACCCAGAAGATGGGACACCGTGTGATCGGGAAAGGTTTCTAAAATGCACCTCATTTCTCATCTCCTTCTGCTCGGGTTCGCCATTCCAGCCGCTTTATTAGCCATCTCCCTCCTTGGAGAATCAGCACCTTTAACCTCCTGTTCCGTACAGGTTGCAATTTGTTCTGAGGATGAACGAGAAGAGGGGGAACCAATGAGAGACTAGCTCTAGGGGTTGGGACAGGCACAGGTCACTCTATTTTCCCATCAGGAAGAGAATTAACCACAAGATCAGCCTGCCCCCCAGAACCAGAAGAGGGCCTGAAGCAATCCTGCGCCTTTGCGGCCAGGTCCCAAAAAAGCGACTTGAAAAATGGAGCTCAGGGGCACTGCAATTCACAAACCTGCAGAGTTATAAATGAAAACTCCCGTCCACAAATATATTGAGGGAAGACAAAGAAGAGGCTTTGAAAGAAAGGCAGAATTGCAGGAAACAGATTTCAGGCGGTAGATTCGATTCGCCTTGAAAGCACATGAAAAGCGGCAAAACGTGGACAGTGATGCCCTTGGCCAAAAAGGGCGTATGCGTTTTTTCCTGAATATATTCAGGAAAAAACGCATTCGCCCTTTTTGGCCAACCAAGCAACCTTGAAAGGCTAATCAGCGTTCCAAAGAAGTCTTGCTTCCCAGCGGGCAAAAGGGCCATGCGGAAAAAAGTGTCCAAACCAGAAAGGCAGGACCGGCCATGGAGAAATGGGAGCCTTGCTACGCTGATGGGCGGGATGTAAATTGCCAACAGCCACTCTGGAGAAGTGTACGGTGTGTCCTGAGACATCGAAAAAACACAGCTTAGAGAGCATAGGGCACTTCCACTCATGGGCGTATAAATTGGGAAAACTAAAAATCAGCAACCACAGGCCCCCCAAAATTTAGGGCTGCTCTGTTGACAAGAACCCCCACTTCATTACACCTTAAATATCCTAGGAAAGAGAAAAGTGGATAAAGAAGTTGTGGTCCTCATGTACAATGGAATATCACTCAGCCATGAAATCCACGTCATAAGGTTAGTAGCAGCACGATGAGTGGATTTAGGTCCGATGATTCTAAGTGAAATAAGTCACACAGAAAAAGACACTTATCATAAGATATCACTTATAGAGGGAATGTAAAAACCGCTACACTTGAACTGAATTACAAAACAGAACAGAGTCACACGTTCAGAAAACACACTATGGCTGCTGAACGGGAAAGGTGAGGTGGGGTGATGCAAAAAGAAAGGGTTTCAAATTAGCTCAGATACCGTTCCATAAACCCAGTATGTAATAGACAAGACCTACTCCTTCCTCAGTGAACTGGACTCAACACCCCCTATTCACCGCAGAAGAATATATCTGACTAGTAGGAATCTTCAAACCTATGTACTGATATCTCTCTGTAAGTGAGTCAAGGGGGTGTAAAGCGGCATAAACACAGCCGTGAAAAGCAGCTAAACCCCATTATAAAAATAAATTACTTTTCAAAACCCGTGAAACAAAGACAGAGAAAGAGAGAGAAATTCTTACAAAATTCGTTTAGGGGCTGTGATGCAACCTGGATTGACCATATCTAGACCCACAGCTGATTGAGACCTAAGGGTGGACACTCTTGGGGCTGAGAGGTTTGGTGAGGTTGGGTGAGCCAACACAGACCCTTTAAAGTAATACTGCATGGGACCCATCCCACGGGTCCCAAATCTCCAGGTTCAAGGGCATCTTCCAACAACGAAAACATGCATGAGAAACCCAGATGATGGGACACCGTGTGATCGGGAAACGTTTCTAAAATGCACCTCATTTCTCATCTCCTTGTGCTCCGGTTCGCGATTCCAGCCGCATACTAGCCATCTCCCTCCTTGGAGAATCAGCACCTTTAACCTCCTGTTCCGTACAGGTTGCAATTTGTTCTGAGGATGAACGGGAAGAGGGGGAACCAATGAGAGACTAGCTCTAGGGGTTGGGACAGGCACAGGTCACTCTATTTTCCCATCAGGAAGAAGAATTAACCGCAGGCTC
Source organism: Balaenoptera acutorostrata (assembly GCF_949987535.1). Taxonomy (NCBI): domain Eukaryota; kingdom Metazoa; phylum Chordata; class Mammalia; order Artiodactyla; family Balaenopteridae; genus Balaenoptera; species Balaenoptera acutorostrata. The sequence continues at coordinate 51,892 of NW_026645689.1, read as the reverse complement.
AGCCTGCCCACCGGAACCAGAAGAGGGCCTGAAGCAATCCTGCGCCTTTGCGGTCAGGTCCCAAAAAAGCGACTTGAAAAATGGAGCTCAGGGGCACTGCAATTCACAAACCTGCAGAGTTATAAATGGTAACTCTCGTCCACAAATATATTGAGGGAAGACAAAGAAGAGGCTTTGAAAGAGAGGCAGAATTCCAGGAAACAGATTTCAGGCGGTAGATTCGATTCACCTTGAAAGCACATGAAAAGCGGCAAAACGTGGACAATGATGCCCTTGGCCAAAAAGGGCGTATGCGTTTTTTCCTGAATATATTCAGGAAAAAACGCATTCGCCCTTTTGGGCCAACCAAGCAACCTGGAAAGACAAATCAGCGCTCCAAAGAAGTCTCGCTTGCCAGCGGGCAAAAGGGCCATGCGGAAAAAAGTGTCCAAACCAGAAATGCAGGACCGGCCAAGGAGAAATGGGAGCCTTGCTACGCTGATGGTCGGGATGTAAATTGCCAACAGCCACTCTGGAGAAGTGTATGGTGGCTCCTGAAACATCTAAAAAACACAGCTTAGAGAGCATAGGACATTTCCACTCATGGGCGTATAAATTGAGAAAACTAAAAATCAGCAAGACACAGGCACCCCAAAGTTTAGGGCTGCTCTGTTGACAAGAACCCCCACTTCATTACACCTTAAATATCCTGGGAAAGAGAAAAATGGATAAAGAAGTTGTGGTCCTCATGTACAATGGAATATCACTCAGCCATGAAATCAACGTCATAAGGCTAGTAGCAGCACGATGAGTGGATTTAGGTCCGACGATTCTAAGTGAAATAAGTCACACAGAAAAAGACACTTATCATAAGATATCACTTATAGAGGGAATGTAAAAACCGCTACACTGGAACTGAATTACAAAACAGAACAGAGTCACACGTTTAGAAAACACACTATGGCTGCTGAACGGGAAAGTTGAGGTTGGGTGATGCAAAAAGAAAGGGTTTCAAATTAGCTCAGATACCGTTCCATAAACCCAGTATGTAATAGACAAGACCTACTCCTTCCTCAGTGAACTGGACTCAACACCCCCTATTCACCGCACAAGAATATATATGACTAGTAGGAATCTTCAAACCTATGTACTGATATCTCTCTGTATGTGAGTCAAGGGGGTGTAAAGCGGCATAAACACAGCCGTGAAAAGCAGCTAAACCCCATTATAAAAATAAATTACTTTTCAAAACCCGTGAAACAAAGACAGAGAAAGAGAGAGAAATTCTTACAAAATTCGTTTAGGGGCTGTGATGCAACCTGGATTGACCATATCTAGACCCACAGCTGATTGAGACCTAAGGGTGGACACTCTTGGGGCTGAGAGGTTTGGTGAGGTTGGGTGAGCCAACACAGACCCTTTAAAGTAATACTGCATGGGACCCATCCCACGGGTCCCAAATCTCCAGGTTCAAGGGCATCTTCCAACAACGAAAACATGCATGAGAAACCCAGATGATGGGACACCGTGTGATCGGGAAACGTTTCTAAAATGCACCTCATTTCTCATCTCCTTGTGCTCCGGTTCGCGATTCCAGCCGCATACTAGCCATCTCCCTCCTTGGAGAATCAGCACCTTTAACCTCCTGTTCCGTACAGGTTGCAATTTGTTCTGAGGATGAACGGGAAGAGGGGGAACCAATGAGAGACTAGCTCTAGGGGTTGGGACAGGCACAGGTCACTCTATTTTCCCATCAGGAAGAAGAATTAACCACAAGCTCAGCCTGCCCCCCAGAACCAGAAGAGGGCCTGAAGCAATCCTGCACTTTTGCGGCCAGCTCCGAAACAAGCGAGTTGAAAAATGTAGGTCAGGGGCACTGCAATTCAGAAAACTTCAGAGTTATAAATGATAACTCTCGTCCACAAATATATTGAGGGAAGGTAACGAAGAGGATTTGAAAGCACGGCAGAATTGCAGGAAACAGATTTCAGGCAGTAGATTCGATTCGCCTTGAAAGCACATGAAAAGCGGCAAAACGTGGACAATGATGCCCTTGACCAAAAAGGGCGTATGCGTTTTTTCCTGAATATATTCAGGAAAAAACGCATTCGCCCTTTTTGGCCAACCAAGCAACCTGGAAAGGCAAATCAGCGCTCCAAAGAAGTCTCGCTTCCCAGCGGGCCAAAGGGCCATGCGGAAAAAAGTGTCCAAACCAGAAATGCAGGACCGGCCATGGAGAAATGGGAGCTTTGCTACGCTGATGGGCGGGATGTAAATTGCCAACAGCCACTCTGGAGAAGTGTACGGTGTGTCCTGAAACATCTAAAAAACACAGCTCAGAGAGCATAGGGCACTTCCTCTCATGGGCGTATAAATTGGGAAAACTAAAAATCAGCAAGGCACAGGCACCCCAAAGTTTAGGGCTGCTCTGTTGACAAGAACCCCCACTTCATTACACCTTAAATATCCTAGGAAAGAGAAAAATGGATAAAGAAGTTGTGGTCCTCATGTACAATGGAATATCACTCAGCCATGAAATCAACGTCATAAGGCTAGTAGCAGCACGATGAGTGGATTTAGGTCCGACGATTCTAAGTGAAATAACTCACACAGAAAAAGACACTTATCATAAGATATCACTTATAGAGGGAATGTAAAAATCGCTACACTAGATCTGAATTACAAAACAGAACAGAGTCACACGTTTAGAAAACACACTATGGCTGCTGAACGGAAAAGGTGAGGTGGGGTGATGCATAAAGAAAGGGTTTCAAATTAGCTCAGATACCGTTCCATAAACCCAATATGTAATAGACAAGACCTACTCCTTCCTCAGTGAACTGGACTCAACACCCCCTATTCACCGCACAAGAATATATCTGACTAGTAAGAATCTTCAAACCTATGTATTGATATCTCTCTGTAAGTGAGTCAAGGGGGTGTAAAGCGGCATAAACACAGCCGTGAAAAGCAGCTAAACCCCATTATAAAAATAAATTACTTTTCAAAACCCGTGAAACAAAGACAGTGAAAGAGAGAGAAATTCTTACAAAATTCGGTCAGGGGCTGTGATACAACCTGGATTGACCATATCTAGACCCACAGCTGATTGAGACATAAGGGTGGACACTCTTGGGGCTGAGAGGTTTGGTGAAGTTGGGTGAGCCAACGCAGACCCTTTAAAGTAATACTGCATGGTACCCATCCCATGGGTCCCAAATCTCCAGGTTCAAGGGCATCTTCCTACATCGAAAACATGCATGAGAAACCCAGAAGATGGTACACCGTGTGATCGGGAAAGGTTTCTAAAATGCACCTCATTTCTCATCTCCTTCTGCTCGGGTTCGCCATTCCAGCCGCTTTATTAGCCATCTCCCTCCTTGGAGAATCAGCACCTTTAACCTCCTGTTCCGTACAGGTTGCAATTTGTTCTGAGGATGAACGAGAAGAGGGGGAACCAATGAGAGACTAGCTCTAGGGGTTGGGACAGGCACAGGTCACTCTATTTTCCCATCAGGAAGAGAATTAACCACAAGATCAGCCTGCCCCCCAGAACCAGAAGAGGGCCTGAAGCAATCCTGCGCCTTTGCGGCCAGGTCCCAAAAAAGCGACTTGAAAAATGGAGCTCAGGGGCACTGCAATTCACAAACCTGCAGAGTTATAAATGAAAACTCCCGTCCACAAATATATTGAGGGAAGACAAAGAAGAGGCTTTGAAAGAAAGGCAGAATTGCAGGAAACAGATTTCAGGCGGTAGATTCGATTCGCCTTGAAAGCACATGAAAAGCGGCAAAACGTGGACAGTGATGCCCTTGGCCAAAAAGGGCGTATGCGTTTTTTCCTGAATATATTCAGGAAAAAACGCATTCGCCCTTTTTGGCCAACCAAGCAACCTTGAAAGGCTAATCAGCGTTCCAAAGAAGTCTTGCTTCCCAGCGGGCAAAAGGGCCATGCGGAAAAAAGTGTCCAAACCAGAAAGGCAGGACCGGCCATGGAGAAATGGGAGCCTTGCTACGCTGATGGGCGGGATGTAAATTGCCAACAGCCACTCTGGAGAAGTGTACGGTGTGTCCTGAGACATCGAAAAAACACAGCTTAGAGAGCATAGGGCACTTCCACTCATGGGCGTATAAATTGGGAAAACTAAAAATCAGCAACCACAGGCCCCCCAAAATTTAGGGCTGCTCTGTTGACAAGAACCCCCACTTCATTACACCTTAAATATCCTAGGAAAGAGAAAAGTGGATAAAGAAGTTGTGGTCCTCATGTACAATGGAATATCACTCAGCCATGAAATCCACGTCATAAGGTTAGTAGCAGCACGATGAGTGGATTTAGGTCCGATGATTCTAAGTGAAATAAGTCACACAGAAAAAGACACTTATCATAAGATATCACTTATAGAGGGAATGTAAAAACCGCTACACTTGAACTGAATTACAAAACAGAACAGAGTCACACGTTCAGAAAACACACTATGGCTGCTGAACGGGAAAGGTGAGGTGGGGTGATGCAAAAAGAAAGGGTTTCAAATTAGCTCAGATACCGTTCCATAAACCCAGTATGTAATAGACAAGACCTACTCCTTCCTCAGTGAACTGGACTCAACACCCCCTATTCACCGCAGAAGAATATATCTGACTAGTAGGAATCTTCAAACCTATGTACTGATATCTCTCTGTAAGTGAGTCAAGGGGGTGTAAAGCGGCATAAACACAGCCGTGAAAAGCAGCTAAACCCCATTATAAAAATAAATTACTTTTCAAAACCCGTGAAACAAAGACAGAGAAAGAGAGAGAAATTCTTACAAAATTCGTTTAGGGGCTGTGATGCAACCTGGATTGACCATATCTAGACCCACAGCTGATTGAGACCTAAGGGTGGACACTCTTGGGGCTGAGAGGTTTGGTGAGGTTGGGTGAGCCAACACAGACCCTTTAAAGTAATACTGCATGGGACCCATCCCACGGGTCCCAAATCTCCAGGTTCAAGGGCATCTTCCAACAACGAAAACATGCATGAGAAACCCAGATGATGGGACACCGTGTGATCGGGAAACGTTTCTAAAATGCACCTCATTTCTCATCTCCTTGTGCTCCGGTTCGCGATTCCAGCCGCATACTAGCCATCTCCCTCCTTGGAGAATCAGCACCTTTAACCTCCTGTTCCGTACAGGTTGCAATTTGTTCTGAGGATGAACGGGAAGAGGGGGAACCAATGAGAGACTAGCTCTAGGGGTTGGGACAGGCACAGGTCACTCTATTTTCCCATCAGGAAGAAGAATTAACCGCAGGCTCAGCCTGCCCACCGGAACCAGAAGAGGGCCTGAAGCAATCCTGCGCCTTTGCGGTCAGGTCCCAAAAAAGCGACTTGAAAAATGGAGCTCAGGGGCACTGCAATTCACAAACCTGCAGAGTTATAAATGGTAACTCTCGTCCACAAATATATTGAGGGAAGACAAAGAAGAGGCTTTGAAAGAGAGGCAGAATTCCAGGAAACAGATTTCAGGCGGTAGATTCGATTCACCTTGAAAGCACATGAAAAGCGGCAAAACGTGGACAATGATGCCCTTGGCCAAAAAGGGCGTATGCGTTTTTTCCTGAATATATTCAGGAAAAAACGCATTCGCCCTTTTGGGCCAACCAAGCAACCTGGAAAGACAAATCAGCGCTCCAAAGAAGTCTCGCTTGCCAGCGGGCAAAAGGGCCATGCGGAAAAAAGTGTCCAAACCAGAAATGCAGGACCGGCCAAGGAGAAATGGGAGCCTTGCTACGCTGATGGTCGGGATGTAAATTGCCAACAGCCACTCTGGAGAAGTGTATGGTGGCTCCTGAAACATCTAAAAAACACAGCTTAGAGAGCATAGGACATTTCCACTCATGGGCGTATAAATTGAGAAAACTAAAAATCAGCAAGACACAGGCACCCCAAAGTTTAGGGCTGCTCTGTTGACAAGAACCCCCACTTCATTACACCTTAAATATCCTGGGAAAGAGAAAAATGGATAAAGAAGTTGTGGTCCTCATGTACAATGGAATATCACTCAGCCATGAAATCAACGTCATAAGGCTAGTAGCAGCACGATGAGTGGATTTAGGTCCGACGATTCTAAGTGAAATAAGTCACACAGAAAAAGACACTTATCATAAGATATCACTTATAGAGGGAATGTAAAAACCGCTACACTGGAACTGAATTACAAAACAGAACAGAGTCACACGTTTAGAAAACACACTATGGCTGCTGAACGGGAAAGTTGAGGTTGGGTGATGCAAAAAGAAAGGGTTTCAAATTAGCTCAGATACCGTTCCATAAACCCAGTATGTAATAGACAAGACCTACTCCTTCCTCAGTGAACTGGACTCAACACCCCCTATTCACCGCACAAGAATATATATGACTAGTAGGAATCTTCAAACCTATGTACTGATATCTCTCTGTATGTGAGTCAAGGGGGTGTAAAGCGGCATAAACACAGCCGTGAAAAGCAGCTAAACCCCATTATAAAAATAAATTACTTTTCAAAACCCGTGAAACAAAGACAGAGAAAGAGAGAGAAATTCTTACAAAATTCGTTTAGGGGCTGTGATGCAACCTGGATTGACCATATCTAGACCCACAGCTGATTGAGACCTAAGGGTGGACACTCTTGGGGCTGAGAGGTTTGGTGAGGTTGGGTGAGCCAACACAGACCCTTTAAAGTAATACTGCATGGGACCCATCCCACGGGTCCCAAATCTCCAGGTTCAAGGGCATCTTCCAACAACGAAAACATGCATGAGAAACCCAGATGATGGGACACCGTGTGATCGGGAAACGTTTCTAAAATGCACCTCATTTCTCATCTCCTTGTGCTCCGGTTCGCGATTCCAGCCGCATACTAGCCATCTCCCTCCTTGGAGAATCAGCACCTTTAACCTCCTGTTCCGTACAGGTTGCAATTTGTTCTGAGGATGAACGGGAAGAGGGGGAACCAATGAGAGACTAGCTCTAGGGGTTGGGACAGGCACAGGTCACTCTATTTTCCCATCAGGAAGAAGAATTAACCACAAGCTCAGCCTGCCCCCCAGAACCAGAAGAGGGCCTGAAGCAATCCTGCACTTTTGCGGCCAGCTCCGAAGCAAGCAAGTTGAAAAATGTAGGTCAGGGGCACTGCAATTCAGAAAACGTCAGAGTTATAAATGATAACTCTCGTCCACAAATATATTGAGGGAAGGTAACGAAGAGGATTTGAAAGCAGGGCAGAATTGCAGGAAACAGATTTCAGGCGGTAGATTCGATTCGCCTTGAAAGCACATGAAAAGCGGCAAAACGTGGACAATGATGCCCTTGACCAAAAAGGGCGTATGCGTTTTTTCCTGAATATATTCAGGAAAAAAAGCATTCGCCCTTTTGGGCCAACCAAGCAACCTGAAAACGCAAGTCAGCGCTACAAAGAAGTCTCGCTTCCCAGCGGGCAAAAGGGCCATGCTGAAAAAAGTGTCTAAACCAGAAATGCAGGACCGGCCATGGAGAAATGGGAGCCTTGCTACACTGATGGGCGGGATGTAAATTGCCAACAGCCACTCTGGAGAAGTGTATGGTGTGTCCTGAAACATCTAAAAAACACAGTTTAGAGAGCATAGGACACTTCCACTCATGGGCGTATAAATTGGGAAAACTAAAAATCGTCAAGACACAGGCCCCCCAAAGTTTAGGGCTGCTCTGTTGACCAACACCCCCACTTCATTACACCTTAAATATCCTAGGAAAGAGAAAAGTGGATAAAGAAGTTGTGGTCCTCATGTACAATGGAATATCACTCAGCCATGAAATCCACGTCATAAGGCTAGTAGCAGCACGATGAGTGGATTTAGGTACGACGATTCTAAGTGAAATAAGTCACACAGAAAAAGACACTTATCATAAGATATCACTTATAGAGGGAATGTAAAAACCGCTACACTGGAACTGAATTACAAAACAGAACAGAGTCACACGTTTAGAAAACACACTATGGCTGCTGAACGGGAAAGGTGAGGTTGGGTGATGCATAAAGAAAGGGTTTCAAATTAGCTCAGATACCGTTCCATAAACCCAATATGTAATACACAAGACCTACTCCTTCCTCAGTGAACTGGACTCAACACCCCCTATTCACCACACAAGAATATATCTGACTAGTAAGAATCTTCAAACCTATGTATTGATATCTCTCTGTAAGTGAGTCAAGGGGGTGTAAAGCGGCATAAACACAGCCGTGAAAAGCAGCTAAACCCCATTATAAAAATAAATTACTTTTCAAAACCCGTGAAACAAAGACAGTGAAAGAGAGAGAAATTCTTACAAAATTCGTTCAGGGGCTGTGATGCAACCTGGATTGACCATATCTAGACCCACAGCTGATTGAGACATAAGGGTGGACACTCTTGGGGCTGAGAGGTTTGGTGAGGTTGGGTGAGCCAACGCAGACCCTTTCAAGTAATACTGCATGGTACCCATCCCATGGGTCCCAAATCTCCAGGTTCAAGGCCATCTTCCTACATCGAAAACAGGCATGAGAAACCCAGAAGATGGTACACCGTGTGATCGGGAAAGGTTTCTAAAACGCACCTCATTTCTCATCTCCTTTGCTCGGGTTCGCCATTCCAGCCGATTTACTAGCCATCTCCCTCCTTGGAGAATCAGCACCTTTAACCTCCTGTTCCGTACAGGTTGCAATTTGTTCTGAGGATGAACGGGAAGAGGGGGAACCAATGAGAGACTAGCTCTAGGGGTTGGGACAGGCACAGGTCACTCTATTTTCCCATCAGGAAGAAGAATTAACCACAAGCTCAGCCTGCCCCCCAGATCCAGAAGAGGGCCTGAAGCAATCCTGCACTTTTGCGGCCAGCTCCTAAACAAGCGAGTTGAAAAATGTAGGTCAGGGGCACTGCAATTCAGAAAACTTCAGACTTATAAATGATAACTCTCGTCCACAAATATATTGAGGGAAGGCAACGAAGAGGATTTCAAAGCAAGGCAGAATTGCAGGAAACAGATTTTAGGAGGTAGATTCGAATTTCCTTGAAAGCACATGAAAAGCGGCAAAACGTGGACAATGATGCCCTTGGCCAAAAAGGGTGTATGCGTTTTTTCCTGAATATATTCAGGAAAAAACGCATTCGCCCTTTTTGGCCAACCAAGCAACCTGGAAAGGCAAATCAGCACTCCAAAGAAGTCTCGTTTCCCAGCGGGCAAAAGGGCCATGCGGAATACTGTGTCCAAACCAGAAAGGCAGGACCGGCCATGGAGAAATGGGAGCCTTGCTGTGCTGATGGGCGGGATGTAAATTGCCAACAGCCACTCTGGAGAAGTGTACGGTGTGTCCTGAGACATCTAAAAAACACAGCTTAGAGAGCATAGGGCACTTCCACTCATGGGTGTATAAATTGGGAAAACTAAAAATCAGCAACCACAGGCCCCCCAAAATTTAGGGCTGCTCTGTTGACAAGAACCCCCACTTCATTACACCTTAAATATCCTAGGAAAGAGAAAAGTGGATAAAGAAGTTGTGGTCCTCATGTACAATGGAATATCACTCAGCCATGAAATCCACGTCATAAGGTTAGTAGCAGCACGATGAGTGGATTTAGGTCCGACGATTCTAAGTGAAATAAGTCACACAGAAAAACACACTTATCATAAGATATCACTTATAGAGGGAATGTAAACCCGCTACACTTGAACTGAATTACAAAACAGAACAGAGTCACACGTTTAGAAAACACACTATGGCTGATGAACGGGTAAGGTGAGGTGGGATGATGCATAAAACAAGGGTATCAAATTAGCTCAGATACCGTTCCATAAACCCAATATGTAATAGACAAGACCTACTCCTTGCTCAGTGAAGTGGACTCAACACCCCCTATTCACCGCACAAGAATATATCTGACTAGTAAGAATCTTCAAACCTATGTATTGGTATCTCTCTGTAAGTGAGTCAAGGGGGTGTAAAGCGGCATAAACACAGCCGTGAAAAGCAGCTAAACCCCATTATAAAAATAAATTACTTTTCAAAACCCGTGAAACAAAGACAGTGAAAGAGAGAGAAATTCTTACAAAATTCGTTCAGGGGCTGTGATGCAACCTGGATTGACCATATCTAGACCCACAGCTGATTGAGACATAAGGGTGGACACTCTTGGGGCTGAGAGGTTTGGTGAGGTTGCGTGAGCCAACGCAGACCCTTTAAAGTAATACTGCATGGTACCCATCCCATGAGTCCCAAATCTCCAGGTTCAAGGGCATCTTCCTACATCGAAAACATGCATGAGAAACCCAGAAGATGGGACACCGTGTGATCGGGAAAGGTTTCTAAAATGCACCTCATTTCTCATCTCCTTGTGCTCGGGTTCGCCATTCCAGCCGCTTTATTAGCCATCTCCCTCCTTGGAGAATCAGCACCTTTAACCTCCTGTTCCGTACAGGTTGCAATTTGTTCTGAGGATGAACGGGAAGAGGGGGAACCAATGAGAGACTAGCTCTAGGGGTTGGGACAGGCACAGGTCACTCTATTTTCCCATCAGGAAGAAGAATTAACCACAAGCTCAGCCTGCCCCCCAGAACCAGAAGAGGGCCTGAAGCAATCCTGCACTTTTGCGGCCAGCTCCGAAACAAGCGAGTTGAAAAATGTAGGTCAGGGGCACTGCAATTCAGAAAACTTCAGAGTTATAAATGATAACTCTCGTCCACAAATATATTGAGGGAAGGTAACGAAGAGGATTTGAAAGCACGGCAGAATTGCAGGAAACAGATTTCAGGCAGTAGATTCGATTCGCCTTGAAAGCACATGAAAAGCGGCAAAACGTGGACAATGATGCCCTTGACCAAAAAGGGCGTATGCGTTTTTTCCTGAATATATTCAGGAAAAAACGCATTCGCCCTTTTTGGCCAACCAAGCAACCTGGAAAGGCAAATCAGCGCTCCAAAGAAGTCTCGCTTCCCAGCGGGCCAAAGGGCCATGCGGAAAAAAGTGTCCAAACCAGAAATGCAGGACCGGCCATGGAGAAATGGGAGCTTTGCTACGCTGATGGGCGGGATGTAAATTGCCAACAGCCACTCTGGAGAAGTGTACGGTGTGTCCTGAAACATCTAAAAAACACAGCTCAGAGAGCATAGGGCACTTCCTCTCATGGGCGTATAAATTGGGAAAACTAAAAATCAGCAAGGCACAGGCACCCCAAAGTTTAGGGCTGCTCTGTTGACAAGAACCCCCACTTCATTACACCTTAAATATCCTAGGAAAGAGAAAAATGGATAAAGAAGTTGTGGTCCTCATGTACAATGGAATATCACTCAGCCATGAAATCAACGTCATAAGGCTAGTAGCAGCACGATGAGTGGATTTAGGTCCGACGATTCTAAGTGAAATAACTCACACAGAAAAAGACACTTATCATAAGATATCACTTATAGAGGGAATGTAAAAATCGCTACACTAGATCTGAATTACAAAACAGAACAGAGTCACACGTTTAGAAAACACACTATGGCTGCTGAACGGAAAAGGTGAGGTGGGGTGATGCATAAAGAAAGGGTTTCAAATTAGCTCAGATACCGTTCCATAAACCCAATATGTAATAGACAAGACCTACTCCTTCCTCAGTGAACTGGACTCAACACCCCCTATTCACCGCACAAGAATATATCTGACTAGTAAGAATCTTCAAACCTATGTATTGATATCTCTCTGTAAGTGAGTCAAGGGGGTGTAAAGCGGCATAAACACAGCCGTGAAAAGCAGCTAAACCCCATTATAAAAATAAATTACTTTTCAAAACCCGTGAAACAAAGACAGTGAAAGAGAGAGAAATTCTTACAAAATTCGGTCAGGGGCTGTGATACAACCTGGATTGACCATATCTAGACCCACAGCTGATTGAGACATAAGGGTGGACACTCTTGGGGCTGAGAGGTTTGGTGAAGTTGGGTGAGCCAACGCAGACCCTTTAAAGTAATACTGCATGGTACCCATCCCATGGGTCCCAAATCTCCAGGTTCAAGGGCATCTTCCTACATCGAAAACATGCATGAGAAACCCAGAAGATGGTACACCGTGTGATCGGGAAAGGTTTCTAAAATGCACCTCATTTCTCATCTCCTTCTGCTCGGGTTCGCCATTCCAGCCGCTTTATTAGCCATCTCCCTCCTTGGAGAATCAGCACCTTTAACCTCCTGTTCCGTACAGGTTGCAATTTGTTCTGAGGATGAACGAGAAGAGGGGGAACCAATGAGAGACTAGCTCTAGGGGTTGGGACAGGCACAGGTCACTCTATTTTCCCATCAGGAAGAGAATTAACCACAAGATCAGCCTGCCCCCCAGAACCAGAAGAGGGCCTGAAGCAATCCTGCGCCTTTGCGGCCAGGTCCCAAAAAAGCGACTTGAAAAATGGAGCTCAGGGGCACTGCAATTCACAAACCTGCAGAGTTATAAATGAAAACTCCCGTCCACAAATATATTGAGGGAAGACAAAGAAGAGGCTTTGAAAGAAAGGCAGAATTGCAGGAAACAGATTTCAGGCGGTAGATTCGATTCGCCTTGAAAGCACATGAAAAGCGGCAAAACGTGGACAGTGATGCCCTTGGCCAAAAAGGGCGTATGCGTTTTTTCCTGAATATATTCAGGAAAAAACGCATTCGCCCTTTTTGGCCAACCAAGCAACCTTGAAAGGCTAATCAGCGTTCCAAAGAAGTCTTGCTTCCCAGCGGGCAAAAGGGCCATGCGGAAAAAAGTGTCCAAACCAGAAAGGCAGGACCGGCCATGGAGAAATGGGAGCCTTGCTACGCTGATGGGCGGGATGTAAATTGCCAACAGCCACTCTGGAGAAGTGTACGGTGTGTCCTGAGACATCTAAAAAACACAGCTTAGAGAGCATAGGGCACTTCCACTCATGGGCGTATAAATTGGGAAAACTAAAAATCAGCAACCACAGGCCCCCCAAAATTTAGGGCTGCTCTGTTGACAAGAACCCCCACTTCATTACACCTTAAATATCCTAGGAAAGAGAAAAGTGGATAAAGAAGTTGTGGTCCTCATGTACAATGGAATATCACTCAGCCATGAAATCCACGTCATAAGGTTAGTAGCAGCACGATGAGTGGATTTAGGTCCGATGATTCTAAGTGAAATAAGTCACACAGAAAAAGACACTTATCATAAGATATCACTTATAGAGGGAATGTAAAAACCGCTACACTTGAACTGAATTACAAAACAGAACAGAGTCACACGTTCAGAAAACACACTATGGCTGCTGAACGGGAAAGGTGAGGTGGGGTGATGCAAAAAGAAAGGGTTTCAAATTAGCTCAGATACCGTTCCATAAACCCAGTATGTAATAGACAAGACCTACTCCTTCCTCAGTGAACTGGACTCAACACCCCCTATTCACCGCAGAAGAATATATCTGACTAGTAGGAATCTTCAAACCTATGTACTGATATCTCTCTGTAAGTGAGTCAAGGGGGTGTAAAGCGGCATAAACACAGCCGTGAAAAGCAGCTAAACCCCATTATAAAAATAAATTACTTTTCAAAACCCGTGAAACAAAGACAGAGAAAGAGAGAGAAATTCTTACAAAATTCGTTTAGGGGCTGTGATGCAACCTGGATTGACCATATCTAGACCCACAGCTGATTGAGACCTAAGGGTGGACACTCTTGGGGCTGAGAGGTTTGGTGAGGTTGGGTGAGCCAACACAGACCCTTTAAAGTAATACTGCATGGGACCCATCCCACGGGTCCCAAATCTCCAGGTTCAAGGGCATCTTCCAACAACGAAAACATGCATGAGAAACCCAGATGATGGGACACCGTGTGATCGGGAAACGTTTCTAAAATGCACCTCATTTCTCATCTCCTTGTGCTCCGGTTCGCGATTCCAGCCGCATACTAGCCATCTCCCTCCTTGGAGAATCAGCACCTTTAACCTCCTGTTCCGTACAGGTTGCAATTTGTTCTGAGGATGAACGGGAAGAGGGGGAACCAATGAGAGACTAGCTCTAGGGGTTGGGACAGGCACAGGTCACTCTATTTTCCCATCAGGAAGAAGAATTAACCGCAGGCTCAGCCTGCCCACCGGAACCAGAAGAGGGCCTGAAGCAATCCTGCGCCTTTGCGGTCAGGTCCCAAAAAAGCGACTTGAAAAATGGAGCTCAGGGGCACTGCAATTCACAAACCTGCAGAGTTATAAATGGTAACTCTCGTCCACAAATATATTGAGGGAAGACAAAGAAGAGGCTTTGAAAGAGAGGCAGAATTCCAGGAAACAGATTTCAGGCGGTAGATTCGATTCACCTTGAAAGCACATGAAAAGCGGCAAAACGTGGACAATGATGCCCTTGGCCAAAAAGGGCGTATGCGTTTTTTCCTGAATATATTCAGGAAAAAACGCATTCGCCCTTTTGGGCCAACCAAGCAACCTGGAAAGACAAATCAGCGCTCCAAAGAAGTCTCGCTTGCCAGCGGGCAAAAGGGCCATGCGGAAAAAAGTGTCCAAACCAGAAATGCAGGACCGGCCAAGGAGAAATGGGAGCCTTGCTACGCTGATGGTCGGGATGTAAATTGCCAACAGCCACTCTGGAGAAGTGTATGGTGGCTCCTGAAACATCTAAAAAACACAGCTTAGAGAGCATAGGACATTTCCACTCATGGGCGTATAAATTGAGAAAACTAAAAATCAGCAAGACACAGGCACCCCAAAGTTTAGGGCTGCTCTGTTGACAAGAACCCCCACTTCATTACACCTTAAATATCCTGGGAAAGAGAAAAATGGATAAAGAAGTTGTGGTCCTCATGTACAATGGAATATCACTCAGCCATGAAATCAACGTCATAAGGCTAGTAGCAGCACGATGAGTGGATTTAGGTCCGACGATTCTAAGTGAAATAAGTCACACAGAAAAAGACACTTATCATAAGATATCACTTATAGAGGGAATGTAAAAACCGCTACACTGGAACTGAATTACAAAACAGAACAGAGTCACACGTTTAGAAAACACACTATGGCTGCTGAACGGGAAAGTTGAGGTTGGGTGATGCAAAAAGAAAGGGTTTCAAATTAGCTCAGATACCGTTCCATAAACCCAGTATGTAATAGACAAGACCTACTCCTTCCTCAGTGAACTGGACTCAACACCCCCTATTCACCGCACAAGAATATATATGACTAGTAGGAATCTTCAAACCTATGTACTGATATCTCTCTGTATGTGAGTCAAGGGGGTGTAAAGCGGCATAAACACAGCCGTGAAAAGCAGCTAAACCCCATTATAAAAATAAATTACTTTTCAAAACCCGTGAAACAAAGACAGAGAAAGAGAGAGAAATTCTTACAAAATTCGTTTAGGGGCTGTGATGCAACCTGGATTGACCATATCTAGACCCACAGCTGATTGAGACCTAAGGGTGGACACTCTTGGGGCTGAGAGGTTTGGTGAGGTTGGGTGAGCCAACACAGACCCTTTAAAGTAATACTGCATGGGACCCATCCCACGGGTCCCAAATCTCCAGGTTCAAGGGCATCTTCCAACAACGAAAACATGCATGAGAAACCCAGATGATGGGACACCGTGTGATCGGGAAACGTTTCTAAAATGCACCTCATTTCTCATCTCCTTGTGCTCCGGTTCGCGATTCCAGCCGCATACTAGCCATCTCCCTCCTTGGAGAATCAGCACCTTTAACCTCCTGTTCCGTACAGGTTGCAATTTGTTCTGAGGATGAACGGGAAGAGGGGGAACCAATGAGAGACTAGCTCTAGGGGTTGGGACAGGCACAGGTCACTCTATTTTCCCATCAGGAAGAAGAATTAACCACAAGCTCAGCCTGCCCCCCAGAACCAGAAGAGGGCCTGAAGCAATCCTGCACTTTTGCGGCCAGCTCCGAAACAAGCGAGTTGAAAAATGTAGGTCAGGGGCACTGCAATTCAGAAAACTTCAGAGTTATAAATGATAACTCTCGTCCACAAATATATTGAGGGAAGGTAACGAAGAGGATTTGAAAGCACGGCAGAATTGCAGGAAACAGATTTCAGGCAGTAGATTCGATTCGCCTTGAAAGCACATGAAAAGCGGCAAAACGTGGACAATGATGCCCTTGACCAAAAAGGGCGTATGCGTTTTTTCCTGAATATATTCAGGAAAAAACGCATTCGCCCTTTTTGGCCAACCAAGCAACCTGGAAAGGCAAATCAGCGCTCCAAAGAAGTCTCGCTTCCCAGCGGGCCAAAGGGCCATGCGGAAAAAAGTGTCCAAACCAGAAATGCAGGACCGGCCATGGAGAAATGGGAGCTTTGCTACGCTGATGGGCGGGATGTAAATTGCCAACAGCCACTCTGGAGAAGTGTACGGTGTGTCCTGAAACATCTAAAAAACACAGCTCAGAGAGCATAGGGCACTTCCTCTCATGGGCGTATAAATTGGGAAAACTAAAAATCAGCAAGGCACAGGCACCCCAAAGTTTAGGGCTGCTCTGTTGACAAGAACCCACACTTCATTACACCTTAAATATCCTAGGAAAGAGAAAAATGGATAAAGAAGTTGTGGTCCTCATGTACAATGGAATATCACTCAGCCATGAAATCAACGTCATAAGGCTAGTAGCAGCACGATGAGTGGATTTAGGTCCGACGATTCTAAGTGAAATAACTCACACAGAAAAAGACACTTATCATAAGATATCACTTATAGAGGGAATGTAAAAATCGCTACACTAGATCTGAATTACAAAACAGAACAGAGTCACACGTTTAGAAAACACACTATGGCTGCTGAACGGAAAAGGTGAGGTGGGGTGATGCATAAAGAAAGGGTTTCAAATTAGCTCAGATACCGTTCCATAAACCCAATATGTAATAGACAAGACCTACTCCTTCCTCAGTGAACTGGACTCAACACCCCCTATTCACCGCACAAGAATATATCTGACTAGTAAGAATCTTCAAACCTATGTATTGATATCTCTCTGTAAGTGAGTCAAGGGGGTGTAAAGCGGCATAAACACAGCCGTGAAAAGCAGCTAAACCCCATTATAAAAATAAATTACTTTTCAAAACCCGTGAAACAAAGACAGTGAAAGAGAGAGAAATTCTTACAAAATTCGGTCAGGGGCTGTGATACAACCTGGATTGACCATATCTAGACCCACAGCTGATTGAGACATAAGGGTGGACACTCTTGGGGCTGAGAGGTTTGGTGAAGTTGGGTGAGCCAACGCAGACCCTTTAAAGTAATACTGCATGGTACCCATCCCATGGGTCCCAAATCTCCAGGTTCAAGGGCATCTTCCTACATCGAAAACATGCATGAGAAACCCAGAAGATGGTACACCGTGTGATCGGGAAAGGTTTCTAAAATGCACCTCATTTCTCATCTCCTTCTGCTCGGGTTCGCCATTCCAGCCGCTTTATTAGCCATCTCCCTCCTTGGAGAATCAGCACCTTTAACCTCCTGTTCCGTACAGGTTGCAATTTGTTCTGAGGATGAACGAGAAGAGGGGGAACCAATGAGAGACTAGCTCTAGGGGTTGGGACAGGCACAGGTCACTCTATTTTCCCATCAGGAAGAGAATTAACCACAAGATCAGCCTGCCCCCCAGAACCAGAAGAGGGCCTGAAGCAATCCTGCGCCTTTGCGGCCAGGTCCCAAAAAAGCGACTTGAAAAATGGAGCTCAGGGGCACTGCAATTCACAAACCTGCAGAGTTATAAATGAAAACTCCCGTCCACAAATATATTGAGGGAAGACAAAGAAGAGGCTTTGAAAGAAAGGCAGAATTGCAGGAAACAGATTTCAGGCGGTAGATTCGATTCGCCTTGAAAGCACATGAAAAGCGGCAAAACGTGGACAGTGATGCCCTTGGCCAAAAAGGGCGTATGCGTTTTTTCCTGAATATATTCAGGAAAAAACGCATTCGCCCTTTTTGGCCAACCAAGCAACCTTGAAAGGCTAATCAGCGTTCCAAAGAAGTCTTGCTTCCCAGCGGGCAAAAGGGCCATGCGGAAAAAAGTGTCCAAACCAGAAAGGCAGGACCGGCCATGGAGAAATGGGAGCCTTGCTACGCTGATGGGCGGGATGTAAATTGCCAACAGCCACTCTGGAGAAGTGTACGGTGTGTCCTGAGACATCTAAAAAACACAGCTTAGAGAGCATAGGGCACTTCCACTCATGGGCGTATAAATTGGGAAAACTAAAAATCAGCAACCACAGGCCCCCCAAAATTTAGGGCTGCTCTGTTGACAAGAACCCCCACTTCATTACACCTTAAATATCCTAGGAAAGAGAAAAGTGGATAAAGAAGTTGTGGTCCTCATGTACAATGGAATATCACTCAGCCATGAAATCCACGTCATAAGGCTAGTAGCAGCACGATGAGTGGATTTAGGTACGACGATTCTAAGTGAAATAAGTCACACAGAAAAAGACACTTATCATAAGATATCACTTATAGAGGGAATGTAAAAACCGCTACACTGGAACTGAATTACAAAACAGAACAGAGTCACACGTTTAGAAAACACACTATGGCTGCTGAACGGGAAAGGTGAGGTTGGGTGATGCATAAAGAAAGGGTTTCAAATTAGCTCAGATACCGTTCCATAAACCCAATATGTAATACACAAGACCTACTCCTTCCTCAGTGAACTGGACTCAACACCCCCTATTCACCACACAAGAATATATCTGACTAGTAAGAATCTTCAAACCTATGTATTGATATCTCTCTGTAAGTGAGTCAAGGGGGTGTAAAGCGGCATAAACACAGCCGTGAAAAGCAGCTAAACCCCATTATAAAAATAAATTACTTTTCAAAACCCGTGAAACAAAGACAGTGAAAGAGAGAGAAATTCTTACAAAATTCGTTCAGGGGCTGTGATGCAACCTGGATTGACCATATCTAGACCCACAGCTGATTGAGACATAAGGGTGGACACTCTTGGGGCTGAGAGGTTTGGTGAGGTTGGGTGAGCCAACGCAGACCCTTTCAAGTAATACTGCATGGTACCCATCCCACGGGTCCCAAATCTCCAGGTTCAAGGGCATCTTCCTACATCAAAAACATGCATGAGAAACCCAGAAGATGGTACACCGTGTGATCGGGAAAGGTTTCTAAAATGCACCTAATTTCTCATCTCCTTGTGCTCGGGTTCGCCATTCCTGTCGCTTTATTAGCCATCTCCCTCCTTGGAGAATCAGCACCTTTAACCTCCTGTTCCGTACAGGTTGCAATTTGTTCTGAGGATGAACGGGAAGAGGGGGAACCAATGAGAGACTAGCTCTAGGGGTTGGGACAGGCACAGGTCACTCTATTTTCCCATGAGGAAGAAGAATTAACCACAAGCTCAGCCTGCCCCCCAGATCCAGAAGAGGGCCTGAAGCAATCCTGCACTTTTGCGGCCAGCTCCTAAACAAGCGAGTTGAAAAATGTAGGTCAGGGGCACTGCAATTCAGAAAACTTCAGACTTATAAATGATAACTCTCGTCCACAAATATATTGAGGGAAGGCAACGAAGAGGATTTCAAAGCAAGGCAGAATTGCAGGAAACAGATTTTAGGAGGTAGATTCGAATTTCCTTGAAAGCACATGAAAAGCGGCAAAACGTGGACAATGATGCCCTTGGCCAAAAAGGGCGTATGCGTTTTTTCCTGAATATATTCAGGAAAAAACGCATTCGCCCTTTTTGGCCAACCAAGCAACCTGGAAAGGCAAATCAGCACTCCAAAGAAGTCTCGCTTCCCAGCGGGCAAAAGGGCCATGCGGAATACTGTGTCCAAACCAGAAAGGCAGGACCGGCCATGGAGAAATGGGAGCCTTGCTATGCTGATGGGCGGGATGTAAATTGCCAACAGCCACTCTGGAGAAGTGTACGGTGTGTCCTGAGACATCTTAAAAACACAGCTTAGAGAGCATAGGGCACTTCCACTCATGGGCGTATAAATTGGGAAAACTAAAAATCAGCAACCACAGGCCCCCCAAAATTTAGGGCTGCTCTGTTGACAAGAACCCCCACTTCATTACACCTTAAATATCCTAGGAAAGAGAAAAGTGGATAAAGAAGTTGTGGTCCTCATGTACAATGGAATATCACTCAGCCATGAAATCCACGTCATAAGGTTAGTAGCAGCACGATGAGTGGATTTAGGTCCGACGATTCTAAGTGAAATAAGTCACACAGAAAAAGACACTTATCATAAGATATCACTTATAGAGGGAATGTAAACCCGCTACACTTGAACTGAATTACAAAACAGAACAGAGTCACACGTTTAGAAAACACACTATGGCTGATGAACGGGTAAGGTGAGGTGGGATGATGCATAAAACAAGGGTATCAAATTAGCTCAGATACGGTTCCATAAACCCAATATGTAATAGACAAGACCTACTCCTTGCTCAGTGAAGTGGACTCAACACCCCCTATTCACCGCACAAGAATATATCTGACTAGTAAGAATCTTCAAACCTATGTATTGATATCTCTCTGTAAGTGAGTCAAGGGGGTGTAAAGCGGCATAAACACAGCCGTGAAAAGCAGCTAAACCCCATTATAAAAATAAATTACTTTTCAAAACCCGTGAAACAAAGACAGTGAAAGAGAGAGAAATTCTTACAAAATTCGGTCAGGGGCTGTGATACAACCTGGATTGACCATATCTACACCCACAGCTGATTGAGACATAAAGGTGGACACTCTTGGGGCTGAGAGGTTTGGTGAAGTTGGGTGAGCCAACGCAGACCCTTTAAAGTAATACTGCATGGTACCCATCCCATGGGTCCCAAATCTCCAGGTTCAAGGGCATCTTCCTACATCGAAAACATGCATGAGAAACCCAGAAGATGGTACACCGTGTGATCGGGAAAGGTTTCTAAAATGCACCTCATTTCTCATCTCCTTCTGCTCGGGTTCGCCATTCCAGCCGCTTTATTAGCCATCTCCCTCGTTGGAGAATCAGCATCTTTAACCTCCTGTTCCGTACAGGTTGCAATTTGTTCTGAGGATGAACGGGAAGAGGGGGAACCAATGAGAGACTAGCTCTAGGGGTTGGGACAGGCACAGGTCACTCTATTTTCCCATCAGGAAGAGAATTAACCACAAGATCAGCCTGCCCCCCAGAACCAGAAGAGGGCCTGAAGCAATCCTGCGCCTTTGCGGCCAGGTCCCAAAAAAGCGACTTGAAAAATGGAGCTCAGGGGCACTGCAATTCACAAACCTGCAGAGTTATAAATGAAAACTCCCGTCCACAAATATATTGAGGGAAGACAAAGAAGAGGCTTTGAAAGAAAGGCAGAATTGCAGGAAACAGATTTCAGGCGGTAGATTCGATTCGCCTTGAAAGCACATGAAAAGCGGCAAAACGTGGACAATGATGCCCTTGGCCAAAAAGGGCGTATGCGTTTTTTCCTGAATATATTCAGGAAAAAACGCATTCGCCCTTTTTGGCCAACCAAGCAACCTGGAAAGGCAAATCAGCGCTCCAAAGATGTCTCGCTTCCCAGCGGGCAAAAGGGCCATGCAGAAAAAAGTGTCCAAACCAGAAAGGCAGGACCGGCCATGGAGAAATGGGAGCCTTGCTACGCTGATGGTCGGGATGTAAATTGCCAACAGCCACTCTGGAGAAGTGTACGGTGTGTCCTGAAACATCTAAAAAACACAGCTTAGAGAGCATAGGGCACTTCCACTCATGGGCGTATAAATTGGGAAATCTAAAAATCAGCAAGGCACAGGCACCCCAAAGTTTAGGGCTGCTCTGTTGACAAGAACCCCCACTTCATTACACCTTAAATATCCTAGGAAGAGAAAAATGGATAAAGAAGTTGTGGTCCTCATGTACAATGGAATATCACTCAGCCATGAAATCAACATCATAAGGCTAGTAGCAGCACGATGAGTGGATTTAGGTCCGACGATTCTAAGTGAAATAAGTCACACAGAAAAAGACACTTATCATAAGATATCACTTATAGAGGGAATGTAAAAACCGCTACACTTGAACTGAATTACAAAACAGAACAGAGTCACACGTTTAGAAAACACACTATGACTGCTGAACGGGAAAGGTGAGGTGGGGTGATGCATAAAGAAAGGGTTTCAAATTAGCTCAGATACCGTTCCATAAGCCCAATATGTAATAGACAAGACCTACTCCTTCCTCAGTGAACTGGACTCAACACCCCCTATTCACTGCACAAGAATATATCTGACTAGTAAAAATCTTCAAACCTATGTATTGATATCTCTCTGTAAGTGAGTCAAGGGGGTGTAAAGCGGCATAAACACAGCCGTGAAAAGCAGCTAAACCCCATTATAAAAATAAATTACTTTTCAAAACCCGTGAAACAAAGACAGTGAAAGAGAGAGAAATTCTTACAAAATTCGTTCAGGGGCTGTGATGCAACCTGGATTGACCATATCTAGACCCACAGCTGATTGAGACATAAGGGTGGACACTCTTGGGGCTGAGAGGTTTGGTGAGGTTGGGTGAGCCAACGCAGACCCTTTAAAGTAATACTGCATGGTACCCATCCCATGGGTCCCAAATCTCCAGGTTCAAGGGCATCTTCCTACATCGAAAACATGCATGAGAAACCCAGAAGATGGTACACCGTGTGAACGGGAAAGGTTTCTAAAACGCACCTAATTTCTCATCTCCTTGTGCTAGGGTTCGCCATTCCAGCGGCTTTACTAGCCATCTCCCTCCTTGAAGAATCAGCACCTTTAACCTCCTGTTCCGTACAGGTTGCAATTTGTCCTGAGGATGAACGGGAAGAGGGGAAACCAATGAGACACTAGCTCTAGGTGTTGGGAAAGGCACAGGTCAATCTATTTTCCCATCAGGAAGAAGAATTAACCACAAGCTCAGCCTGCCCCCCAGAACCAGAAGAGGGCCTGAAGCAATCCTGCACTTTTGCGGCTAGCTGCCCAAAAAGCGAGTTGAAAAATGGAGCTCAGGGGCACTGCAATTCACAAACCTGCAGAGTTATAAATGATAACTCTCTTCCACAAATATATTGAGGGAAGGCAACGAAGAGGATTTGAAAGCAAGGCAGAATTGCAGGAAACAGATTTCAGGAGGTAGATTCGAATCGCCTTGAAAGCCCATGAAAAGCGGCAAAACGTGGACAGTGATGCCCTTGGCCAAAAAGGGCCTATGCGTTTTTTCCTGAATATATTCAGGAAAAAACGCATACGCCCTTTTTGGCCAACCAAGCAACCTGGAAAGGCAAATCAGCGCTCCAAAGAAGTCTCGCTTCCCAGCGGGCAAAAGGGCCATGCGGAAAAAAGTGTCCAAACCAGAAATGCAGGACCGTCCATGGAGAAATGGGAGCCTTGCTACGCTGATGGGCGGGATGTAAATTGCCAACAGCCACTCTGGAGAAGTGTATGGTGGGTCCTGAAACATCTAAAAAACACAGCTTAGAGAGCATAGGGCACTTCCACTCATGGGCGTATAAATTGGGAAAACTAAAAATCAGCAAGACACAGGCACCCCAAAGTTTACGGCTGCTCTGTTGACAAACACCCCCACTTCATTACACCTTAAATATCCTAGGAAAGAGAAAACTGGATAAAGAACTTGTGGTCCTCATGTACAATGGAATATCACTCAGCCATGAAATCAACGTCATAAGGCTAGTAGCAGCACGATGAGTGGATTTAGGTACGACGATTCTAAGTGAAATAAGTCACACAGAAAAAGACACTTATCATAAGATATCACTTCTAGAGGGAATGTAAAAACCGCTACACTTGAACTGAATTACAAAACAGAACAGAGTCACACGTTCAGAAAACACACTATGGCTGCTGAACGGGAAAGGTGAGGTGGGGTGATGCAAAAAGAAAGGGTTTCAAATTAGCTCAGATACCGTTCCATAAACCCAGTATGTAATACACAAGACCTACTCCTTCCTCAGTGAACTGGACTCAACACCCCCTATTCACCGCACAAGAATATATATGACTAGTAGGAATCTTCAAACCTATGTACTGATATCTCTCTGTAAGTGAGTCAAGGGGGTGTAAAGCGGCATAAACACAGCCGTGAAAAGCAGCTAAACCCCATTATAAAAATAAATTACTTTTCAAAACCCGTGAAACAAAGACAGAGAAAGAGAGAGAAATTCTTACAAAATTCGTTTAGGGGCTGTGATGCAACCTGGATTGACCATATCTAGACCCACAAATGATTGAGACCTAAGGGTGGACACTCTTGGGGCTGAGAGGTTTGGTGAGGTTGGGTGAGCCAACACAGACCCTTTAAAGTAAAACTGCATGGGACCCATCCCACGGGTCCCAAATCTCCAGTTTCAAGGGCATCTTCCAACAACGAAAACATGCATGAGAAACCCAGATGATGGGACACCGTGTGATCGGGAAACGTTTCTAAAATGCACCTCATTTCTCATCTCCTTGTGCTCCGGTTCGCGATTCCAGCCGCATACTAGCCATCTCCCTCCTTGGAGAATCAGCACCTTTAACCTCCTGTTCCGTACAGGTTGCAATTTGTTCTGAGGATGAACGGGAAGAGGGGGAACCAATGAGAGACTAGCTCTAGGGGTTGAGACAGGCACAGGTCACTCTATTTTCCCATCAGGAAGAAGAATTAACCACAAGCTCAGCCTGCCCCCCAGAACCAGAAGAGGGCCTGAAGCAATCCTGCACTTTTGCGGCCAGCTCCGAAGCAAGCGAGTTGAAAAATGTAGGTCAGGGGCACTGCAATTCAGAAAACGTCAGAGTTATAAATGATAACTCTCGTCCACAAATATATTGAGGGAAGGTAACGAAGAGGATTTGAAAGCAGGGCAGAATTGCAGGAAACAGATTTCAGGCGGTAGATTCGATTCGCGCCTTGAAAGCACATGAAAAGCGGCAAAACGTGGACAATGATGCCCTTGACCAAAAAGGGCGTATGCGTTTTTTCCTGAATATATTCAGGAAAAAAAGCATTCGCCCTTTTGGGCCAACCAAGCAACCTGAAAACGCAAGTCAGCGCTACAAAGAAGTCTCGCTTCCCAGCGGGCAAAAGGGCCATGCTGAAAAAAGTGTCTAAACCAGAAATGCAGGACCGGCCATGGAGAAATGGGAGCCTTGCTACACTGATGGGCGGGATGTAAATTGCCAACAGCCACTCTGGAGAAGTGTATGGTGTGTCCTGAAACATCTAAAAAACACAGTTTAGAGAGCATACGGCACTTCCACTCATGGGCGTATAAATTGGGAAAACTAAAAATCGTCAAGACACAGGCCCCCCAAAGTTTAGGGCTGCTCTGTTGACCAACACCCCACTTCATTACACCTTAAATATCCTAGGAAAGAGAAAAGTGGATAAAGAAGTTGTGGTCCTCATGTACAATGGAATATCACTCAGCCATGAAATCCACGTCATAAGGCTAGTAGCAGCACGATGAGTGGATTTAGGTCCGATGATTCTAAGTGAAATAAGTCACACAGAAAAAGACACTTATCATAAGATATCACTTATAGAGGGAATGTAAAAACCGCTACACTGAACTGAATTACAAAACAGAACAGAGTCACACGTTTAGAAAACACACTATGGCTGCTGAACGGGAAAGGTGAGGTTGGGTGATGCATAAAGAAAGGGTTTCAAATTAGCTCAGATACCGTTCCATAAACCCAATATGTAATACACAAGACCTACTCCTTCCTCAGTGAACTGGACTCAACACCCCCTATTCACCACACAAGAATATATCTGACTAGTAAGAATCTTCAAACCTATGTATTGATATCTCTCTGTAAGTGAGTCAAGGGGGTGTAAAGCGGCATAAACACAGCCGTGAAAAGCAGCTAAACCCCATTATAAAAATAAATTACTTTTCAAAACCCGTGAAACAAAGACAGTGAAAGAGAGAGAAATTCTTACAAAATTCGTTCAGGGGCTGTGATGCAACCTGGATTGACCATATCTAGACCCACAGCTGATTGAGACATAAGGGTGGACACTCTTGGGGCTGAGAGGTTTGGTGAGGTTGGGTGAGCCAACGCAGACCCTTTAAAGTAATACTGCATGGTACCCATCCCACGGGTCCCAAATCTCCAGGTTCAAGGGCATCTTCCTACATCAAAAACATGCATGAGAAACCCAGAAGATGGTACACCGTGTGATCGGGAAAGGTTTCTAAAATGCACCTCATTTCTCATCTCCTTGTGCTCGGGTTCGCCATTCCAGCCGCTTTATTAGCCATCTCCCTCCTTGGAGAATCAGCACCTTTAACCTCCTGTTCCGTATAGGTTGCAATTTGTTCTGAGGATGAACGGGAAGAGGGGGAACCAATGAGAGACTAGCTCTAGGGGTTGGGACAGGCACAGGTCACTCTATTTTCCCATGAGGAAGAAGAATTAACCACAAGCTCAGCCTGCCCCCCAGATCCAGAAGAGGGCCTGAAGCAATCCTGCACTTTTGCGGCCAGCTCCTAAACAAGCGAGTTGAAAAATGTAGGTCAGGGGCACTGCAATTCAGAAAACTTCAGACTTATAAATGATAACTCTCGTCCACAAATATATTGAGGGAAGGCAACGAAGAGGATTTCAAAGCAAGGCAGAATTGCAGGAAACAGATTTTAGGAGGTAGATTCGAATTTCCTTGAAAGCACATGAAAAGCGGCAAAACGTGGACAATGATGCCCTTGGCCAAAAAGGGTGTATGCGTTTTTTCCTGAATATATTCAGGAAAAAACGCATTCGCCCTTTTTGGCCAACCAAGCAACCTGGAAAGGCAAATCAGCACTCCAAAGAAGTCTCGCTTCCCAGCGGGCAAAAGGGCCATGCGGAATACTGTGTCCAAACCAGAAAGGCAGGACCGGCCATGGAGAAATGGGAGCCTTGCTATGCTGATGGGCGGGATGTAAATTGCCAACAGCCACTCTGGAGAAGTGTACGGTGTGTCCTGAGACATCTAAAAAACACAGCTTAGAGAGCATAGGGCACTTCCACTCATGGGCGTATAAATTGGGAAAACTAAAAGTCAGCAACAACAGGCCCCCCAAAATTTAGGGCTGCTCTGTTGACAAGAACCCCCACTTCATTACACCTTAAATATCCTAGGAAAGAGAAAAGTGGATAAAGAAGTTGTGGTCCTCATGTACAATGGAATATCACTCAGCCATGAAATCCACGTCATAAGGTTAGTAGCAGCACGATGAGTGGATTTAGGACCGACGATTCTAAGTGAAATAAGTCACACAGAAAAAGACACTTATCATAAGATATCACTTATAGAGGGAATGTAAACCCGCTACACTTGAACTGAATTACAAAACAGAACAGAGTCACACGTTTAGAAAACACACTATGGCTGATGAACGGGTAAGGTGAGGTGGGATGATGCATAAAACAAGGGTAACAAATTAGCTCAGATACCGTTCCATAAACCCAATATGTAATAGACAAGACCTACTCCTTGCTCAGTGAAGTGGACTCAACACCCCCTATTCACCGCACAAGAATATATCTGACTAGTAAGAATCTTCAAACCTATGTATTGGTATCTCTCTGTAAGTGAGTCAAGGGGGTGTAAAGTGGCATAAACACAGCCGTGAAAAGCAGCTAAACCCCATTATAAAAATAAATTACTTTTCAAAACCCGTGAAACAAAGACAGTGAAAGAGAGAGAAATTCTTACAAAATTCGTTCAGGGGCTGTGATGCAACCTGGATTGACCATATCTAGACCCACAGCTGATTGAGACATAAGGGTGGACACTCTTGGGGCTGAGAGGTTTGGTGAGGTTGCGTGAGCCAACGCAGACCCTTTAAAGTAATACTGCATGGTACCCATCCCATGAGTCCCAAATCTCCAGGTTCAAGGGCATCTTCCTACATCGAAAACATGCATGAGAAAACCAGAAGATGGTACACCGTGTGATCGGGAAAGGTTTCTAAAATGCACCTCATTTCTCATCTCCTTGTGCTCGGGTTCGCCATTCCAGCCGCTTTATTAGCCATCTCCCTCCTTGGAGAATCAGCACCTTTAACCTCCTGTTCCGTACAGGTTGCAATTTGTTCTGAGGATGAACGGGAAGAGGGGGAACCAATGAGAGACTAGCTCTAGGGGTTGGGACAGGCACAGGTCACTCTATTTTCCCATCAGGAAGAAGAATTAACCACAAGCTCAGCCTGCCCCCCAGAACCAGAAGAGGGCCTGAAGCAATCCTGCACTTTTGCGGCCAGCTCCGAAACAAGCGAGTTGAAAAATGTAGGTCAGGGGCACTGCAATTCAGAAAACTTCAGAGTTATAAATGATAACTCTCGTCCACAAATATATTGAGGGAAGACAAAGAAGAGGCTTTGAAAGAAAGGCAGAATTGCAGGAAACAGATTTCAGGCGGTAGATTCGATTCGCCTTGAAAGCACATGAAAAGCGGCAAAACGTGGACAATGATGCCCTTGGCCAAAAAGGGCGTATGCGTTTTTTCCTGAATATATTCAGGAAAAAACGCATTCGCCCTTTTTGGCCAACCAAGCAACCTGGAAAGGCAAATCAGCGCTCCAAAGAAGTCTCGCTTCCCAGCGGGCAAAAGGGCCATGCGGAAAAAAGTGTCCAAACCAGAAAGGCAGGACCGGCCATGGAGAAATGGGAGCCTTGCTACGCTGATGGGCGGGATGTAAATTGCCAACAGCCACTCAGGAGAAGTGTACGGTGTGTCCTGAAACATCTAAAAAACACAGCTTAGAGAGCATAGGGCACTTCCACTCATGGGCGTATAAATTGGGAAAACTAAAAATCAGCAAGACACAGGCACCCCAAAGTTTACGGCTGCTCTGTTGACAAACACCCCCACTTCATTACACCTTAAATATCCTAGGAAAGAGAAAACTGGATAAAGAACTTGTGGTCCTCATGTACAATGGAATATCACTCAGCCATGAAATCAACGTCATAAGGCTAGTAGCAGCACGATGAGTGGATTTAGGTCCGATGATTCTAAGTGAAATAAGTCACACAGAAAAAGACACTTATCATAAGATATCACTTATAGAGGGAATGTAAAAACCGCTACACTTGAACTGAATTACAAAACAGAACAGAGTCACACGTTCAGAAAACACACTATGGCTGCTGAACGGGAAAGGTGAGGTGGGGTGATGCAAAAAGAAAGGGTTTCAAATTAGCTCAGATACCGTTCCATAAACCCAGTATGTAATAGACAAGACCTACTCCTTCCTCAGTGAACTGGACTCAACACCCCCTATTCACCGCACAAGAATATATATGACTAGTAGGAATCTTCAAACCTATGTACTGATATCTCTCTGTAAGTGAGTCAAGGGGGTGTAAAGCGGCATAAACACAGCCGTGAAAAGCAGCTAAACCCCATTATAAAAATAAATTACTTTTCAAAACCCGTGAAACAAAGACAGAGAAAGAGAGAGAAATTCTTACAAAATTCGTTTAGGGGCTGTGATGCAACCTGGATTGACCATATCTAGACCCACAGCTGATTGAGACCTAAGGGTGGACACTCTTGGGGCTGAGAGGTTTGGTGAGGTTGGGTGAGCCAACACAGACCCTTTAAAGTAATACTGCATGGGACCCATCCCACGGGTCCCAAATCTCCAGGTTCAAGGGCATCTTCCAACAACGAAAACATGCATGAGAAACCCAGATGATGGGACACCGTGTGATCGGGAAACGTTTCTAAAATGCACCTCATTTCTCATCTCCTTGTGCTCCGGTTCGCGATTCCAGCCGCATACTAGCCATCTCCCTCCTTGGAGAATCAGCACCTTTAACCTCCTGTTCCGTACAGGTTGCAATTTGTTCTGAGGATGAACGGGAAGAGGGGGAACCAATGAGAGACTAGCTCTAGGGGTTGGGACAGGCACAGGTCACTCTATTTTCCCATCAGGAAGAAGAATTAACCACAAGCTCAGCCTGCCCCCCAGAACCAGAAGAGGGCCTGAAGCAATCCTGCACTTTTGCGGCCAGCTCCGAAACAAGCGAGTTGAAAAATGTAGGTCAGGGGCACTGCAATTCAGAAAACTTCAGAGTTATAAATGATAACTCTCGTCCACAAATATATTGAGGGAAGACAAAGAAGAGGCTTTGAAAGAAAGGCAGAATTGCAGGAAACAGATTTCAGGCGGTAGATTCGATTCGCCTTGAAAGCACATGAAAAGCGGCAAAACGTGGACAATGATGCCCTTGGCCAAAAAGGGCGTATGCGTTTTTTCCTGAATATATTCAGGAAAAAACGCATTCGCCCTTTTTGGCCAACCAAGCAACCTGGAAAGGCAAATCAGCGCTCCAAAGAAGTCTCGCTTCCCAGCGGGCAAAAGGGCCATGCGGAAAAAAGTGTCCAAACCAGAAAGGCAGGACCGGCCATGGAGAAATGGGAGCCTTGCTACGCTGATGGGCGGGATGTAAATTGCCAACAGCCACTCTGGAGAAGTGTACGGTGTGTCCTGAAACATCTAAAAAACACAGCTTGGAGAGCATAGGGCACTTCCACTCATGGGCGTATAAATTGGGAAATCTAAAAATCAGCAAGGCACAGGCACCCCAAAGTTTAGGGCTGCTCTGTTGACAAGAACCCCCACTTCATTACACCTTAAATATCCTAGGAAGAGAAAAATGGATAAAGAAGTTGTGGTCCTCATGTACAATGGAATATCACTCAGCCATGAAATCAACATCATAAGGCTAGTAGCAGCACGATGAGTGGATTTAGGTCCGACGATTCTAAGTGAAATAAGTCACACAGAAAAAGACACTTATCATAAGATATCACTTATAGAGGGAATGTAAAAACCGCTACACTTGAACTGAATTACAAAACAGAACAGAGTCACACGTTCAGAAAACACACTATGACTGCTGAACGGGAAAGGTGAGGTGGGGTGATGCATAAAGAAAGGGTTTCAAATTAGCTCAGATACCGTTCCATAAGCCCAATATGTAATAGACAAGACCTACTCCTTCCTCAGTGAACTGGACTCAACACCCCCTATTCACCGCACAAGAATATATCTGACTAGTAAAAATCTTCAAACCTATGTATTGATATCTCTCTGTAAGTGAGTCAAGGGGGTGTAAAGCGGCATAAACACAGCCTTGAAAAGCAGCTAAACCCCTTTATAAAAATAAATTACTTTTCAAAACCCGTGAAACAAAGACAGTGAAAGAGAGAGAAATTCTTACAAAATTCGTTCAGGGGCTGTGATGCAACCTGGATTGACCATATCTAGACCCACAGCTGATTGAGACATAAGGGTGGACACTCTTGGGGCTGAGAGGTTTGGTGAGGTTGGGTGAGCCAACACAGACCCTTTAAAGTAAAACTGCATGGGACCCATCCCACGGGTCCCAAATCTCCAGTTTCAAGGGCATCTTCCAACAACGAAAACATGCATGAGAAACCCAGATGATGGGACACCGTGTGATCGGGAAACGTTTCTAAAATGCACCTCATTTCTCATCTCCTTGTGCTCCGGTTCGCGATTCCAGCCGCATACTAGCCATCTCCCTCCTTGGAGAATCAGCACCTTTAACCTCCTGTTCCGTACAGGTTGCAATTTGTTCTGAGGATGAACGGGAAGAGGGGGAACCAATGAGAGACTAGCTCTAGGGGTTGAGACAGGCACAGGTCACTCTATTTTCCCATCAGGAAGAAGAATTAACCACAAGCTCAGCCTGCCCCCCAGAACCAGAAGAGGGCCTGAAGCAATCCTGCACTTTTGCGGCCAGCTCCGAAGCAAGCGAGTTGAAAAATGTAGGTCAGGGGCACTGCAATTCAGAAAACGTCAGAGTTATAAATGATAACTCTCGTCCACAAATATATTGAGGGAAGGTAACGAAGAGGATTTGAAAGCAGGGCAGAATTGCAGGAAACAGATTTCAGGCGGTAGATTCGATTCGCCTTGAAAGCACATGAAAAGCGGCAAAACGTGGACAATGATGCCCTTGACCAAAAAGGGCGTATGCGTTTTTTCCTGAATATATTCAGGAAAAAAAGCATTCGCCCTTTTGGGCCAACCAAGCAACCTGAAAACGCAAGTCAGCGCTACAAAGAAGTCTCGCTTCCCAGCGGGCAAAAGGGCCATGCTGAAAAAAGTGTCTAAACCAGAAATGCAGGACCAGCCATGGAGAAATGGGAGCCTTGCTACACTGATGGGCGGGATGTAAATTGCCAACAGCCACTCTGGAGAAGTGTATGGTGTGTCCTGAAACATCTAAAAAACACAGTTTAGAGAGCATACGGCACTTCCACTCATGGGCGTATAAATTGGGAAAACTAAAAATCGTCAAGACACAGGCCCCCCAAAGTTTAGGGCTGCTCTGTTGACCAACACCCCCACTTCATTACACCTTAAATATCCTAGGAAAGAGAAAAGTGGATAAAGAAGTTGTGGTCCTCATGTACAATGGAATATCACTCAGCCATGAAATCCACGTCATAAGGCTAGTAGCAGCACGATGAGTGGATTTAGGTCCGATGATTCTAAGTGAAATAAGTCACACAGAAAAAGACACTTATCATAAGATATCACTTATAGAGGGAATGTAAAAACCGCTACACTGGAACTGAATTACAAAACAGAACAGAGTCACACGTTTAGAAAACACACTATGGCTGCTGAACGGGAAAGGTGAGGTTGGGTGATGCATAAAGAAAGGGTTTCAAATTAGCTCAGATACCGTTCCATAAACCCAATATGTAATACACAAGACCTACTCCTTCCTCAGTGAACTGGACTCAACACCCCCTATTCACCACACAAGAATATATCTGACTAGTAAGAATCTTCAAACCTATGTATTGATATCTCTCTGTAAGTGAGTCAAGGGGGTGTAAAGCGGCATAAACACAGCCGTGAAAAGCAGCTAAACCCCATTATAAAAATAAATTACTTTTCAAAACCCGTGAAACAAAGACAGTGAAAGAGAGAGAAATTCTTACAAAATTCGTTCAGGGGCTGTGATGCAACCTGGATTGACCATATCTAGACCCACAGCTGATTGAGACATAAGGGTGGACACTCTTGGGGCTGAGAGGTTTGGTGAGGTTGGGTGAGCCAACGCAGACCCTTTAAAGTAATACTGCATGGTACCCATCCCACGGGTCCCAAATCTCCAGGTTCAAGGGCATCTTCCTACATCAAAAACATGCATGAGAAACCCAGAAGATGGTACACCGTGTGATCGGGAAAGGTTTCTAAAATGCACCTCATTTCTCATCTCCTTGTGCTCGGGTTCGCCATTCCAGCCGCTTTATTAGCCATCTCCCTCCTTGGAGAATCAGCACCTTTAACCTCCTGTTCCGTACAGGTTGCAATTTGTTCTGAGGATGAACGGGAAGAGGGGGAACCAATGAGAGACTAGCTCTAGGGGTTGGGACAGGCACAGGTCACTCTATTTTCCCATGAGGAAGAAGAATTAACCACAAGCTCAGCCTGCCCCCCAGATCCAGAAGAGGGCCTGAAGCAATCCTGCACTTTTGCGGCCAGCTCCTAAACAAGCGAGTTGAAAAATGTAGGTCAGGGGCACTGCAATTCAGAAAACTTCAGACTTATAAATGATAACTCTCGTCCACAAATATATTGAGGGAAGGCAACGAAGAGGATTTCAAAGCAAGGCAGAATTGCAGGAAACAGATTTTAGGAGGTAGATTCGAATTTCCTTGAAAGCACATGAAAAGCGGCAAAACGTGGACAATGATGCCCTTGGCCAAAAAGGGTGTATGCGTTTTTTCCTGAATATATTCAGGAAAAAACGCATTCGCCCTTTTTGGCCAACCAAGCAACCTGGAAAGGCAAATCAGCACTCCAAAGAAGTCTCGCTTCCCAGCGGGCAAAAGGGCCATGCGGAATACTGTGTCCAAACCAGAAAGGCAGGACCGGCCATGGAGAAATGGGAGCCTTGCTATGCTGATGGGCGGGATGTAAATTGCCAACAGCCACTCTGGAGAAGTGTACGGTGTGTCCTGAGACATCTAAAAAACACAGCTTAGAGAGCATAGGGCACTTCCACTCATGGGCGTATAAATTGGGAAAACTAAAAGTCAGCAACAACAGGCCCCCCAAAATTTAGGGCTGCTCTGTTGACAAGAACCCCCACTTCATTACACCTTAAATATCCTAGGAAAGAGAAAAGTGGATAAAGAAGTTGTGGTCCTCATGTACAATGGAATATCACTCAGCCATGAAATCCACGTCATAAGGTTAGTAGCAGCACGATGAGTGGATTTAGGACCGACGATTCTAAGTGAAATAAGTCACACAGAAAAAGACACTTATCATAAGATATCACTTATAGAGGGAATGTAAACCCGCTACACTTGAACTGAATTACAAAACAGAACAGAGTCACACGTTTAGAAAACACACTATGGCTGATGAACGGGTAAGGTGAGGTGGGATGATGCATAAAACAAGGGTAACAAATTAGCTCAGATACCGTTCCATAAACCCAATATGTAATAGACAAGACCTACTCCTTGCTCAGTGAAGTGGACTCAACACCCCCTATTCACCGCACAAGAATATATCTGACTAGTAAGAATCTTCAAACCTATGTATTGGTATCTCTCTGTAAGTGAGTCAAGGGGGTGTAAAGCGGCATAAACACAGCCGTGAAAAGCAGCTAAACCCCATTATAAAAATAAATTACTTTTCAAAACCCGTGAAACAAAGACAGTGAAAGAGAGAGAAATTCTTACAAAATTCGTTCAGGGGCTGTGATGCAACCTGGATTGACCATATCTAGACCCACAGCTGATTGAGACATAAGGGTGGACACTCTTGGGGCTGAGAGGTTTGGTGAGGTTGCGTGAGCCAACGCAGACCCTTTAAAGTAATACTGCATGGTACCCATCCCATGAGTCCCAAATCTCCAGGTTCAAGGGCATCTTCCTACATCGAAAACATGCATGAGAAAACCAGAAGATGGTACACCGTGTGATCGGGAAAGGTTTCTAAAATGCACCTCATTTCTCATCTCCTTGTGCTCGGGTTCGCCATTCCAGCCGCTTTATTAGCCATCTCCCTCCTTGGAGAATCAGCACCTTTAACCTCCTGTTCCGTACAGGTTGCAATTTGTTCTGAGGATGAACGGGAAGAGGGGGAACCAATGAGAGACTAGCTCTAGGGGTTGGGACAGGCACAGGTCACTCTATTTTCCCATCAGGAAGAAGAATTAACCACAAGCTCAGCCTGCCCCCCAGAACCAGAAGAGGGCCTGAAGCAATCCTGCACTTTTGCGGCCAGCTCCGAAACAAGCGAGTTGAAAAATGTAGGTCAGGGGCACTGCAATTCAGAAAACTTCAGAGTTATAAATGATAACTCTCGTCCACAAATATATTGAGGGAAGACAAAGAAGAGGCTTTGAAAGAAAGGCAGAATTGCAGGAAACAGATTTCAGGCGGTAGATTCGATTCGCCTTGAAAGCACATGAAAAGCGGCAAAACGTGGACAATGATGCCCTTGGCCAAAAAGGGCGTATGCGTTTTTTCCTGAATATATTCAGGAAAAAACGCATTCGCCCTTTTTGGCCAACCAAGCAACCTGGAAAGGCAAATCAGCGCTCCAAAGAAGTCTCGCTTCCCAGCGGGCAAAAGGGCCATGCGGAAAAAAGTGTCCAAACCAGAAAGGCAGGACCGGCCATGGAGAAATGGGAGCCTTGCTACGCTGATGGGCGGGATGTAAATTGCCAACAGCCACTCAGGAGAAGTGTACGGTGTGTCCTGAAACATCTAAAAAACACAGCTTAGAGAGCATAGGGCACTTCCACTCATGGGCGTATAAATTGGGAAAACTAAAAATCAGCAAGACACAGGCACCCCAAAGTTTACGGCTGCTCTGTTGACAAACACCCCCACTTCATTACACCTTAAATATCCTAGGAAAGAGAAAACTGGATAAAGAACTTGTGGTCCTCATGTACAATGGAATATCACTCAGCCATGAAATCAACGTCATAAGGCTAGTAGCAGCACGATGAGTGGATTTAGGTCCGATGATTCTAAGTGAAATAAGTCACACAGAAAAAGACACTTATCATAAGATATCACTTATAGAGGGAATGTAAAAACCGCTACACTTGAACTGAATTACAAAACAGAACAGAGTCACACGTTCAGAAAACACACTATGGCTGCTGAACGGGAAAGGTGAGGTGGGGTGATGCAAAAAGAAAGGGTTTCAAATTAGCTCAGATACCGTTCCATAAACCCAGTATGTAATAGACAAGACCTACTCCTTCCTCAGTGAACTGGACTCAACACCCCCTATTCACCGCACAAGAATATATATGACTAGTAGGAATCTTCAAACCTATGTACTGATATCTCTCTGTAAGTGAGTCAAGGGGGTGTAAAGCGGCATAAACACAGCCGTGAAAAGCAGCTAAACCCCATTATAAAAATAAATTACTTTTCAAAACCCGTGAAACAAAGACAGAGAAAGAGAGAGAAATTCTTACAAAATTCGTTTAGGGGCTGTGATGCAACCTGGATTGACCATATCTAGACCCACAGCTGATTGAGACCTAAGGGTGGACACTCTTGGGGCTGAGAGGTTTGGTGAGGTTGGGTGAGCCAACACAGACCCTTTAAAGTAATACTGCATGGGACCCATCCCACGGGTCCCAAATCTCCAGGTTCAAGGGCATCTTCCAACAACGAAAACATGCATGAGAAACCCAGATGATGGGACACCGTGTGATCGGGAAACGTTTCTAAAATGCACCTCATTTCTCATCTCCTTGTGCTCCGGTTCGCGATTCCAGCCGCATACTAGCCATCTCCCTCCTTGGAGAATCAGCACCTTTAACCTCCTGTTCCGTACAGGTTGCAATTTGTTCTGAGGATGAACGGGAAGAGGGGGAACCAATGAGAGACTAGCTCTAGGGGTTGGGACAGGCACAGGTCACTCTATTTTCCCATCAGGAAGAAGAATTAACCACAAGCTCAGCCTGCCCCCCAGAACCAGAAGAGGGCCTGAAGCAATCCTGCACTTTTGCGGCCAGCTCCGAAACAAGCGAGTTGAAAAATGTAGGTCAGGGGCACTGCAATTCAGAAAACTTCAGAGTTATAAATGATAACTCTCGTCCACAAATATATTGAGGGAAGACAAAGAAGAGGCTTTGAAAGAAAGGCAGAATTGCAGGAAACAGATTTCAGGCGGTAGATTCGATTCGCCTTGAAAGCACATGAAAAGCGGCAAAACGTGGACAATGATGCCCTTGGCCAAAAAGGGCGTATGCGTTTTTTCCTGAATATATTCAGGAAAAAACGCATTCGCCCTTTTTGGCCAACCAAGCAACCTGGAAAGGCAAATCAGCGCTCCAAAGAAGTCTCGCTTCCCAGCGGGCAAAAGGGCCATGCGGAAAAAAGTGTCCAAACCAGAAAGGCAGGACCGGCCATGGAGAAATGGGAGCCTTGCTACGCTGATGGGCGGGATGTAAATTGCCAACAGCCACTCTGGAGAAGTGTACGGTGTGTCCTGAAACATCTAAAAAACACAGCTTGGAGAGCATAGGGCACTTCCACTCATGGGCGTATAAATTGGGAAATCTAAAAATCAGCAAGGCACAGGCACCCCAAAGTTTAGGGCTGCTCTGTTGACAAGAACCCCCACTTCATTACACCTTAAATATCCTAGGAAGAGAAAAATGGATAAAGAAGTTGTGGTCCTCATGTACAATGGAATATCACTCAGCCATGAAATCAACATCATAAGGCTAGTAGCAGCACGATGAGTGGATTTAGGTCCGACGATTCTAAGTGAAATAAGTCACACAGAAAAAGACACTTATCATAAGATATCACTTATAGAGGGAATGTAAAAACCGCTACACTTGAACTGAATTACAAAACAGAACAGAGTCACACGTTTAGAAAACACACTATGACTGCTGAACGGGAAAGGTGAGGTGGGGTGATGCATAAAGAAAGGGTTTCAAATTAGCTCAGATACCGTTCCATAAGCCCAATATGTAATAGACAAGACCTACTCCTTCCTCAGTGAACTGGACTCAACACCCCCTATTCACCGCACAAGAATATATCTGACTAGTAAAAATCTTCAAACCTATGTATTGATATCTCTCTGTAAGTGAGTCAAGGGGGTGTAAAGCGGCATAAACACAGCCTTGAAAAGCAGCTAAACCCCTTTATAAAAATAAATTACTTTTCAAAACCCGTGAAACAAAGACAGTGAAAGAGAGAGAAATTCTTACAAAATTCGTTCAGGGGCTGTGATGCAACCTGGATTGACCATATCTAGACCCACAGCTGATTGAGACATAAGGGTGGACACTCTTGGGGCTGAGAGGTTTGGTGAGGTTGGGTGAGCCAACGCAGACCCTTTCAAGTAATACTGCATGGTACCCATCCCATGGGTCCCAAATCTCCAGGTTCAAGGGCATCTTCCTACATCGAAAACATGCATGAGAAACCCAGAAGATGGTACACCGTGTGAACGGGAAAGGTTTCTAAAACGCACCTAATTTCTCATCTCCTTGTGCTAGGGTTCGCCATTCCAGCGGCTTTACTAGCCATCTCCCTCCTTGAAGAATCAGCACCTTTAACCTCCTGTTCCGTACAGGTTGCAATTTGTCCTGAGGATGAACGGGAAGAGGGGAAACCAATGAGACACTAGCTCTAGGTGTTGGGAAAGGCACAGGTCAATCTATTTTCCCATCAGGAAGAAGAATTAACCACAAGCTCAGCCTGCCCCCCAGAACCAGAAGAGGGCCTGAAGCAATCCTGCACGTTTGCGGCCAGCTCCCCAAAAAGCGAGTTGAAAAATGGAGCTCAGGGGCGCTGCAATTCACAAACCTGCAGAGTTATAAATGATAACTCTCTTCCACAAATATATTGAGGGAAGGCAACGAAGAGGATTTGAAAGCAAGGCAGAATTGCAGGAAACAGATTTCAGGAGGTAGATTCGAATCGCCTTGAAAGCCGATGAAAAGCGGCAAAACGTGGACAATGATGCCCTTGGCCAAAAAGGGCGTATGCGTTTTTTCCTGAATATTGGCTTTCTGGCCAACCAAGCAACCTGGAAAGGCCAATCAGCGCTCCAAAGAAGTCTCGCTTCCCAGCGGGCAAAAGGGCCATGCGGAAAAAAGTGTCCAAACCAGAAATGCAGGACCGGCCATGGAGTAATGGGAGCATTGCTACGCTGATGGGCGGGATGTAAATTGCCAACAGCCACTCTGGAGAAGTGTATGCTGGGTCCTGAAACATCTAAAAAACACAGCTTAGAGAGCTTAGGGCACTTCCAGTCATGGGCGTATAAATTGGGAAAACTAAACATCAGCAAGGCACAGGCACCCCAAAGTTTAGGGCTGCTCTGTTGACAAGAACCCCCACTTCATTACACCTTAAATATCCTAGGAAAGAGAAAACTGGATAAAGAAGTTATGGTCCTCATGTACAATGGAATATCACTCAGCCATGAAATCAACGTCATAAGGCTTGTAGCAGCACGATGAGTGGATTTAGGTCTGATGATTCTAAGTGAAATAAGTCACACAGAAAAAGACACTTATCATAAGATATCACTTATAGAGGGAATGTAAAAACCGCTACACTTGAACTGAATTACAAAACAGAACAGAGTCACACATTTAGGAAACACAGTATGGCTGCTTAACGGGAAAGGTGAGGTGGGGTGATGCATAAAACAAGGGTTTCAAATTAGCTCACGTACCGTTCCATAAACCCAATATGTAATAGACAAGACCTACTCCTTGCTCAGTGAACTGGACTCAACACCCCCTATTCACCGCACAAGAATATATCTGACTAGTAAGAATCTTAAAACCTATGTATTGACATGTCTCTGTAAGTGAGTCAAGCGGGTGTAAAGCGGCATAAACACAGCAGTGAAAAGCAGCTAAACCCCATTATAAAAATAAATTACTTTTAAAAACCCATGAAACAAAGACAGTGAAAGAGAGAGAAATTCTCACCCAATTCATTCAGGGGCTGTGATGCAACCTGGATTTTCCATATCTAGACCCACAGCTGGATGAGACATAAGGGTGGACACTCTTGGGGCTGAGAGGTTTGGTGAGGTTGGGTGAGCAAATGCAGCCCCTTTAAAGTAATACAACGTGGTACCCATCCCATGGGTCCCAAATCTCCAGGTTCAAGGGCATCTTCCTACATCGAAAATATGCATGAGAAACCCAGAAGATGGTACACCGTGTGATCGGAAAAGGTTTCTAAAACACACCTCATTTCTCATCTCCTTGTGCTCGGGTTCGCCATTCCAGCCGCTTTACCAACAATCTTCCTACTTGTAGAATCAGCACCTTTAACCTCCTGTTCTGTACAGGTTGCAATTTTTCCTGAGGATGTACGAGAAAAGGGGGAACCAATGAGAGACTAGCTGTAGGTTTTGGGACAGGCACAGGTCACTCTATTTTCCCATCAGAAAGAAGAGTTAACCAGAGGTTCAGCCTGCCACCCGGAACCAGAATAGGGCCTGAAGCAATCCTGCGCTTTTGCGGCCTGCTCCCAAAAAAGCGAGTTGAATAATGGAGCTCAGGGGCACTGCAATTCAAAAACCTGCAGAGTTATAAATGATAACTCTCGTCCACAGATATATTGAGGGAAGGCAACGAAGAGGATTTGAAAGCAAGGCAGAATTGCAGGAAACAGATATCAGGAGGTAGATTCGATTCACCTTTAAAGCAAAAGAAAAGCAGCAAAACATCGACAGTGATGCGCTTGGCCAAAAAGGGCATATGCGTTTTCTCTTGAATATATTCAGGAAAAAATGCATATGCCCTTTTTGGCCACCAAGCAATCTGGAAAGGCAAATCAGCGCTACAAAGAAGTCTCCCTTCCCATCGATCCAAAGGGCCATGATGAAAAAAGTGTCAAAACCAGAAAGGCAGGACCGGGCATGGAGAAATGGCAGCCCTGCTACACTGATGGGCGGGATGTAAATTACCAACAGCCACTCTGGAGAAGTGTACAGTGTGTCCTGAAACTTCTAAAAAACACAGCTTAGAGACCATAGTGTACTTCCACTCATGGGTGTATAAACTGTGAAAACTAAAAATCAGCAAGACACAGGAACCCCAAAGTTTAGGGCTGCTCTCGTGACAAGAACCTCCACTTCATTTCACCTTAAATATCCTAGGAAAGAAAAAAATGATTAAAAAATTGCGGTCCTTAGGTACAATGGAATATCACTCAGCCATGAAATCAACGTCATAAGGCTAGTAGCAGCATGATGAGTGGATTTAGGTATGACGATGCTAAGTGAAATAAGTCACACAGAAAAAGACATTTATCATAAGATATCACTTATAGAGGGAATGTAAAAACCGCTACACTTGAACTGAACTACAAAACAGAACAGAGTCACACGTTTAGAAAACACACTATGGCTGCTGAACGGGAAAGGTGAGGTGGGGTGATGCATAAAACAAGGGTTTCAAATTCGCTCAGATACCGTTCCATACACCCAATATGTAATAGACAAAACCTACTCCTTGCTCAGTGAACTGGACTCAACACCCCTTATTCAACGCACAAGAATATATCTGACTAGTAAGAATTTTCAAACCTATGTATTGATATCTCTCTGTAAGTGAGTCAAGGGGGTGTAAAGCGGCATATACACAGCAGTGAAAAGCAGCTAATCCCCATTATAAAAATCAATTACTTTCAAAAACCCATGACACAAAGACAGTGAAAGAGAGAGAAATTCTTACCAAATTTGTTCAGGGTCTGTGATGCAACCTGGATTGACCATATCTAGACCCACAGCTGATTGAGACATAAGGGTGGACACTCTTGGGGCTGAGAGGTTTGGTGAGGTTGGGTGAGCCCATGGAGACCCTGTAAGTAATACTGCATGGTACCCATCCCATGGGTCCCAAATCTCCAGGTTCTAGGGCATCTTCCTACGTCGAAAACATGCAAGAGAAACCCAGAAGTTGCTACACCATGTGCTCGGGAAAGGTTTCTAAAATGCACCTCATTTCTCATCTCCTTGTGCTCGGGTTCGCTATTCCAGCCGCTTTCCTAGCAATCTCCCTCCTTGGAGAATCAGCACCGTTAACCTCCTGTTCCGTATAGGTTGCAATTTGTCCTGAGGATGAAGGGGAAGAGGGGGAACCAATGAGAGACTAGTTCTAGGTGTTGGGACAGGCGCAGGTCACTGTATTTCCCATCAGGAAGAAGAATTAACCACAGGCTCAGCCTGCCCCCGGAACCAGAAGAGGGCCTGAAGTAATCCTGCGCTTTTGCAGCCAGCTCCCAAAAAAGCGACTTGAAAAATGGAGCTCAGGGGCACTACAATTCACAAACCTGCAGAGTTATAAATGATAACTATCTTCCATAAATATATTGAGGGAAGGAAACGAAGAGGATTTGAAAGCAAGGCAGAATAGCAGGGAACAGATTTCAGGAGGTAGATTCGAATCGCCTTGAATGCACATGAAAATCAGCAAAACGTGGACAACGATGCCATTGGCCAAAAAGGGCGTATGCGTTTTTTCCTGAATATATTCAGGAAAAAACGCATACGCCCTTTTTGGCCAACCAAGCAACCTGGAAAGGCAAATCAGTGGTACAAAGAAGTCTCACTTCCCATCGGCCAAAAGGGCCATGTGGAAAAAAGTGTACAAACCAGAAATGCAGGACCGGCCATGGAGAAATGGGAGCCTTGCTATGCTGATGGGCGGGAAGTCAATTGCCAACAGCCACTCTGGAGAAGTGTACGTTGTGTCCTGAAACATCTAAAAAACATAGCTTTGAGAGCATAGGGCACTTCCACTCATGGGAGTATAAATTGGGAAAACTAAAATCAGCAAGACACAGGCACCCCAAAGTTTAGGACTGCTCTCGTGACAAGAACCTCCACTTCATTTCACCTTAAATATCTTAGGAAAGAGAAAAATGGTTAAAAAATTGCGGTCCTTATGTACAATGGAATATCACTCAGCCATGAAATCAACCTCATAAGGCTGGTAGCAGCATGATGAGTGGATGTAGGTACGACGATTCTAAGTGAAATAAGTCACACAGAAAAAGACACTTATCATAAGATATCACTTATAGAGGGAATGTCAAAACCACTACACTTGAACTGAACTACAAAACAGAACACAGTCACACGTTTAGAAAACACACTATGACTGCTGAACGGGAAAGGTGAGGTGGGGTGATGCATAAAACAAGGGTTTCAAATTAGCTCAGATACCGTTCCATACACCCAATATGTAATAGACAAGACCTACTCCTTGCTCAGTGAACTGCACACAACACCCCTTATTCAACGCACAAGAATATATCTGACTAGTAAGAATCTTCAAACCTATGTATTGATATCTCTCTGTAAGTGATTCAAGGGGGTGTAAAGCGGCATATACACAGCCGGTAAAAGCAGCTAAAACCCATTATAAAACTAAATTACTTTTAGGAACCCGTGAAACAAAGACAGTGAAAGAGAGAGAAATTCTTACAAAATTCGTTCAGGGGCTGTGATGCAACCTGGATTGACCATATCTAGACCCACAGCTGATTGAGACATAAGGTTGGACACTCTTGGGGCTGAGAGGTTTGGTGAGGTTGGGTGAGCCAACGCAGACCCTTTAAAGTAATACTGCATGGTACCCATCCCACGGGTCCCAAATCTCCAGGTTCAAGGGCATCTTCCAACATCGAAAACATGCATGAGAAACCCAGAAGATGGGACACCGTGTGATCGGGAAAGGTTTCTAAAATGCACCTCATTTCTCATCTCCTTGTGCTCGGGTTCGCCATTCCAGCCGCTTTATTAGCCATCTCCCTCCTTGGAGAATCAGCACCTTTAACCTCCTGTTCCGTACAGGTTGCAATTTGTCCTGAGGATGAACGGGAAGAGGGGCAACCAATGAGAGACTAGTTCTAGGTGTTGGGACAGGCACAGGTCACTCTATTTTCCCATCAGGAAGAATTGACCACAGGCTCAGCCTGCCCCCCGGAACCAGAAGAGGGCCTGAAGCCGTACCGTAACCCTCACCCTAAACTTAACCCTAACCCTAACCCTAAGCTACCCTTGCCTGCTTCTGCCTCCAAAAGATTTCCTAAGCACTAGTGTTTTAAGGAACAGGTAAAAAAGAGCA
This sequence comes from Balaenoptera acutorostrata, assembly GCF_949987535.1. Taxonomy (NCBI): domain Eukaryota; kingdom Metazoa; phylum Chordata; class Mammalia; order Artiodactyla; family Balaenopteridae; genus Balaenoptera; species Balaenoptera acutorostrata. The sequence goes on along the minus strand of NW_026645689.1, from coordinate 7,795 downwards.
TCCTAATGTGATTTCTTGATAATGGGTGTGTTCCTTATCTTATCCTACTGTCTAAACTCTTCTCCATGGCTGGACCCCCAAATAATATTCCTTTACGTGCTAAGGGGTATCTAGAGAGTGGGATAGGTTTAATAACTACACTCACCCTAACGCGTACCCTAACCCTAACCCCTACCCTAACCCTAACGCGTACACTAATCCTAACCCGTACCCTAAACCGTGCCCTAACCCTAACACTAACCCTAACACTAACCCTAACCCATACCCTACGCCCTAACCGAACCCCTCACCGAACCCGTACCCTAAGCCGTACCCTAACCCTAACCCTAACGCTAAGCTACCCTTGACTGCTTCTGCCTCCAATAGATTTCCTAAGCACTAGTGTTTTAAGCAACATGATAAAAAGAGAATCCTAATGTGATTTCATGATAATGGGTGTGTTCCTTATCTTCTCCTAGTATCTAAACTCTTCTCCATGGCTGGACCCCCAAATAATATTCCTTTACGTGCTAAGGGTCATCTAGAGAGTGGGATAGGTTTAATATCCACCCTAACCATAACGCGTACCCTAAACCTAACCCCTACCCTAATACTAACGCGTACCCTAATCCTAACCCATACTCTAAACCGAGCCCTAACCCTAACACTAACACTAACCCTAACCCTAACCCATACCCTATGCCATACCCGAACCCCTCCCCGAACTCGTACCCTAAGCCGTACCCTAACCCTCACCCTAACCATAACCCTAAACCTAACACTAACCCTAAGCTACCCTTGACTGCTTCTGCCTCCAATAGATTTCCTCAGCACTAGTTTTTTAAGGAATAGGTTAAAAAGAGAATCCTAATGTGATTTCTTGAGAATGGGTGTGATCTTTATCTAATCCTAGTGTCAAAACTCTTCTCCATGGCTGGACCCCCAAATAATACTCCTTTACGTGCTAAGGGGTATCTAGAGAGTGGGATAGTTTTAATAACTACACTCACCCTAACGTGGACCCTAACGCTAACCCCTACCCTAACCCTAACCCGTACCCTAATACTAACCCGTACCCTAAACCGAGCCCTAGCCCTAACACTAACCCTAACCCTAACCATAACACATACCCTACGCCGTACCAGAACCCCTCCCCGAACCTGAACCCTAAGCGGTACCCTAACCTTCACCCTAACCCTAACCCTAACCCTAAGCTACCCTTGACTGCTTCTGCCTCCAATAGATTTCCTAAGCACTAGTGTTTTAAGGAACAGGTTAAAAAGAGAATCCTAATGTGATTTCTTGATAATGGATGTGTTCCTTATTTTCTCCTAGTGTCTAAACTCTTCTCCATGGCAGGACCCCCAAATAATATGCCTTTACGTGCTAAGGGGTATCTAGAGAGTGGGATAGGTTTAATAACTACCCTCACCCTAACGCGTGCCCTAACCCTAACGCCTACCCTAACCCTAACGCGTACCCTAATCCTAACCCGTACACTGAACCGAGCCCTAAACCTAACACTAACCATAAACCTAACCCTAACGCATACCCTACGCCGTACCCGAACCCCTCCCTGAACCCGTACCCTAAGCCGTACCCTAAACCTAACCCTAACCCTAACTCTAACCCTAAGCTACCCTTGACTGCTTCTGCCTCCAATAGATTTCCTAAGCACTAGTGTTTTAAGGAACAGGTTAAAAAGACAATCCTAATGTGATTTCTTTATAATGGGTGTGTTCCTTATCGTCTCCTAGTGTCTAAACTCTTCTCCATGGCTGGACCCCCAAATAATATTCCTTTATGTGCTAAGGGGTATCTAGAGAGTGGGATAGGTTTAATAATTACCCTAACCCTAACACGTACCCTAACCCTAACTCCTACCCTAACCCTAACGCGTACCCTAATCCTAACCCGTAACCTAATCCGAGCCCTAACCCTAACACTAACCCTAACCCGAACCCTAACCCATACCTACGACCTACCCGAACCCCTCCCCGAACCCGTACCCTAAGCCGTACCCTAACCCTCACCCTAACACTAACCCTAAGCTACCCTTGACTGCTTCTGCCTCCAATAGATTTCCTAAGCACTAGTGTTTTAAGGAACAGGTTAAAAAGAGAATCCTAATAGGATTTGTAGACAATGGGTGTGTTCCTTATCTTCTCCTAGTGGCAAAACTCTTCTCCATGTCTGGACCCCCTAATAATATACCGTTACGTGCTAAGGGGTATCTAGAGAGTGGGATACGTTTAATAACTACCCTCACCCTAACGCGTACCATAACCCTAACCCCTACCCTAACCCTAACGCGTACCCTAATCCTAACCTGTAACCTAAACCGAGCCCTAAACCTAACACTAACCCTAACCCGAACCCTAACCCATACCTACGACCTACCCGAACCCCTCCCCGAACCCGTACCCTAAGCCGTACCCTAACCCTCACCCTAACCCTAACCCTAACCCTAAGCTACCATTGACTGCTTCTACCACGAATAGATTTCCTAAGCACTAGTGTTTTAAGGAACAAGTTAAAAAGAGAATCCTAATGTGATTTCTTCATAATGGGTGTGTTCCTTATCTTCTCCTAGTGTCTATACTCTTCTCCACGGCTGGACCCCCAAATAATATTCCTTTACGTGCTAAGGGGTATCTAGAGAGTGGGATAGGTTTAATAACTACCCTCACCCTAACGCGTACCCTAACCCTAACCCCTACCCTAACCCTAACGCGTACCCTAATCCTAACCCGTAACCTAAACCGAGCCCTAACCCTAACACTAACCCTAACCCGAACCCTAACCCATACCCTACGACCTACCCGAACCCCTCCCCGAACCCGTACCCTAAGCCGTAACCTAACCCTCAACCTAACCCTAACCCTAACCCTAAGCTATCATTGACTGCTTCTACCTCCAATAGATTTCCTAAGCACTAGTGTTTTAAGGAACAGGTTAAAAAGAGAATCCTAATGTGATTTCTTGATAATGGGTGTGTTCCTTATCTTCTCCTAGTGTCTAAACTCTTCTCCATGGCTGGACCCCCAAATAATATTCCTTTACATGCTAAGGGGTATCTAGAGAGTGGGATAGGTTTAATAACTACCCTCACCCTAATGCGTACCCTAACCCTAACCCCTACCCTAACCCTTACCCGTACCCTAATCCTAACCCATACCCTAAACCGAGCCCTAACCCTAACCCTAACCCTAACCCTAACCTAAGCCGTACCCTAAACCTCACCCTAACCCTCACCCTAACCCTAAGCTACCCTTAACTGCTTCTGCCTCCAATAGATTTCCTAAGCACTAATGTTTTAAGGAACAGGTTAAAAAGAGAATCCTAATGTGATTTCTTGAGAATGGGTGTGTTCCTTATCTTATCCTAGTGTCTAAACTCTTCTCCATGGCTGGACCCCCAAATAATATTCCTTTACGTGCTAAGGGGTATCTAGAGAGTGGGATAGGTTTAATAACTACCCTCACCCTAACGCGTACCCTAACCCTAACCCCTACCCTTACCCTAACGCGTACCCTAATCCTAACCCATATCCTAAACCGAGCCCTAACCCTAACACTAACCCTAACCCTAACCCTAACCCATACCCTACGCCCTACCTGAATCCCTCCCCGATCCCATACCCTAAGCCGTACCCTAAACCTCACCCTATCCCTAACCCTAACCCTAAGCTACCCTTGACTGCTTCTGCCTCCAATAGATTTCCTAAGCACTAGTGTTTTAAGGAACAGGTTAAAAAGACAATCCTAATGTGATTTCTTTATAATGGGTGTGTTCCTTATCGTCTCCTAGTGTCTAAACTCTTCTCCATGGCTGGACCCCCAAATAATATTCCTTTATGTGCTAAGGGGTATCTAGAGAGTGGGATAGGTTTAATAATTACCCTCACCCAAACACGTACCCTAACCCTAACCCCTACCCTAACCCTAACGCGTACCCTAATCCTAACCCGTAACCTAATCCGAGCCCTAACCCTAACACTAACCCTAACCCGAACCCTAACCCATACCTACGACCTACCCGAACCCCTCCCCGAACCCGTACCCTAAGCCGTACCCTAACCCTCACCCTAACACTAACCCTAAGCTACCCTTGACTGCTTCTGCCTCCAATAGATTTCCTAAGCACTAGTGTTTTAAGGAACAGGTTAAAAAGAGAATCCTAATAGGATTTGTAGACAATGGGTGTGTTCCTTATCTTCTCCTAGTGGCAAAACTCTTCTCCATGTCTGGACCCCCTAATAATATACCGTTACGTGCTAAGGGGTATCTAGAGAGTGGGATACGTTTAATAACTACCCTCACCCTAACGCGTACCATAACCCTAACCCCTACCCTAAACCTAACGCGTACCCTAATCCTAACCTGTAACCTAAACCGAGCCCTAAACCTAACACTAACCCTAACCCGAACCCTAACCCATACCTACGACCTACCCGAACCCCTCCCCGAACCCGTACCCTAAGCCGTACCCTAACCCTCACCCTAACCCTAACCCTAACCCTAAGCTACCATTGACTGCTTCTACCACGAATAGATTTCCTAAGCACTAGTGTTTTAAGGAACAAGTTAAAAAGAGAATCCTAATGTGATTTCTTCATAATGGGTGTGTTCCTTATCTTCTCCTAGTGTCTATACTCTTCTCCACGGCTGGACCCCCAAATAATATTCCTTTACGTGCTAAGGGGTATCTAGAGGGTGGGATAGGTTTAATAACTACCCTCACCCTAACGCGTACCCTAACCCTAACCCCTACCCTAACCCTAACGCGTACCCTAATCCTAACCCGTAACCTAAACCGAGCCCTAACCCTAACACTAACCCTAACCCGAACCCTAACCCATACCCTACGACCTACCCGAACCCCTCCCCGAACCCGTACCCTAAGCCGTAACCTAACACTCACCCTAACCCTAACCCTAACCCTAAGCTATCATTGACTGCTTCTACCTCCAATAGATTTCCTAAGCACTAGTGTTTTAAGGAACAGGTTAAAAAGAGAATCCTAATGTGATTTCTTGATAATGGGTGTGTTCCTTATCTTCTCCTAGTGTCTAAACTCTTCTCCATGGCTGGACCCCCAAATAATATTCCTTTACGTGCTAAGGGGTATCTAGAGAGTGGGATAGGTTTAATAACTACCCTCACCCTAACGCGTACCCTAACCCTAACCCCTACCCTTACCCTAACGCGTACCCTAATCCTAACCCATATCCTAAACCGAGCCCTAACCCTAACACTAACCCTAACCCTAACCCTAACCCATACCCTACGCCCTACCTGAATCCCTCCCCGATCCCATACCCTAAGCCGTACCCTAAACCTCACCCTATCCCTAACCCTAACCCTAAGCTACCCTAGACTGCTTCTGCCTCCAATAGATTTCCTAAGCACTAGTGTTTTAAGGAAAAGTTTAAAACGAGAATCCTAATGTGATTTCTTGATAATGGGTGTGTTCCTTATCTTCTCCTAGTGTCTAAACTCTTCTCCATGGCTGGACCCCCAAATAATATTCCTTTACGTGCTAAGGGGTATCTAGAGAGTGGGATAGGTTTAATAACTACCCTCACCCTAACGTGTACCCTAACCCTAACCCCTACCCTAACCATAACGCGTACCCTAATCCTAACCCGTACCCTAAACCGAGCGCTAACCCTAACACTAACCCTAACCCTAACCCTAACACATACCCTACGCCCTACCCGAACCCCTCCCCGAACCCGTACCCTAAACCGTACCCTAACCCTCACCCTAACCCTAACCCTAACCCTAAGCTACCCTTGACTGCTTCTGCCTCCAATAGATTTCCTAAGCACTAGTGTTTTAAGGAACAGGTTAAAAAGAGAATCCTAATGTGATTTCTTGATAATGGTTGTGTTCCTTATCTTCTCCTAGTGTCTAAACTCTTCTCCATGGCTGGACACCCAAATCACATAACTTTACGTGCTAAGGGGTATCTAGAGAGTGGGATAGGTTTAAAAACTACCCTCACCCTAACGCGTACCCTAACCCTAACCCCTACCCTTACCCTAACGCGTACCCTAATCCAAACCCATACCCTAAACCGTGCCCTGACCCTAACCCTAACCCTAACCCTAACCCTAACCCTAACCCTAACCCTAACCCTAAGCTACCCTTGACTGCTTCTGCCTCCAATAGATTTCCTAAGCACTAGTGTTTTAAGGAACAGGTTAAAAAGACAATCCTAATGTGATTTCTTTATAATGGGTGTGTTCCTTATCGTCTCCTAGTGTCTAAACCCTTCTCCATGGCTGGACCCCCAAATAATATTACTTTACGTGCTAAGGGGTATCTAGAGAGTGGGATAGGTTTAATAACTACCCTCACCCTAATGCGTACCCTAACCCTAACCCCTACCCTAACCCTTACCCGTACCCTAATCCTAACCCATACCCTAAACCGAGCCCTAACCCTAACCCTAACCCTAACCCTAACCTAAGCCGTACCCTAAACCTCACCCTAACCCTCACCCTAACCCTAAGCTACCCTTAACTGCTTCTGCCTCCAATAGATTTCCTAAGCACTAGTGTTTTAAGGAACAGGTTAAAAAGAGAATCCTAATGTGATTTCTTGAGAATGGGTGTGTTCCTTATCTTATCCTAGTGTCTAAACTCTTCTCCATGGCTGGACCCCCAAATAATATTCCTTTACGTGCTAAGGGGTATCTAGAGAGTGGGATAGGTTTAATAACTACCCTCACCCTAACGCGTACCCTAACCCTAACCCCTACCCTTACCCTAACGCGTACCCTAATCCTAACCCATATCCTAAACCGAGCCCTAACCCTAACACTAACCCTAACCCTAACCCTAACCCATACCCTACGCCCTACCTGAATCCCTCCCCGATCCCATACCCTAAGCCGTACCCTAAACCTCACCCTATCCCTAACCCTAACCCTAAGCTACCCTTGACTGCTTCTGCCTCCAATAGATTTCCTAAGCACTAGTGTTTTAAGGAACAGGTTAAAAAGACAATCCTAATGTGATTTCTTTATAATGGGTGTGTTCCTTATCGTCTCCTAGTGTCTAAACTCTTCTCCATGGCTGGACCCCCAAATAATATTCCTTTATGTGCTAAGGGGTATCTAGAGAGTGGGATAGGTTTAATAATTACCCTCACCCTAACACGTACCCTAACCCTAACCCCTACCCTAACCCTAACGCGTACCCTAATCCTAACCCGTAACCTAATCCGAGCCCTAACCCTAACACTAACCCTAACCCGAACCCTAACCCATACCTACGACCTACCCGAACCCCTCCCCGAACCCGTACCCTAAGCCGTACCCTAACCCTCACCCTAACACTAACCCTAAGCTACCCTTGACTGCTTCTGCCTCCAATAGATTTCCTAAGCACTAGTGTTTTAAGGAACAGGTTAAAAAGAGAATCCTAATAGGATTTGTAGACAATGGGTGTGTTCCTTATCTTCTCCTAGTGGCAAAACTCTTCTCCATGTCTGGACCCCCTAATAATATACCGTTACGTGCTAAGGGGTATCTAGAGAGTGGGATACGTTTAATAACTACCCTCACCCTAACGCGTACCATAACCCTAACCCCTACCCTAACCATAACGCGTACCCTAATCCTAAACTGTAACCTAAACCGAGCCCTAAACCTAACACTAACCCTAACCCGAACCCTAACCCATACCTACGACCTACCCGAACCCCTCCCCGAACCCGTACCCTAAGCCGTACCCTAACCCTCACCCTAACCCTAACCCTAACCCTAAGCTACCATTGACTGCTTCTACCACGAATAGATTTCCTAA